>NC_135490.1:49715635-50025719 GCF_052094955.1 Ictidomys tridecemlineatus
GGCCTGGATCCCAATATCTCCTTCAAGGACAGACTCCCAATGACCTTCTGCAAGGCTCTGCCTCATAAAGCTTTCACCTTCTTTCAACAGCATTACAGACTGTTGGCCGAGCCCTTGATGCATGAGGGGACAGTGGGAGATTTGGGGACCTCTCATTTAGCCTTTGGGGCAGTGGTGGCATTGACCCTTGATGGGATGTTGCCAGTGGAAAAGATGACAGAGCTCTCTCCTGTTCCAGACTTACCTTCCTGGTCTTCAACAGAAGAGGCCTCATCTGGTTTCAGCAATGAACCATAAGTGAAACCATTTATTACAGAGAGTTGCAGGAACATGATATAAAGATGAACAAACAGTGTAGAGGAGAGAAATGAGCCCTCTTGAGTTTCTGTAAATATCAGAGAACAAGAGAACCCAGAAGTCTCCCTATTTAGCTACTCAAACAAAGTTTAGCAAGGCCTTTGGAAGCACTCCAGCAGAAGGCAGGGTGTCCAAGTGCGTATTTCAGGGAGCACATCATAGTCAGCCCATCTCTGCTTTCATGAGTGTTCAGGTAAGGAGTTTAAATCACTGGTTTACAATAAACCTAGACAAAAGGGTCATTTTCTTTTAGACTGGCCACTTGTCTGGGAAAATCTGGCCATTTATTTAAGACCATCAGGTGTCTCTAGTGGGAGACTGGATCTTTTGAAGGCAATCTACGCAGAATGGGGACGCAGAGGCACTGGAGGGGATAGGGGAGTTTGGTGGGTGTGGACAGTGCCTTGAACATGCTGGCCAAAGCTCTCTGCCTGTTCTTCCTTCCCCTCACCCCTGGTTCCCCCGCCCTTTCCCTTCTTAGCAACTTCTTTCTTTTCCCTCTCTCCCTCCTCCCTTTATCCCCATTCCCTCCTCCTTTCATTCCTTCTCTCTACCTCTCCATCTCTACTCACCTCCTCCCTTGAAATAATGTCTATGACTTTAAAAAACAATGGAAATTCATGATTTTAAATTAATCTGCTTGTTGGGGGAATCTAAATGAAAAAAAAATACATAGCAATGTCCTGTCTTCCAGGTGCATCAGAGGCCATATTGAAGTTCAGGATCAGGTTTAAAAACAGAGATGGCTCTGGCTGAGGAAGCAGTTCCGAAATACAGCCACACGAGGGCGCCTCTGGGGCGGAGCCGCTGATAAGGAACAGGCATTAGTCAATTGCAGTGTCCAGTGCCGCCTCCAGGGGCACCATCTCTCTGCATCTCTAGACAAGTGTAAATTATATTACTACCAGTGCTTCTGGCGCGCCACCACCCACCCCCTGGCTCCGTGAGAACTTGAACAGGTCATCAGGTTTCAGAAAGCAGTGATAGCTCAATGGGCTGAAGATGGGAGGCCTTCTGCCAAGTGGCTCTGATGCGTGTCATCTCTCAGGGACTCCCACTCCATCCTGGGGAATACCTGAAATTGGACAGCTCATCTCCCTAGTGAGGGAGGGCTTAGGACTAGATTTAATTTGATTTCAGTACAGTGACATTTCTTCCATCCCAGTGCTTGTGCAGCAACTCCATAGTCACATTATGCATAATATATTTGAGCTGAATAATACACGTGCACAAACATCTTTTCCCCTATATTTTCATTCTGTGGAGCATGGGTAAATGGCCTTAGAGCGACATCTGAGGCTTAGGAATACAAAAAAAAAAAAAATGTTGCCAAGGAAGGGGTCGCCAGTCCTACAAAGCAGAGCGTGTCTCCTGGGGCAACTCCAGTACCCTAAGGTGAGGACTTTCCTAGCACTCCTGAGCAATGGGAAAATGTCAATGCTCAGAAGCCCTGTGCTGCACCTTCTTCAGTCCCCAGGATCAGCAGCAGCTGCAGATGGTTCTGGCATTTCCCACTGCTTATTAAGATGGAAAACATTCAATAAAACAGAACACATGTTTGTCCCTCGGAGGACCTGAGGACCCAAATCTGCCAAGGATACTAATTCCCGTTTATTTCTACACTTTTGGGGGGCATGTTTCTTGTCTGCTTTCCCTGGAAATGGGCTTGCAGCCTGGAAAGCAGACAGCATAAAACTAAAAATCTCCTGTAATTTCACCATCAATGAACTCAGAAATAAATTCTGGAATATATCCACAGTCACTTTACCTCTGTACTTTATTTTTCTCTCTCTCTCCCTCCCTCCCTTTTTCTCCCTATCCTTCTCCATTTTCCTCTAATTCTTTACTCAGTACCATAGAAAAACTGTTGTTAAGCACAGATATAGGAGGGTTATGACATTGGCCATGTGCCAGGCCACAAAGAATTACTTGATAAATACCATAGAATAAAAAATAACAAATATATCATTTTCTCAGACCTTAATAAAAAAAAATAGAAATGCATAGCAAAAGGATAGTTTGCAAAATATATTGCTGGGAAATACATAAGATTAAATTTTAAAATGTGAAAAAAGAAAACATATAGTGAATTATTATGCACTCAGAATGTCAATGAAATGGTAATCATTTAAATTTCCTGGGACTTAAAACAGTAGATGGAGGGAAATTTATAATTTCAAACAAAAACTGTTAATTCAAGAAACTGGAAAAAAGTAAAAGGGCAAATTTAATAAACAAGAAACAAAAATAAATAAAAATAAGGACAAAAAATCAATGAAGTAAAGGAAGAAAAGACAAAAGCAAAAGCAAATTCTTTGAAAACTTTAATAAAGTAAAATTCTGGGCTGGGGATGTGGCTCAAGCATGCTCACCTGGCATGCATGCTTCCCAGGTTCGATCCTCAGCACCACATACAAACGAAAGATGTTGTGTCCACCGATAACTAAAAAAAATAAATATTAAAAAATTCTCTCTCTCTCTCCTGTCTCTCTCTCTCTCTCTCTCTCTCTCTCTCTCTCTCTCTCTCTCTCTCTCTCAAAAAATAAATAAATAAAGTAAAATTCTGCCAAGACCAATCAAGAAAAGAGGAGATGAAAGCCAAGCACAGTGGTGCACACCTGTAATCCCAGCAACTCGGGAGGCTGAGGCAGGAGAATTGCAAGTTCAAGGGCAGCCTCAGCACTTTAGCAAGGCCTTAAGCCATTTAGCAGATCCTGTCTCAAAATTAAAAATTTTTTAAAAGGGTTGGGATGTGACTCTGTGGTAAAGCACTCCTGGATTCAATCAAAAAAAAAAAGGGAGAGAAAAAAATTGCAAATAGATAAGACTAATTGAAAGGGGAGAAACAATTATAGATATGACAAAGAGAAAAAAAATGATGTAATAACAATAATCCCTTTGAAGTAGCTTTGTTAGACTATCAAACCTAAATCTGTTTGAGGGTCAACATTTAAGAATCAATTTGCAGAAATACAGAGAATAGGAGAACATGTCAAAGTGGAGATGCAATCATGGACAATTCTAGGCCATGACCCGTGACCCAATTTCTTCAAAGGAAGAAAAATAGCTAGAAGGGACCAGAGATATTAGAAGACATATCAGCCAAGTGCAATGGATAGACTTCCTCAGATTCAGATTCAAACAGACAAGCTTAAAAAAAAATGGCATTTGTGAGATAATTGGAAGCTTAAACACTAATTGGGGTTTCTTGATATTGAGCAATAATTACCTGGGGAGGAGTGGTGGATAGACTAAAAAACACAGTTCTTAACTTTTGAAGTTCCCTACAAGAGCATTTGCAGTTATAAAAATGCCCTTGTTAGCCAAACTCAGTGGTGTACACCTGAAATCCCAGCTATCCAGGAGACTGAAGCAGAAGGATTGCAAGTTCTAAGCCAGTCTGGGCAATTTAGCAAGACTGAAATAAAAAAATGAAAAAGGACTGGGAATATAGCTAAGGGGTAGAGTGCCCCCGGATTTAATCCTTGGTTACCCCCCCTCCCAAAAAATGCCTGTGATATGATTTAAAGCATTTTGAGAGCAAGGCTGAGGGCTATAAATACAAGATTAGCTGTGAGTTGATAACCACTGAAGTACAGGAGATCATAAATCTACTTTTGATTATGTGCTTAAATTTTTCTAAAATAAAAGTTTTCAAAATATGATGAACAACGATATGCTAAACAATGTGAAAATCTGGATATTGTTGGTAAGTTTATGAAGCAATATGAAATGCCAAAATATGAAATACATAGCCCCAAACCCAATTTACAATCATTAAACTTAATGATTTTTTTTACTCTATAATTTCTGCTGTTTCTAAGTCACCAGTTAATGGAATTTTATATTAGCAACCTAAATGGTCTAAAACACCAAGAATGAAAAAGAAATTCCAGGAATTGTTACCAAAAACCTATAACAAACTTTTTTTGGTGGGTACCAGGGATTGAACTCAGGGGCACTCGACCACTGAGCCACATCCCCAGCCCTATTTTGTATTTTTTATTTAGAGACAGAGTTTCAATGAGTTGCTTAGAACCTCGCCTTTACTAATGCTAGTTTTGAACTCAAGATCCTCATGTCTTAGCCTTCCAAGCTGCTGGGATTACAAGCATGCACCCCCACACCTGGCTAACAAAAAAAAATTTATAAGGAAAATTTCAGTATATTTCCTTGCCTCTCAGGTATAGTTGACACTTTTAAAAAATAATAATATAAGATGCCTGGTTAAGTTACAATTTCAGATTAAAAATTATTTAGTGTAAGTATATCCCATGCAATATTTAGGATAAAATACTAGGTATCCTATATTTTATCTGTCAATCCTACTTTGAGGGAACATTCAGCATCTGAAGACATTCTCGTCTAAACTGGGGGTGGGGTATTAATGACATCTGCTATACAGCCTACAATGCCAAAGATGGTACCTCTCACACATACAACAAAGTAATGATTCTAAGGTTAGAATCCTATGTTACACACTTATAATAACCGACCAAAAACATAAGAACCACACACAGCAACTATGAATGATATGGGCATTAACTTAATTCATAAAATCTTTATAAACTTTTAAACTCTAACAAATAACAGAAAAGATATTATAAATACACAGAGATTTTAATGCTTTTGTGAATGTTAAATGTTAATTTTAACTCCATGATCAATAAATACAAAATTCAAAAATTTAGGCAGATTATTTTCAGAGATTACTTATTATTCTAAATTTTACATGAAGTAATAAAGGGCCAAGACTAGCATAGTCAACTTTGAAAAAGAAAAGGGAATACTAACTCTGCTAGATACTAGGCACACTACCAAACCCTGGTAATAGAAACAGAATGTTACTGTCCCAAGAACAAACAAAAGGGATTAATTAGAGAGACAGAACACTCAGAAATACAACCTTGCAAGCCTAATATATTTTAGAAAAGTTGTCCCAAGCCAGTAAGAAAAGATATAAATCCCTAGTAACATGGGAAAAGAAAAACTAAATCCTATTTAATATTATATAGAAAACAAACTTCTTCAACGGATTCATTTATCCTTTAAGGCAAAAAATTACCAATAAATAAAATTAACAGAAGACCATTTTAGTGACTTAAGGGTGATAAAATTCAGAAGAACCAACTATACAAACAGTAAGCAGGTGTGGTGGCACACACCTGTAATCCCAGCAACTCGGGAGGCCAAGTTAGGAGTGTCAAAAGTTCAAGGCAAGCCTCAGAAACTTAGCAAGGTCCTAAGCAACTTAGTGAGACCCTGTCTCAAACTAAAAAATGAAAAGAGCTGAGAACGTGGATCAGTGGTTAAGAGCCCTTGGGTTCAATTGACAGTACCAAAAGAAACCCCACAAAACTGTAAACTGTAAACAAAAATGATAGGAAGATTTGATTACTCCAAATTAAAGGATTTCTAGTGCACAAAAGACACCATAGACACAATGAACAGGTTAGAAGATACCTGCAATATCTAAAGCTCCCAAAGGATTGATACCCGCATTAAATAAGGAGTTCTAGTGCATCAGAAGGGAAAAAGAATGCTGGTTGAATACAAATATTAAAAGGGAGTCAACTAAGGGAAATCCAAAAGCAAACACATATAAATAAATGCTGAAACCCACAGCATTTCTCTCTACCAGAGAAATGTAGATTCAAGCAACAATAAAATTCAATTTTACATTCATAAGATTAATGATGAATAGATGTCTAGACAATGCCAAATGTTAGTGGAGATTTGTGCAGGTGACTGACAGCAGGGAAAGCCTTTCAGGAGGGTAAGCTGGTAGTGTGGGGGTCAAATTTGGCAAATGCACATCCTATGATCTAGCTGTCCTGCTCTTGGGTAGATGCCCAGAGAGATGATCACAAGGATAATTATGCAGTTATGTGCAAAGAAATTCATTGCAGTGACACTCATTGTCATGTTTGTGTATCCAGAGTGAGTCAATGCACATGACCACTTTTAAGAAGATGGATGGGAACACGGAGTGAGTATATGCACACAATGGGATATTTGTGGCAATGGGAAATAATGCATTAGCTGAGCACATGACACCCCTGGGCCTTTGAAAACATGGTGCTTTGTGAGGTGGGAGACAGAAAGAGTCTTTTAGCCAATAGAATTAGTATTTTTTAAGAAAATGCACACAGAGGCTGGGGATGTAATTCAGTGATAGAATATTTGCATAGCATTTGCAAGGCCCTGGGTGCCAGCCCCCCAGCATCACAAACAAACACACATAAAATTAAAAAGCATCAAAGCAATATATGCTTCATCAAAACACATACAAAATAAGTTTCACATGGAGCACAATGGTTGGCATTTGGAAGTGGAGGATGAAAGGAAATAAGAAAATGAAAAAGCAAAAAAAAGTTTGTGCAATGATGAGAAATTACCCTGAAAGGATAAAGCAGTGGCTTTCTGCTCCTGTGGGCCCATGCTGTAAGAAAACAAAGCAACCAAGAAAGAAAAAGTTGGATGGTCTTGGATGAATCTAGAAAAGATATTTCTAAGATGTGAGTAGGTGATGTACGGACCTTATACTTGTTTGAAGGGAATAATTTCCCGATGGTGAGGGGTGGAGCATGAGCATGGAGAATCTAGGGCTCTGAGACCCTCTCATGCAGGAATTCATCTTAAGAAATTTAGAAAATTATATGCTAAACATCTTGTCTAGTATTAGGATTTGGGGAGAATTAAGGGTCTATGCCACTCCAAACCCACACCCCACAAGGGAAATGACAGAGAAGCTCTTCTGAGGCTTTAAGGGAACCCACAGAGACCCAAGGGCAGGTACCAACATTGCACGGAGTAGCTAGGCTAGGAATGGCAGATAAGGCCAAGCCTCCCAGATGCCCAGAGGGGTGGGAAACCTGTGGGGAGCTGCTGAGGAGGGGGCTGCCTGCCTTTACCACAACAGATCATTGAGGCAGAGGGGACATTCAGGGAAGTCCACTACACCTGCTGTCATATAGTATTGTTTTTAACAACAATAGAATCATTATATAGTCATATCCCTGGGCATCACGGAGGATTGATTTCAGGACTCTCCAAGGATACTAAAATTTATGAATGCTTAAATCCATTATATAAAATGGTATAGTATTTGCATATAACCTCCACATATCTTCCCATACAGGAGAACATAGATGTCTAGGCAAGTTGTAATATCTAATATAATGTAAATAGTTGTTATATTGTTCCAGGTATGATAAGAGCTTACATGTGCAAACATCAAGGCCTAAGTACATTTTCAATTCTCAATCCGTTGGATCCCAGGATGCAGCTCGCTCAGAGGGCAACTGTTCAGGTTCTAACACACTGGGGGCATGAAGCAGCATCCTCTGAACATTGTCCTTTTTATTAAATATTCTTCTATAATGCCTATAATATTCTTTGATAACTCCATATAATGGTCTAATCAAAGACCATAATGTAGGGCACATGCCAGTTACTTTGCTAATTGCTGGGGTCCAAGTCATCCCACCACCCTGCTCTTTATCGTATTTCCCAGGCTCCCTTTACCAACTAGGTTCAGCCATCAGGAAACACTGCAGAACACTAAAAGGTGGGAGGGAGAGAAACCCTGGTATCTCTACATCCCCCACCCAGTTTTGTGGTTCCAGTTACTGCCTCTTTACTCGCCCCCCACCCCAGCTTTTGCACTCTGATCTAGGCAGCAGGATAGAAGCACCTTTTCCTTTTTTTGGTTTCAGGGATTACATCCAGGGGTGCTTAACCACTGAACCACATCTGCAGTCCTTTTTGTATTTTATTTAGAGACAGGGTCTCACTGAGTTATTCAGGGACTTGCTAAATTGTTGAGAATGGCTTTGAACATGCAGTCCTCCAGAAGCAGCTTTTTTTTAGTTGTCAATGGACCTTTATTTTTTATTTATTTCTATGCAGTGCTGAGAATCAAACCCAATGCCTCACACATGCTAGCTAGGCAAGCGCTCTACCACTGAGCTACAACTCCAGTCTCAGAAGCAACTTTTCTTGATGTCATAATGTCTGGGTTGCTTCTCTGTAGTATTTGGCTTCTCCACTTTCCATCACCTGTTTAATCACATCACTAAATTATAATATTTGGAAAAACTGGAGACAATTGTTTTTACTATCTGGACTCTGAAACAGGGTGAGCCAAACAGATTAATTTTAGCTATTATAAACCATATAATAGTCAAAAACTTAGTTCCCAATGTGTATTTCCTTAGCACAAATTTCTGGAAAATTATGTAAAACATATACACACACACACACACACACACACACACACACACACACACATCACCTATTTCCCCACTGAACAGGTTCTACCAATTTATACTTTGACCAATTTACCAACTTATACTCCCATAGTCTCACCATCACCACTTTGTTAAAAACAATAGGAACTAATTTTAATTTTTTCTTTATCATTGGCTCTATTATTCTCTTAGCCTTGATCTTTTTCCTTTCTCAGTTATTGTCAAGCAATTTTCCACAGAGATGTGGAATTCCAGGAGGAGGGAGGGGTGCTAAGGATTATTATTATTATTTTAAGTTGTTTGAGAACCAATGGGAATGGTTGTGACCAGTATGAACAGTCCTGGCTTCTGTATCTCAGGAAGGCCAAGACTTGGGCACAAAACTTTACAATGAATGTAAAAAAAATCCCAATCCGACAGGGTCCTCTCTGCCAAGGAAAAGCTGAGGGGACTGTGTCTCTGACACAAGAAGATGACTCCTTATAATTTAAAACATGGAAGAGGGGGAAGCAGAGAAGTCCCTTCTGAATTTGGGGGTTCTATCACTGACAAGCTCACGGGTGCGACAGGACACGGCAGTGATGAGCACGGCCCCCTTCCCACTGCCGTCCTCTGACTCCAGGAAGGACACTTCACATTTGGGGGCCAGGTCCTTCACAGTCTCATGCATGATTTGGCAAAACTGGAAAAAGGGAGAGAAAGACAAAAGAACAAAGCACCTTAATCATGACAGATTTGTGTGCTCAGAGGTGAGAAGTAATGTTGGCAACACACAAGTAATTAAGAGGAGGAGCACGACAGCTACACTGTGGGTCTATTTATTTGTACCAGAAAATTAAGCCTGGGAGATGCTAATAATCTGTCCAAGTTCAATATCACAGTGTACCCATTTAGCTCTTAGCTCAAGAGAGCTAAAATTTCACTCTAGGACAAATGCCTTGGGATTCTGGTGAACTGTGCTCTTAAAATTAATCAGTGAAAGAAGTTCAACAGTCCTGTGAGCCACCTATGAGTCTTGCAGAAGTGTGTAACCTCCTCTGCAGGGGAGGACCAAATCCTGTGCATGTGGTTTCTATATTTTCCAAGGGTTATTACTTCACATCAGATCTACACTGACTCCAAAATGCCACTGAAGGCAAGAGGGGCAGATGTATAGGGTTTCTGTTAGGACATTACAGAGGTCACAGATCATCTTCCTATGGGACTGGAAAAAGAGACAGTCACCATCCTACCCATCCCAATCCAAGAGGGTCAGGATGCCCTCTCATCTGTGAAGCTTAGGATGCCCGGTCCCAGGGTCGAGAGCTAGGTTTCTATCCCTGTTACAGTTTGGATCTAAATGTCCCTCATGTAAGAGGTGGGAGGTTTTTAGGTCACTGGGGCTATGCCTTTGGAGGAAATTGTGGGACTCTGGTCTTCCTTTTTCTTTCTTTTCCACTTTCCAGTCACAAGGTGAGCAGTTTGGCTCCACACACACTCCTGCCATCATGTGCTACTTTTCCACAGGCCCCAAAGCAGCAGGGCCAACCAGTCTTGGACTGAAACTTCTGAAATTGTGAGCCAAAATAACCCTTTCCTCTTTATAAGTTGATTATCACATGTATTTTTTGACAGGAAGAGAAAGCTGAATAAAAGTCCCTTTCCCAACCCTCATCTGGAGCCAAGACTCCTATTTTTTCAATGAGACTTATCACTGAGGAGAGGGATGTGGATTTTTGGAAGTCCCCCTCTTTTCACTAATAGTGCAGACTCAAAGAGCCTCTTAGGTCATTAAAATAAATGTGGTGACAGCTCAACTCATTATATCATAATAGCTAAACTATGGAACCAACCTAGGTGCCCTTCAATTGATGAATGAATAAAAAAATGTGATTGATATTAAGAAAATACATATATATATATATATATATATATATATATATGACTATTACTCAGTCTTAAAGATAAATGATGGTATTTGCTTGTAAATAGATGGCGCTGAAGAATAAGCTAAGCAAAATAAGTCAATCCCAAAAAACCAAAGGCTGGTGTTTTTTCTGATATGTGGATGCTAATTCACAATAAGGGGGTTGGTTATGGGGACAGAAAGAATAGTAGAATGAATCAGACATTACTACTCTATGTACATATATAACTATAAAACCAGTGGGATTCTACCTCATGTGCATCCAGAAGGATGAGAAATTATGCTCCAACTATGTGTGATGTATCAAATTGCATTCTACTGTCCTGTATAAATTAAAATAAAAATTAAAAAAATCAAGTAGCTGCTATGTAGATAGTGTATAATACTGTCCAAATATATTGAAACTATGTTTATAAATAAAAATGTTGATATAAACATTTTGATTTAGGAAAAAAATACACAAATGTGGGGAGAGGTGGTCACAGTTCAATCCAGGATTCTCCACCTTCAGCAAAACTGAGCATGTGCTCTCTGCTCACACCCTCCCCTCACCCAACCACCACCACCACCACTCATGGAGCTTTGTGATGCTGGCCCTTGAGCAGTTCTGGCAAGAGAAGGTGCTTGACGCTGGATGGCTGGGGGAGGAAGAAAGGATTTGCTCCTGTGTGGGTGCCCCAGCAATGCTGTTTTACCGTGGCATCAGCAGTGGTCCACTCATCATTTTCCCCTCACAGACTCAGCCCTAGGTTTTTATCCCACCCCCACCTCCGCTTTCCCGAGCCTGGAGGTGGAAGCAGCTTCCTCATGTTTACTAACTCAGAACTTTCTAAGAAACCCATTGTCATCTCAAGATAATAAGCTTCCTTGCAAATGCTATGGTGGAGTCTCCAATCACTCATTGCTGTCCAGTTCTGGGATACAAGGCCCTCACCTAGTTGGGTGCCTACCTCTGTTTGCCCAGGTTGAGCGAAAGATCATCCACAGCCTTGTCAAATTCCATGCGGAAGTTGTCCAGGCATCCATTGCCCTAAAGCCCCCCCCACTCTATGTTGACGCACATCTGCCCCTCTTCTCCATCCACCAGCTCCACGTTGCACATCTCCTCCTTGTAGCAGGCATTGCTACCCATGCCTGCCAATAACAGGGACACCAGGTCTCACTCAGCTCCAGCCTCCCACCCATCCAAGGCTCTACCCCCTCCCCTGTGGGGAGGATGGTTGATAACGTTACCAACAATGAGGCCAACCTCACAGTGAGGGTCTTCATAGCCACAGGTCATCATAGTTCCAACTGTGTCATTAACCATAGCCACCACGTCCAGGTCAAACTCCTAAGAAGGCAGACGCAGATGCCTAGTCCACAAGTGAACCCCAACATTCTCCCTTCAGACATTTGCAAGGACACTTACATGTATATAAAATACATCTCAAATGCTGTGACTCACTCCCTTATTTCATGCGAGGCTCGCTCAAGGCTTGCATGAAGACTTCCTTATTGTGCTGCTATTAAGATTGCCACTTCCCTGCTCACTTTATCTGCTCTCCTTGTCCAACTTCATTTATCTTAGCCCTTAATAACAGTTGCCATTGGATAATGGGTTTATGTTTGAGAACAAACGTTCTTTTTTGTTTTGTTTTGTTTTGTTTTGCTGTCATTCCTGAATCCCCACACCCAGAACAGAGCTTTATGCACAGTGGACACTCAACCATTGCTGAGCTGAGTGATTACATCAATTTTCCTGCCAGCCAAAGCAACTGCACTCAATGTTGGCCCTCACAGATCACTTCAAGCATCAAGGAATCAATGCATGGGGTCTCCTTTACCTCTCGCCTGTGGATCACTTCCTTCAGCAGGGTGACCATGTCCTCACCCTCGCATCTAGATGCCTTGAAGCCTTTGGTCCACTTAAGGAGGATACTCTAAAAAGCACAGAGAAGACCTCAGAGAAGGGCTGCTGGGTCATTTCTGGGCTCTCAATCTCTTAAACTAGACAGATTCCCTGGAGTAACTAGCCATCTCACCTACCAGTGATCCTCAACCTAAGGTTGTTCCTAAGGTTGTTGCTTGGATTTACTGAGTACTTTCTGTACACCAATGCTGGTGCATGATATATGCTACACCATTTAATCCCCACAGCCATTTTTGGAGAACATTTATTATGATCACACCCACCTTTTACAGGTAACCCAGGCACCCAGGTGACTTGCCTAGGCCTAGTTTGAAGCTAGGAGCAGGACTCACCTCCAGACCTGCTGACTCCAATTAATGGCTCATAAGCACTGTGCAAATGTCCCAATACATGTTTCCTTTACTGGGCAAAGCAGTTTGCCCTGTACCTGTCCTTCACTTAAAACAGAAGGGCCAGTACATCTCTTAATTTTTCATACTTCTGTATCCAGTGAACGAGTACCTGGCCACAGCTGGGGAAGTGTCTAGGCCTCACACTCCTCCACATTTCTTAATGAGAAAGCTCTCTAAGGCTTCTCAGAGTCCTCTGTGGGCCCATCTTTAATGTGGCCCTTGACCATGTCACAGGGCCATCTGGAAGTAAATGCCCGGTGGCTTTGCACGTGGGAGAAATCTTTGTTCACTGGAGCTCTCTGTGCTGCCGAACACCAGGAACCAGTGTCAGCAGTCCCAGATCCATTTCCCAAGAGGTTGGACCCACCAGTGGACTGTGTGCTCACTACCTCCCACTTGCATGATGTCCCCAGGCCTTCCTTGGTGGTTCATGCCCATCACCTTGGCATCTCATCCACCTGGATATGTCACACCATGATCAGATCCCAAGAGACTCAGAAGAACAAAGCACATTCCTGTGGAGCCTTGGTTTACACACTCACATCCAGACAAGGGTGTGCTCACCTCCACCCATCTCTCTCATCTGCACATTAGCTTCATATCTCTGGCAAAAGTTTGACGCGTTAAAATTTATAGAATGTCCAAGTAATATCACTTCAGGTAATCCTTATAAAAAGACACCAATAGGCCCCAACAGCTGGGGAGACTTGCCCAAGGCCAGTGGCGAGTAAATACAGCCAGAGGCCCTCAGGCCTCCTGAGCACCTGCTAATACCTCATCATCAGGATGACCTCATCAGCTAACAGATAGAATCGTCTTTCCCTTTGTTTGCTGTTCATTTTTATGATCCTAGACATAACATGTGCTCTTTACAGAAAATTGGAACATACAGATTAAGATCCAGCAGGATGACTGTTCTATTCAGATAAACTACTTCTATTCAGATAGAAACAGTTATCATACCCAATAAAATATATAAATACATGGTATGAAAAGATAGTGTCTGTTTAAAATAAAATAAAATAAAAATTTGTAGGAAAAGTCTGGAAGGACCTTGTTGGAATGTTATTTTTACTTTTCTATTAACCATTTTTTCTTCTTTTCTATATAATATAGATATTATAATTCTCAAAAATTTAAGAATAAATAAATAAAACCTCTCCCCATCAAGTCATTCTTCTAATTTGCTCCAAGTACTCCTCACCTCCTCCAGGACTGCACTCAGATTAACACCTCACTGCGTCTTCAGAGCTGTAGTATCCCATTGCCATGGTCCAAACAGCAGCTCTTACTTTTCTGAGCTTGCTTCAACAGCCCAGTTTGGAAGCATCTAAGGCAGGAACCATGCCTTTTGCACCTGGAAACTGCATCCACAGCACCATAACCCTGCAGCATGCATGCAGGTTTCTACATGACTGGCTATGTCAGAGAGGAACCACTGTTCAAATAAAAATACTCTAATATCGAAGCCATCAGCCCAGATCCCAGCATTGCCTACTCAGCTGTCCTCCATCTCTTTATGTACTCTTATCCAGAACATCTGGGAACACCAGATCTTCAATTCCTCTTTCATTCATCCAAGGCAAGTTGAACAGGAATGAGAGGCAAAGGTGAGTCTAGAAAGACCAGAGCATCCACATTTACAGGAGACAAAATAAAAATGCCTGAGCCTGTAAAGCCTCAGGAGCAGGAGAGAGAATTTGAGCTCATGGGCTCAAGACATCAGAAAAACAGAATTCAAATAGTGGCTTGGCTACTCCCAAGCTAGATGACCTGGAGCAAGGCACCAAGTACCTAAGTAGACCTTATCTTCTTTACTGAAAATTAGGCATATGAACACTTAACATAGATGGTTGCTGTGAGGATTGAATGAGATAATGCACATAGGAAGCTAAATGTATTATGTGGCATACAAATAAGTGCTTAAAATATGTGAGTTTCATGTTTTGTTTTAGCATCACCATCATCATTCTTCCAAAGAAAGTTGGATCCTAACTAACCCATTTAACCTCCACCAGCCTCAACCAACTTATTCTTATCAATGGGCCCTTACTCCCCAAGGGTCACTAGTGCCCTTATTTCACTCATTAAGGTCAATAAAGCCCATAGGAGAGCCCTGTGGGAAGGCACTGTTACCTCATCCAAGCTGTTCTGCTGGCAGGGGAAGGAGAAGTTGAAACCCAGAGGCAGAGACACACCCTTCATGCCCATGTGCTCCAGAAAGTTAGTGATGCATTGGATGATGTGGTCAAAGAGCTGTGGGGAGAAGTTAGAGCACTAAGAAAGAGGCCCTTCACTGAGCATAATCTGCTCTAATGCCATCCATTTCCCTGCAAATTCCATGATTTTGTCATTTTTTAGTGCTGCGTAATACTCCATAGTGTATAAATGCCACATTTTTTTGAGAGCAACTAAGAATAGAGCAGGGAGGAAGAGCAGGAAGAAAAGATTGACATTAAACAGAGGCACGAGATGAGAGGGAAAGAGAGAGAAAAGTGGAATTGCATGGAAATGGAAAGAGACCCTCATTGTTATAAAAAACTACATAAAAGAGGTTGTGAGGGGAATTGGAAGAAAAATAAGGAGAGAAATGAATTACAGTAGATGAGATAGAAAGAGAAGATGGGGGGGAGGGGGATAGTAGAGGATAGGAGAGGTAGCAGAATACATCAGTCACTAGTATGGCATTATGTAAAAATGTGAATGTGTAACCTATGTGATTCTGCAATCTGTATTTGGGGTAAAAATGGGAGTTCATAACTCACTTGAAACTATTGTTCGAAGTATGATATGTCAAGAGCTTTGTAATGTTGTGAACAACCAATAAAAAAAAAAATTTAAATTAAAAAAAAAAAAAAAAAGAGGCCCTGGCCTAGATGGGCTACCCCCAACAAGACCTCAGTAGGAGCTCAAGGTTTCTATCCAGAAGAAATGAAAGCTCAGGCACAAACCCAGAGAGCAGCCTGGGCCTGGGGCCCACCAACCTTCTCCAGGTCCATGGGTGAACAAGGAAAGAGCTGTCATTGAAAGCAAGAAGCTTCCTGGGCCCTCCTGGAGGCTCCATGCTGCTCATCTCCTCGCCTGTGCCATGCATGACCTCCCGTGGGATGGATTAGATCTTGTTGTGCATCTCTACTCCTCACTGCTTCCCATTTCACACACGCACTAGCAGGACCTGGAAATTGGTTCCTACAAGGTCCAAGGCCAAGAAGTCTCCTTTCTCTGGAAAACAAATCCAAGGAGGTAATGAGCTGGGGTGACAAAGAGTGACAGTTTATGTACCTTCCCCTGACAGGGCCCACTCTACAGCTTCAGCAGCCTCAGGGGGTGATGGAGTGTGATCTCTATTTAATGATGAAGAAAAAAGATGCCCCAGGATGAGATCTCTGCTGGCTCCTTAGTGACTCTCAAATGAGTCCACATGCTGGGGGCCCAGAAGTCAAAGTGAGCACTGCAGAGCTCTGGGGATGCTGATAGAGTACATTTAAAACTATCTAAATATGCTATTTGTGCCAAATCAAATACCACCTTAGGTTAGATTCCAGACTAGAGAAGGAAAAAGAGAGTGTAATTCTTTAAGAGAATTAGAAGGAAAATCTTTTAAAATGAGAAAAACTTCCACCATTAGGCAATTTCAGCGTGCCACAAGCCTCACACGCAGTCCCCATCCAACACTTAGGCCATCCTAAGGGATACAGTTCATTCCTTTCTTATGGATGATCAAAATCTGGCTGAGATGGACAACATTACTTATGTAGAATCACATCAGTAGAAAAAGGGAGAAGGATCAAACCCTAGTCTCTGGAACCTATACTAACTGCTACATTGGCCTGCTCAGCAATCATTTTCTCTTATTTGGGAAAAGACCTTGATTTATTAGGTTACAAGACCTACAAGAGGGTTTATAGTGATGTTTTTCTGTAAAGGGACAGACAGGAAACATTTTAAGCTTCATGGACCACATAGTCTCACTGCAAACACTCAACTCTTCCAGGGTAGTGCAAATCAGTCATGAATGCTGTACAGACCAATGGGCTTAGCTGTGTGCTGGTAAAACTTTATTCACAAAAGCAGGCATACGCCAAACCTGGCCCAGGTAGTACAGTACCCGGACCAAGTGATGGTTGTGAGCAGTGGCTCTGGTACCTAAATTCCTGGATTTGAATCCCAGCTCTGACTTTTGCTAGTAGCGTGAACTTGGGCAAGTTTCTTAACTTCTCAGGCCTCTGTTTTTTGCCACATACAGCAGTTGGTTAATATACAAAAGTAACTACTAATCTTTAATAGCTAACAAATATTAAAGGAATTAATAGGCATTAAGTGTGTTGATACATAGTAGGTACCAGTAAGTACTGTTTGATTTTAGCTGAGGTATGTCTGGTTGACTCTAGTATTATAGTAATATAGCTTCAAAAACAGGTGGCAGTTCAAATGTCCAAGGCTAATGCTAACGGACCTCCCCAATCATCGATGCTAGGACAAAGGCCTGCCAGGAGAGCATCTCTGCTGCATACCTATGCCATCGGGGGTATCACACATGTAGGTGGGCAGCATCTTCACAGGGGAGATGGAGTGTGTCTCCTTGTTCAGACCTCGCTCCATTTGAAGCTTCATCCTTCTCTTGACCTCCAGAAACTGCTCATGGCTCAGTTTTAGAGGCTCCAGGGTCTTCTGGTGGGCTCTTTGTTGATCAGCCAGTCGGTAAGCCACCGCAGTCACCATGGCTGCCCCTTTGTTGCTGCCACCCTCAGAGCTGAGGAAGTGAATGACGCAGTCAGCCAACAGCCGACTTACAGCCTTGTGAAGACGCTTGGCAAAACTGTAGCTGCCCAGGTGAGATAAGAGACAGGTGTCCACAGTTAAGGTCAGTGGTATAAATGGTTGCACAATGGCTCACTGCTTCAGCCCAAAAGTTGGGCCTGCAAGAGCAGAGGCTGCCCTCAGCCTTCTCCCTCCACGTTTTCCCATGTTAGGAATCCCTGTATAAAACCTCAGATAACCGCCCTGGTGGGGTTTATTACCCACTGAAAGGAAAGGACACTTCTTGCAAAACACTGTTCCCTACGTGCAGTCACAAAAAATCTCCTCTGCCCAGGAGATTGCAATCAGCCTCTGCAGTCTAATAGAATCAGGTGGCTCTAACATTACCCATTTTTCATGTTCCATAACTCATTTTATTTGAAGATATAACTTCTTCTGCACTCTCACCTCTCTTTTGCCAATTTCTTCCAACCATCTCAAGGTATCTGAACAGCTAAAGATAACATGTTATGTTTGACAAGAAACTCTCCAGGTGATGACTGCTTTGAGGTATCGCTCTGGTACTCCAAGTGTGGTCCATGAGCCAACTGCCTCATTGGAGGCTGTGAGATGCAGGATCTCAGGCTCACCTCAGACCTTCTGAACCAGAATCTGCCTCTTAAGATCCCCATGTGATTCATGTGCACATTAACTAAAGTTTGGGAGGCACTGAGCTAGGAGATTAGGGGACCTCAGAGCTGAGACCTTCCACAGTGACCAGCTCAGTTAATGATGCCATATTTACCTAGCACTCATGTTAGGAGAAATTAAATGAGTGCAACAAGAGGCATCTTCCAGGTCCCAACTGAAACTTGAATATCTGGATATATATAACCCAAGGGATCAAAACATGCAGCATGGCATCAATTCAATACCCAAATCAGAGGCTGGTAACCCCCAGTACTGAGGTGGTCCCTGGCAGAATACATAGCACATATAAGAACCACCAAGAATCATAAGAGTAAAGAATGAAACTCTGTCTTATAAAGAAGAGCGTGGCCAAGAAGAGTACCCAGCATGCAGGGGAGCTCTGAGTCATCATCAGCCTTCAGAAATCACCTCCACCCACACCAGGAATGACATCCTCCAGTAGCCACTTGCTCCATTGGGAACTATAGTTCTACAAAGACCCCTGACACCTTGGGATGAAAAACAGAGCTGCCCGATGGAGTCACCAGGTCCCAGGTACTCTGGGACCTCCTTCACTCCTGGGCCCAACATGCTGACTCACTGAAGGTGTTTCTTGTAGACGGAGCCATCAATCCCAAAGGTGGAGCACACCCTTTCCTCACCCTTGCTCTCCTTGATATGCTGCAGCACAGCAGCCAGGGTGGCTGCACACAGGTTGGTTGAGCGTGTGGACACAATCTGGCAGATCCCTTGAGTGGCCACACAGTCCTCCTGCAATGGATTCAGACCCAGCCACACCATCACCTGGTAGGCCTTCTAGATGCCATCCTTATCGCTGGGAATGAGAAAGATAGTGTGTGTGCACTTGTCTGACCCACTGTGGCCAACAGGAGGAGGGTGTGGGTTGGCAAGGAAGCCCATCAGCTCCAGCAAACCCCATCTATCAGTGAGAACACAATTTCTCTTATGACCTTGCTACCTGTTTGTGAGCAGGGCGGGGACAACAAGGAGGGAATACAATGCAACATCGCCACCTTGAGGTATCTTTTCCAGACATCACTCTCTCTCTCTCTCTCTCTCTCTCTCTCTCTCTCTCTCTCTCTCTCTCTCTCTCACACTCACATACAGTGCTAACCTGGCTCATTTTTCCCCCAGTGAGTAAAACCAGTATTTCTTTTCTGTGTGCTAATATGAAGATAAGACCTGGTTCATGGACCTTCTGCACTCTTTGCATTTGCCATTTACTTGTCTTAGGGTAAACAGACAGAATCTCTGCCTCTATAAACAGTCACCTCTAAACATGTGCCAGCTGTGCTGCCCATCTGTTCTCTCTAAAGCAGCCAGAGTTTGTCTGTGTCTGAAGATGGTGGGAAAAGGTAGGTGATTTGACACCATAAGTGCCCTTCTCAGGGGAGCCAAATGCCTCACTAGATTGAGTACTACCATCCCCTTGGGGTGTAGCAACTTTAGCCACTGTTTAAAGGTTCCACTCAGAACAAAGTCCTTGGAATGCTTTCACTGCTCCTTTTGGCACTGAAATCACCTCCTCTCTCTACCTGGTTCCTCAACTAATAGGACCCCCTCTATTCACATGAGGAAATAGCAATAATGGAAAACTAGCCCCAGCTATCAGGATACTATGGGCCATCCTCACTCCCACCCCCGGGCTGGACTATGAGTGGGTAAATATATCTGTGGGCATCCAAGCACCTATTTTTCTGTTTTGAAGTAGGGCTCAGGGTAGTCCCTTTTGAGAACTGCTGATAAGAAAAGACATGTCAGAAATTCAGGAGAAGAACAAGGAGATAGATGCAAACAAGTGTTAAGGTGCCCCCGTTAATGCCTCTAGGATTTAACCCAGGGCAACAGCCCAAGTCCCTGCATGTGCAGGCCAACTGTTTCTAGAACCCCTGAGTCACTTCATTAGCATCAACCTCAAAATCCACAGGAGCACAGACAAGTAAGTAGAGTGAATTCACAGGCCCACCATGGGTAACCTTCAAGACCCTATTGTGGCCAGGTGACATGGCACATGCCTATAATCCCAGCAGCTTGAGAGCCTGAGGCAGAAGGATCATGATTTCAAACCCAGCCTGAGCAACTTAGTGAGGCTCTAAGCAACTCAGCGAGACCTTATCTCTAAACAAAATATTTTAAAAAGAACTAGGGATGTGGCTCAGTGGTTAAGCACCCCTGAGTTCAATCCCCAGTATCACCCCCCCCAAAAAAAAAGGCAATCATGTGGACCTCCTGCTCAAAGAGTCAAAAGCCAATTCCTCACCCATGTTCTCCAAATGCCTCTCCCCATAACCAGACACTCGGTTATGGGGAGAGGCATTGGGACCAGAAACTTACTCTTCAATATCTGAGACATCTTTGGTTTCAAAGCTGCCTGTGGTGAGCAGTTCTGGGCTGAGCTTCCCCTGGAACAGCAGCTCTTCCTTGGCCATCTTCACCAGGATGAGCCTTACCAGCTCCCCCATGTACATCCCACTGATCATCTTCTCAAACCTGCAGGGAAATACAGACCAAAGCAATAATACCCCCCCACCGTCCATGAATGCACAACTTTCCTAGGGAGGCAAGACACAAATATGTGAGATTCGGCATGCTTTAGAGGACAGTATGATTAAGGATTAACTTATTCAGGTGTGTGTCGACCTGACAGCTGGGGGGCTGCAGGAACTGCGGGATTAGGACTGACCCTCAGGCTGGTGAGTCTTGAACAATGGGAAAAAACAGGACTTAAACAGATGAAACAACCAAGTGTATAGAACATTCTGGACAGACTGAATTTTAGGTAATTTAATTTTGTGTAGGAGAATGTTTTTTAAAATTTCTTCTCTCAAAAAAAAAAAACAGCTTCTTTGAAATAGAATCTCACGTAGAGTCCCAATATTTTTTTTCAAGAGGAAAAAAAATTCAACCTGATTAAACATAGGCACAAGCCTCTTTAAGGAAATTTGTGGATTCCTGAGAAAATGGTGGGGTGAGGGGACAAGTTGGGGCAGGAAGATAGTGAGGCAAGATTACAAGACCAAATTAGAACAGCTCTCGAAGAGTCTGGGGGTAAACACAATGGAAGTTTCGGAGCAGGCTGGTGATAGAAGAAACATGTTTTAGAAAGGCAGAGATCAGCTCCCAACCTGAGGCAGTTTGGTAATTTAATTTTGCAGCACTAGGTGACACTGTTTTCTTTAGAAGTCTTTCCAGCGACGACTATGTGGCAGAGGAAACTCAATCTCTTTTGGGCAAAGAAGACCCATTGGTCTCTCAGAAAGCCTCTGGGTCTTAGAGAGAGGAGGCTCCTAGGACTACTGGTACTGTCTAGGACTGGCTTCAGTGACAAGGAGGCCCAGAGCAGGGGTGTGGAAGGGAGTTGGAAATTACCTACAAAGAGACAACTTAGGCCAAGTCGGAAAGCATTGGAGCTAAGGGACAGGTGGCAGCATTTGTTCCGAGCAGAAGGCACATTGAAAATGTCAAAGCACCAACATGAGCACCCGCCTTGGGAGTAACCTGGCTTCAACAGTGAGGATTCCACATCTTCACATGTGAAGCTAGTTGTATAGGAGCTAAGGGAAACACCCCCAGGGCAAGCGGGTCTCTACAGTGTGATGTCATCGCTCATGATTTTGGGGCTACCTCAGCTGACAATTTGAAAGATGACTTCCCAATCTTTTTTTTTTTTTTTTAATGGATAAACCAGGAATATGCTGTGAAGACCTGGCGAGGAATTTTGTCTTTTGATACTTCAAAGGGTACAGGGCTCTTTGGAATGACATGGGTATGTCTCATTAATGGAGGCAGGCATTGAGTGAGTGACTTCTCAGCTCATAAACCTCTGGCCACCTATAGCAGACACAACCGGTATGTTCCTAAGTTCAGGTAAATGGACTCACATTTCAACACGTAAAAAAAAAAAAAAAAAAAAAAAAAAAAAAAAGCTTATGACTTAATGAAACCAAGCTTTGAGGAAGAAAGGACTCCCCAGTAAAGCAAAAGGCTGCCCACCACTGACCTGATATATAGGGCTAGTTTTCCTTTCTAAGTCGAGATATGTGCGAAAAGACTTCCCAAAACAGTCCCAACACCAAGAAGACCATAGAGATGCTGCATTGCTCAAAATGTTTTGTAACTATGTTTAGTGCTTGTAGCAATCCAGTCTCAACATCTTCAGAGACATTTGGCAAACGTGAGAATGAAATAAGGTTGTGTAAGAGTCGAAAATAACATAAAACCAACTCTGACCTGGCTGGAGTGTAGAAGATTCAGGTAACAAAATGCTGGGGCATTTTATCCGATCTTCTTCGAGATTAAGGTTGGGCCACAGACCAGGGGTGGAGCCCAAAAAGGCTTCTGAGAAGCCAGCCTTTCCATAAGCCGTAGTCAGTCTTCAGCTGAAGCAGGAGGCCCTGGGACTCTGTGGGTTGGCAGTGAGCAGCCATATGATATAGCCTGGTCCTTTGTGGGGTGCAGTGGTTGAGAGCTACTAAGGGGCTTTCAAGAACTAGGATATGGCCTTCCAAAGTGAATGTGTTGAAGGATGATTGGGTTTATCACTCACACTGGTTTTAGAGCCCTCTCAGCAATTTATATTCCCAAATGTTCCCATAATTGGTGGGTGCCTTGGCAAACTTTGGGGGACAAAGTAAGACTACAGAGATGACCTGAAAACAAATGCCCTGTCCCTGAGCAGCCCCAACCTCAGTTCCCAACACACACCCCCAACCCCTCCCCGCAAAGGCCCACTCACAGTTGCTTCCCAGGGTTCAGTGAGCCCATGTCCATCTCTCGGTCAAACTCCGTGCAGATGTCATTGAGCACGCCATCGTCCCCAAAGGCCCCCCACTCCATGTTGATACACATCCGCCCCTCTTCGCCCTCCACAATGTCGATGTGGCACATTTCCTCCATGTAGCAGGCATTGCTGCCAGTGCCTGACCAAAGCAAGGAACTGCTCAAGTACCTCCCTATGCGTCCCTCCCCTGCCCCCATCTTCCTATCACGCTACTGTCCAAGGCTGCTCCATATTAGGATCCCTTTCTGAAGACTCCTGGACTACCCAATATATGATCCAGAACTCTACTACCCCCAGCTCCACAAGCCTTGGCTTGGCCCTCCAAAGAAACTACATTGTTATCTTCAAATATAACCCAGTCTACAGGTCACTCCCTTCTTTTCAGCCCACTCCCCCAACTGCACATCCAGCTCTCATACCCAGAGCTCACTCACCCACAATGAGACCAATCTCACATCTGGTCATCATAACCACAAGTCATCATGATCCCAATCATGTCATTCACCACAGCCACAATGTCAATATCAAAGTCCTGTAGGAATGAAATGGAGGGTTATGACCTTCACCATCACATAAGGGATGGATACAGGATGTGAAGATGGAAAAAGAGCAGCAAGACACCCAGCTCAAGTGCAACAGGCTTACTAACCCAACTCAGAGCCAAGGAAGGTTCGAGCTGGAAAGCTAGATCCACACCCAGGTGAACATCGGGCAACTCACTCCCACCCTGCTTGTTCTCATTGTGGAGAACCATTTTCCTGACACCAGCCCTGTGGTCTAGTTTGTAGCCATTACTGCACTAAGAAAAGTCAATCTTGTTGGCTTCTTCTACTTCTCTTTCTTCTCCCTCTAACCTCCCCTCTTCTTCCTTCTCTCTCCCTTTTTCTTTTTCTCTCTCTCCCTCCCACTCCTATGACAGAACTTTATCTTGTCCACTCTCGGCCCCATTGTACTGTCATGTCACCATTATGCCAACTTCCTTACTTGAAATGATATGAAGTCTTCTTCAGGACTGAAGGTTTTTTTCTTGCACCAAGACTAAGATTACTTTCCACCATGTTAATCTCAAAACCCCAAAGGCATCTGATCATATATAAAATTACTGGGTAATAGCAGAGAAGAAGAATACCTCCCCTTAAGCTCTACAAAAGCTTCTCAGGCTGAGTTTGAGCACAGACTTCAGAGTGAATCCCAAAGGGCCTGCACACCCGAGGTCCCACCAATCCACACTCACCCCTCTCTGCTGGATGGCCTTCCAGATCAGAGCCACCACGTTTTGCCTTTCACACCACTGGACTTGAAGCCCTTGGTCCATGAGACCAGGACACTCTACTACAAAACAACTAAGGAATGAATATTGATTTTCTACAATTTAAACACAGGCCACATTTTGCCAGGCATCATTAGTAGAGCTCTCTGATGCCCAGCTAAAGTCATGATTGAATTTGTAGACTGTCTCCTGACTAGCGGAGGAAAAAGAAACTCAGGATCCTCCCAGGTTCAGGAAAGGAGATCAAATGAGTGATTCCTTCAGGATTTACTACCTCTAAGAAATAGAAGGAGCAAACTTTAGACTTGCCAAAATAAGATATGTATATCCTTGAATCATTAATTCATGAAGCAACCTTCTTCCAAGACCTTTCATCAAAACACTCAGAATCAAAAGAGTTCCTAGCTTTTCATTCCTGTCGCCCTGGGTGGGATTGGGTCACTGTGCAATAGGTGTGAAATGCAGAGTAACAAAGAGCACCCACCTCCCCGATACTTTTTCACCTCTCAACACCTCCACACACGCACAGTCACCTGGAGCCCAGAACTCTAAATACTGAATCCTTAGCTATAAAATCCCTCAGTGTTACTGTCGATACCACAGCAACAGATGGCCACCACGGCGTTCTTCCCAGTCCTCCCAGCCCCAGAAGTGAAGCAATGCAGCAAGTCTTCTGAAGAACCCATCTTACTTCATCTAGTTTACTCTGGTGGCAGGTGAATGAGAAGGTAAAGCCCAATGGGAGCTTCTTGTCTTTAATTTGGAGCTTATCCATGAAGTTGGCCAGGCATTCAGCACTGTGGTCAAATAGCTAAGGACACATGATACAGGAAGATGAGCAGGCAGAATGGCAAAGAAATTAAGACCTTGGGCTCACAAAGGAATTAGTTGAATTTGTACCAGATCCTCTTACTCTCTGAGTCTTCATTTGCTTTTCATCGAAGAAATGGGAATGGTAACTAGACTGCCCATAAACAGTTCCCCAAATGATTAAAAGAGTCAATTCATATAAGGGCTTAATACTAGTTAGTACTCATTAAAAGCTGTCCTCCATTTAGACCATTTATCTAAACATCTGTCAAAATAACCCTGAGAGGAAGGGGTAAATTGTGGCCAAAGTTATCAGAATGTCCTCGCACGCCCTACAAATAGGACATCCTTTGGTGGCCCTGGCAGACCCCCCGGACACAAATGCCTAGCCAATTATCTTACCGGAAAGGAAAGTTCACTTCACCATCAAGTAGTACTTCAGCATCCCTGTTTCTTGTGACTGGGGGAGTGGTGGAACATTCTGTGTTGGCATTCTATGAACCAACTTAGCAAAAATGAGTAACTTTTTTCTATTTTTTCCTCTTTTCTAGAAAACTAATCACCTAGGGGCAATCCAAAGAAGTTATCTTTGTTTTCTACTTTCAAAAATGGAATACTCAGTTCTCTCTGAAGAGCAAAAAAGAATAGGGTTTTGTTGGTGGGCACTTTCACAACTGTGATCACACTGAGCAGGACCCACAGCTCCTCAGCCCTGGAGAAAGCTGCATTCACAATGAGCCAGGTTTTCAATCAGCCCCCCAAAGAGCCCCCTGACTTCCTTCTTGGCCATTCAGCACCCTCGAAGAGAAGTTGGTGACCTCCAGATGCTGAAAGGATGAGGCCAGAGGTTTGGGGAACAAAATATAAGGAAGAGGCTGAAGACATTCCAAGTGCAAGGTTAACCAGGTGGCAAAAATGAAAAGCTAAGTGGGGGAGGAAGAAGTGAAAAAGAACAACTATCTTTTCCTTTAATAGGAGAAGTAGAAAGTCACCTTCCCCTCATCAGCTCCCTCTCTAGATGGGAAGGCAGAGAAGAAAGGCAGTGAAGATGCTTTAACTAATGCCCTGCCCAGAAAGTAATCACTGGCCATCTGGGGCTATTTCAATTCATTAGAAAATAATAAAAAATAAAAAAATAAAAATTCAGCTCTCCAATCACAGTAGCCCCACTTCCCAAGTGATTAATGCCTCAAGAGGCTGACAGCTACAGAATCATGCAGGCCAGATAGAGAACAGTTCTACCTCTGCAAAAAGTTCCCTTGGCCAATGCTGGTCTCTATTTTGTATTTTATTTAGAGACAAGGTCCCACTGAGTTACTAAGCACCTCACCTTGCTGAGGCCGACTTTGAGCTCACAATCCTCATGTCTCAGCCTCCTACCTTTTTTTAAAGTGGAGAAGAGGAGACCATCTGCTTCCTTGAACTGGAAGCCTAACCCCTTTTCTGTTAGCAGAGGACCTACAGATAAGATGCTGAGAGAAAGAGCTAACATCTTCCTGCTATAAAAAAGCTCAAAGGGCATCACTGTGAGGAGTTTGAAAGTTTTTCTTTTCTTTTTTGGTCTAAGGATCCACTCACTCACCTTCCCACAAGATACACCTTAAGTGATTGTAAGTGGCTATTATTCAGGTTTATGACCTACTGCTTTGAAATGGAAGTGACGTGGCAGAACACAACTTCCTTTTTGGGGAGATAAAACTCTTTGCACTAAAAATCATTTTGACTAGTGTATCAGTAAGAAGGTACTGGGAATTTATTTAATACATCCCATATTTTCTCTCTTATCAACTTCCCCAATAGAAGAGCAGAATTGCCTCTAGAATCTTACACAGGGACCCACTCTGCCCAGGTTGAGAGTTCCTAAAGAAACCTCTGCAAGTTTGGAGTTTGGTAAATTGGTCTTGGTTTTAACTAAATTTGCATTTTAAAAATCCATTTATTTTCCTTTACTTAAAATACTCATACATAATACCCCAAGAGGGGTGTAGGAAAAAAACAGCACCATTAATTTATAACAATAAAATAACCCCTTAGATTTCCTTTCAGTATTTTTTTCAAATACTTTCTGTCATTTTAGATATATAATATTATTTCACTTGCTTAGGGCAAAATCAACACCCATAATTTCTCCTAGTTTTATTTCTGTTCCATTTTTATATAGTTTTATTTTCATTGATTCCAAACCTTTCTAACAACCCAAAAGTTTTTCATTTCCATGTAGGTCTCATACTCTTTGGTTTTTGTTTATTAATCTGGGCTAAAACATTTTGCCTATGTATATACATGAAGAACAGAAACTAGATGGTTTAAGAGATTTCCAGGTAAGCTTGTCAAGGAAAATTTCACTCAGATCATAAATGTTTGAAATGAATTCTCTTTCTGGATTGGCAGAGATACTCCACTTTGTCTGCTGGAGTCCCACACCCTTGCCAGGCCCTGAGGAGGACTCTATAAGGACTGTGAAGTCTTTATGCCCCTCATGGTGAAGGGTTAGCAATAGGCTACAAAGATGTGATGTGTCAGATGACATAAAAATCCACCCAACACATCTTCAGCGAACTGCAAGCACAGCCAAACTTCAGGTGTGATTTTTGGTTTTGTCTTATTTACTTGATTCTCAAGTATTTACAATCTGAGGGATAAGGCTCAGAGTGGGTGAGGGAGGCAATGGGAAGAAAAGATGACTACATCCCCCATGATGGCCACAGCATCCTGGAGCAGAGTACAAAGAAGTATAGAAAAATAGTTAAGAGTGCCAGTTTATGGGCCAGGTTGTGTGAAATACTTAATATGCATCCTCCTCTCCTCTAATCCTCACCACAGTTTCCATACTCTCATCCCTCTCTTCAGATGAATACACTGATGCTCTGCCAGGTGCCATCATCACTTGCCCCAAATCCCTCAGCCAGATTGCCTGAACACAGGGGCCCAACCTCCTCAACACAACAGCATGGCACAGGTAAATGGGGAGCCAGTGGAAGAGACTCACCCCTCTGTGTCTCCCTGACTTTATGCTGGAGTCATGTGACACCCTCCACAGAGATAAAATGCCCACAATCCCAGTGACCCAGGCTCCTTCTCAAACACCAGCATTCAAGCAAGGAAAATAGGTTTACCCTCAAGGCCACTCCCAAAGTCAAATAAAGGATCTAAAAAATACCTTCCTCACTTGCTCTGCTCATAATCAGGAATTCCTTTCCCAGGAGTGGCCTGGTTTGGTAGAAGGAACAGGGAACAGAATTCTGAGGGCTGACACCTCTCCCAAGCCTTAGGCCAAAGACGTGATAATACTAAAGAGCATTCTACTCCATTTCTCCTCCATGCATTCCTTTTATTATTGAGCACCTGCTGCATATAAAATGTGGCAGGAAGAGCCAGGCTCTGGCCAACAGGGATCCCTACAGCTGTGCTAGTGTCCAGGAGTGTTTTCATGATAGTGTCTCCAATCTGAGAGCAGTGGGAGAAGGTGCAGAAAGGACATCTCAAGGAAGGCATTCGTAGACCCTGAGAGAGAGGCCATATCTGAGTGCCACAGCCTCACATGATGTCCTCAGGGATGGCGTAGATCTGGTTCTCCATCTCAACATTCTGGAGCTCATTGTCCGTTACTCTCACACGGAGCACACAGAAGTTGGTCCCTCCAAGATCCAGAGCCAGGAACTCTCCGTGTTCTAAACACAAAGAAGGGGACACTGTCAGTTTGGGGAAGACAAAGTGAAACTGCCTCACAGAGACCAATCAAGACTTCAAACCCCAAGTCCCTTCATGGACACTGGCCATCTATAGGTGACTGCATGGCCAAGGGATTTTACTTCTTTTCTACACACAGTTAGATTTGATCTTCTTAATCTTAAGTACTTTTATAATTTCCTTTTACAATTCACATCAACAATGAGGCATTTTCACATCCAACAATAGGGTGCTCAACCCCTCAAAACTGACTTTCCTAAGGGATTTTTGCAAGTCCTAATGGAGCATATGGACCCCAGCAAATCCTGTGCCAGGCATCCAGGCCTCAATTTTGTTTTTAAATCTTCAGAATATCCAGAAGGTCTGAGCCCTGGACCTGTGCCAAATTGTGACCACCATACTGCCTAAAAATGTTTGCATGCTACGATGGCGATCTCTTACTACAGAATCAGAGTCACATGATGGAGGAGAATGGAACAACTGTCTATGAACTCAGTGGCCTAACAAATAAGCCAACCAGGTGCCCCTAGAGGATCTCAGGCTTATTAGAGTGTGGGAGGATGCTGACCCCAGAATGTGAAAGACATGAGTTAGGCCACCCAGCTGCTCCACTCAACCCCCAGAGCTGTGAAGGAGTCAGAAAGGGGACAGTAGGTCTCTAAAACTTCCCACAGACACAAATGGGTCAAATCTTCACGTGCACCAGAAAGGCAGAGTTCCTTCCCGACAGGAAACAAGCAGTGCAGACAGGAAACATTCAGATTCTGGATAATAATACAGCCGGCCACGGGGAAGTGGCCCATTGTATGGCACAGAATGAAAATGCTGAAGAGGCGCAGAGCCCAGATCCAGGGCTGGGAAAGAAGGAGGGCTCACGCGCAAGTGGCCTCCTCAACCCATAATGGCTCCTTGAGTCTTCTGCTGCCCTACCACACAGCATTGTTTCTGGAAGGATACAGGGTAATTTCCTGGGAAACACTAATTGACATGTTTGTCAACACTTAGCCTCTTTCTCAGTGGAAGCCAGCCGCTGAAATAAGGTGCAATGATGTGCTTGCTAGATGAAATGAAGGGCTCATTCTGTGCCCAGGTCCTCTCAACACCTTCAGCTCTATGGCCCTGAGAAAAGCTAAATCTTGCCAACTCCCTGACAACACTACCACAGAGCCTGAGTGCAAAAGGGAAACTGGGAGCAGACAAAATGTACTGGAGATTTCTCAGGATTCACCTGTACACAACCTGCTGTCAGGAGGTATGACACTGGTAGACAGGCTCTTCTGCCCATGTTACCTACATGGAGAATCCTGGCGCAAACACTTTTCATCAAAGACTGGTTTCTGAGCCTCTGAGCCTCAGCTGCCTCATCTCTAAAATGGGAATAGCATACTTCATGGGATTGTGAAGGGAAAAAATAGATGTTATGCCCCCAGCACTGTGCCAAGAACTTAAGGAATGCTCACTAGGTCCCAGATATGTCCTATCCAGGCTCTCAGAAAACACTGCCCCACACGTATGCTGAAGAGTCTCCCCGGCCCATGATGGCAGAGAAAACTATAGACATCTGTCCAAGTCACTGGAAGCAGCTCCAGTGACTTCAGCATTCCTCCTGAGGACTAATTTTCCATTCCCTGCTGGCATCTGGAGGCAGCCTCATCACACACTTCAGCTGCCAACTCACTAAAGCAACCACCCGTCTGGGGCGGTTTTGCCCCCTTCATGGCCATGGGTGACTTTTCCAGACACTCTTGTTCTGAGCCTCCCCTGGTAGTGGGACCTCAGCCAGATTCTAGGAAACACTATGTGGTAGTTGTCATGAGGGATGAAAAGGAAAATCAAAGATGAACTGCCTCATCAGCACTCTGAGGCCCAGGGCACACATGATCCGCTGAATCAGTGACCACGGGGACGAAGCAGCCAGGGCTGGCCCTGGTTCCAAGGCCAGCCCAGCTGGATTCACTGCAGGGGCACAGCTCCATCAGGAATGTGGTTTTGCCTTATTTTCTGTTGGGCTAAAGGAAACCACAAATATAAAGTACTGTCAAAAATTCTGTTCTAAGAAGGAAATGTCATCCCTTGCTTTCCTCACAACAGGCTCATCTGGAGCAGACATCTCTCTTCATCCTTCCACATTTCTACTCCCTGTGACCCCTCCACAAACAGCATGATCCCAACTATCACAGCCAAGGACTACTTCTGAGTCCGGAATCTGAGCCAGCACAATGACTCCATAAATTCTAAGGTGTTCTCTTCATGACAGTAGACAGACCCTTCTTCTAGTGCCCATATCCACACCATGCATGACAGTCCCCCATGGTTCAGTGCTGGACCATACAGACAGCAGACAGACCTTGTGAATTCTAGCTCAGCGAGCGTATTGCCCTCGTGGCATGAGCACACAGTGTCCCATGTTATGTAGCAATCAATCTTTGCCAATCTGCTAAGTCAAAGTGATATCTGATTTTTTAAAACTTGGTTTCTTTCATTGGTATAAAGTTAACTTTTTTTTTTTATTGTTGGTCATTCAAAACATTACACAGTTCTTAATACATCATCTTTCACAGTTTGATTCAAGTGGGTTATGAACTCCCAACTTTACCCCGTATACAGATTGCTGTTTCACATCAGTTACACTTCCATTGATTGACATATTGCCTTTCTAGTGTCTGATATATTCTGCTGTCTGTCCTATTCTCTACTATCCCCCCTCCCCTCCCCTCCCCTCCCCTCCCCTTTTCTCATCCCTGTTTAATGTAAATCTTCTTCTCAAGCTCTTCGTCCTTACCCTGTCCTTGTTTACTCCCCTTATATCAAAGGGGTCGAATGGACTTTCTTTTTCTGTGAATTATCTGTTCATGACTTTTTTTTTAAGATAGTCATAAGTATCTTCAGATGCTAAAGAAACTCTTTGTATAGTAAAGAAAACAGCTTTGATGATTACATATTTGCACTTATTTTTCCCTAGTTGGATGTTTATCTTTTAATTTGATGCATGCTATTTTCACCCATGAAGAAAGATTTTATTTTTTATATTGTCAAAATATTCATACTTTGAAGATTTTTAGTGTCCTATATCTAAAAATTCTGAAGAATAAAGATTGTATTCAGGGGCTGGGGATGTGGCTCAAGCGGCAGCGCGCTCCTCTGGCATGCGTGCAGCCCGAGTTCGATCCTCAGCACCACATACCAACAAAGATGTTGTGTCTGCCGAGAACTAAAAAATAAATATTAAAAATTGTCTCTCTCTCTCTCTCCTCTCTCACTCTCTCTTTAAAAAAAAAGATTGTATTCAGTTACCTCCCTTTCTAGATCTCTCCAATTCCTGCTAAACATGGTCACAACTATTCTGATGTAAGGAGGCAAGGGATCATCAAAGGTTTCTTTAATCACTGAGCCCCACAATTGCCAGTTTTTTTTTAACAAGGTCTCTCTAAGTTGCTTAGGACCTTGCTAAGTAACTGAAACTGACCATGAACTTGCAATCCTCCTGCATTAGCTTCCCAAGAGACTGAGATTATGGACATGTGCCACAGTGCCCAGCTAAAATTCTTCTATTATGATCTTTTTGAAAAATAAAATCCAGGACCTTATCTTCACTTCTCTTACCCCTAGCACAGAGTTCAGACTTATTACCATTTGGATGGTTATGCTAAAAAGAAAAAAAAGACAGAGGCAGGTGATAGGGAGATTTAGTAGACTGATGGTTCAATGGTAGATATCTTTAACAGGAGAGACACTGAAGTAAGCAATGTGCTCTTTCTTTATAAACATGTCACTGATCTTCAACAACTCATTTAGGCACCCTAATCCCAAGTTGCAAAGGAGAAAACCAGGCTCAGGTCCAGTCATTCCAACCAAGATTCAAATCCAGGACTAGCAAAGGTTTCTGCTGCAATGAGCAAGAAGGCTGCTCATAGGAAAGCTGTAAATCTTCAAATAGGGAATTCTTCACTAACTACAGCAATTTTTAAGACCTTGAGGTGACAGCAGGCCCCAAGCTGGCCTGGGTGACAAAGGAAATGATGCTGTGTCTCAGAAGCTGAATCAGTTGGTTAAGGTTATTTGGGGGGTAAATGAGAGCTAGGAATGGAAACCAAGTCCATCTGTCTCTAAAGTATGTGCTTTTCCCTTGCTACTACACCCTCATCTTTCATGGTTTCTGGAATCCATAAAGTAGCAAGGAAGAAAGCAGACACATTAAGCTTTTATCAGTAATCACAGCCCATATCCCTGGGTTTATTAGACGGCTATATCCTCTCAGACTGGACCTTCCATATTGAGTGGAGGATGGGACAAGTGAGGTGGCAGGTACATAGCCATTAGCAATGGGTGACACACCCTTCTCTACAGTGGGACTCAGAACTTACTGATGCAGGCTTTTTTTTCTTTTTGGTAGCCACAAATTGATGCTCTCTTCTATACAATTATATCAAACCATTGTTTCCACCTTGTAGGACACTTTACAAGTCCTCTCTGCTGAAGGACTCCCCACTCTGGCAAGAGAAGGGGCACCAAAAGAGGGGTGGGAAGGAAGACACCCAAAGAAATGACACTAGTCTCTAGCTAAGAGGAACTGGAGATAGGAGTGTTGGATGGTGCCACCCTCCATCAAATTGCCCAAAGGTGAAAGTTGAAGAGGTGCCTTCTGGCAGGGTTTGTTTGCTGACTCATTTCTCATCCTGGACTACGGGCAGCCCACTTTCAGTTCCCCTCTTATCAGATACATAAGGTCAGCAAGATAAAGGGGTTTTAATTTCTCCTGGGAACTCACCTGTCACAGGGAAACCTCGAGGACTGAATTGACATTTGATTAACCACCTGACCATGATGGTTAATGTCACCTTAGTTGATATGACATAACTAATTTATTTGGTGCCACCACTCCAGCATCGTTAATATTGTGTACTAACAGGTATCTAGTCCTGGCAATGTCTGAGTTATATTTTTTCCAACAGGGTCTATTTTTAATCTTTAGGTACTTGTCACTCATTAAAATAGATCACCACCTGTTCCTTTCAGGCACTCAGAGCAGAGTGCCAGTCAGTGCTCTAAGCTCTTGCAAACAGTTTTGGTTTTGTTTTATATTTTTAAGCAGCAGTGCCCTTCATCTGAGGCAACTGTGTTAACAAATGGTAGTGCCCTGGTTGAGGCTGGAGCAGAGTCCAGCCCCTCACTCCCCGGCCTCAGGTAATTAAAGATACTTCAGACTGCAGGAGTCCCTTTCCTTCCTTTTATTCTTTTTCCTAGTTCCATTTATTTATTTATTTATTCAAATTTATTATACGTGACAGCAGAATACATTCCAATTCATAGTAAACATATGGAGCACAATTTTTCATTTCTCTGGTTTTACACAAAGTAGAGTCACACCATTTGTGTCTTCATACATGTACCTAGGGTAATGATAATCAACTCATTCCATCATCTTTCCTACCCCTAGGCCTCCCTCCCTTCCCCTCCCTCCCCTTAGCCCTATCCAAAGTTCCTCCATTTCTCCCATGCTCCCCCTATGCCTATTATGGATCAGCATCAAGAAAAAACATTATCAAAAGAAAACATTTGGCTTTTGTTTTTTGTGGATTGGCTTACTTTACTTAGCATGATATTCTCCAACTCCATCATTTACCTGCAAATACCATGATTTGATTCCCAGGACTCCCTTTTCACCTAGTGTTCCCAGAGTGCTAGGCATCCATGAAGATGGCAAGGTCTGACCTTAATGAAGGTTAAGGGAGGTTAATTAAGATACGGTTCACAGCCAGGTACAGTGGCACACGCATATAATTCCAATGACTGGAGAGGCTAAATAGGAGGATCCCAAGTTTGAGGCCCTAAGCAACCAAGTGAGACCCTACCTCAAAACAAAAATAAAAAAATAAAAAAGGGCTAGGGATATGGCTCAGTGGTAAATTGTCTCTAAGTTAAACATAAAAAAGATATAGCTAATGTCCTATACCCTCACTTCCAATTTCTATTTCTTCTCAGTGCTTCTGTCTTTTACATAGGGCTCTATTCCATAAGATTTCAATTGATTAAATTTGAGACTGGGGTCCACAACTGAAAAATTGGAAAAAAAAATTCATTTAAAGAAATGTTTGAAAAATCACTATCTTAATAAACAAAAAGTGAATTTGTGATTGAATCATCTCACAAAGTACTTTCCATTCTGCCATTAGTTGTTTTGCCAATGATCATGGGAGAAATTATCTTCTTAGCTGTCTGGTGCTACATGAACCCCAGTACCAGAGCCAACAGGGAGAGAGGAAACAAGTATCGAAGGAAGGATTATTGCTGCTATGACAAGGAAGGTTTCTTGGGAGGCAACAAAAGACAGCCAGGATTTAGTGAATATGAAGTTGCTAGACAGAGAAAAGGGGACATGTAGATGCAGTGGCCATGTGTGGGAGTCCATGGCATGTCCACATATCCAGAAGGCAGGACAGCAGATTGGGTTAACTATACAAGATGGCTCTGATTTGTGGCTTCCAGAAAATGATATTTCCGAAGTGTGTCCTTATGACACAAGGCTTATATAACATGGCTGCAAGCATGCAGCAAATGCCATTGCCAATAACTTGGTTCTTCACCAGGTCAGATTTGCATTTTCACTGTAGTTGGGGGGGAGGTAAGGTAAGGGAGGCTGGCTAGAAAGCTGCCATGAAAGTCCAGCTAAGTAGCAACAAAGGCCTGGGTCCCAGGCCATGCAGATGGTTGGCTATCCCATTTGCCAGGATGGAAGGATTTCCTATGACATGAACTAAGTGGTAAAACTGGGGGAGTCCCAAGCACATCAGAATGGTTGCACTGCACCAGATCCAACCATAGTCTTCCAGCTCTTCCTCTTCACCCAATGCCTAACCATATTAACCTATATTAGAAGGGGGGGCTTTTTATACAAAAAAGTGCTGAAGTAGTCCTGATGAATATTTGGATTGAAACACGTGGAAAATAATGGTTGAGGCCCAATTCTCTTTTGTGTTGCACTAATATTAATGCAGAGACCATTAGGATCAGCACACTAGTTGAGCTGAATAAAGATGACCAGTTTCTAAGAAAATCAGAATTTATATAATACAGGACCTTTTAGACCACATCAGGTTGACTCCTTTAGAAAGCAAATGTGTAAGCCATGCAGCTCACAAGACATGACATGGCTTATTCACATTCCACATGGCTTGTGAGGCCTCTGTTTGGCAGCAGAAGACCCTCAACACTGGCTCCCACAGAAGAGATTGCTGCAGTCCAATATCGGGATTAGAAAAGTGTAGTAAACTATGGTTTGAAAGCAATTTTGAAGAAAATTGCATTCTATTTGTTTCCAGAAAAAAAGACAGTAAGGAAAATATGAGTGAAAAGTCCTTTTCCATGAACTCCTCTTTGTTTTGCTTTGTGAGCATAGTCTATAAAAGAAAATAGAATTCTGACTGTGAGGGGAAATCTGGAACTCCAGTGATTGTTATAGAAGGATAGGAAATGTTGACACCAAGAGTATGCTATGAAATATTTAGCATAGGATTTCCTACTTCTTTGAGAGAAGGCTCTGTGGTAAACAGAAAATGCTTGTCAAATCTTTTGTTTTGGTTTCATTAAGGCTAGAGTTTTATTTGATGTTTGAGATCCATTGTGCTTTGAAATATAATATTTTTAGCATCCCTGCCATAGGTTTATATTAAAGGCGATTTAAGTACTGTGGTGGGCTTACATACATTGCTTCTTCTATTTTTTTTTTAAAGAGAGAGTGAGAGAGGAGGAGAGAGAGAGAGAGAGAGAGAGAGAGAGAGAGAGAGAGAGAGAGAGAGAATTTTTAATATTTATTTTTTAGTTCTCGCCAGACACAACATCTTTGTTGGTATGTGGTGCTGAGGATCGAACCCGGGCCGCACGCATGCCAGGCGAGCGCGCTACCGCTTGAGCCACATCCCCAGCCCACATTGCTTCTTCTTATGGGAAACATTTTCTACCAAAAAAATTTAAAAATGGCCAATAGTCTTTAATAGGGAGTTTTATACATCATTGAGTGGAGGCTTTTTAAAAATGCTTTTATTCAAACACATCTTTTATTTAAAATATAGAAATGACTGGCTTTGTAAAGCCAGTCATGTAAAAAAAATTCAGACACTTTAAAATAAAAGTAAACAGATCACTCACGTTATATTTCCTACAAAAATATTTTATGTACCATTATATTTAGAAAAATACAAAAGAATCAAGTTATTTTACATACATATAAATGTTAACCTTAGATAAAACTTAGATACATATATACATTTATACATAATGTTCTAGAGTGCACATGCACACACACATTCTAAAATATATAAAATATTTGATTGACTTGGAGAAAAATTCCAGAAAGTATCTGGTATTGATATTATTTAATGAACTTTCATGGAAAAGTAATTACAAAATCATATCTAAACTTACGAGAAATAGTTTTATATGTTATCTTTCTCCCAAGAAAATAAGTTTTCAGAGATTTATCAGAGGATAAATAACCTGTCATTACTCAAAGTCTTATCATACATTCACTACTTTTCTTATTTCTAGCATGGATTCTCCCTCTAGTACTTAAGACTACTTTCTTCATTTGTGCATTTAGTTTTCCACTTCTACCTATTTTGATTTACTTTCTTAATAATGCTTTGTATTTTGTTTTTCTCTCTCTCACTCAAAGAATAGATTTAAATGAGAGAATATATTACTTTTTTAACAAATGAATATATTTTAGTTGCTTCAAACACATTTGCTTTTTTTCATAATATATTAGAGTTATTTTGGGGTATAACAAACTCCACAATGGAATATATAAAACATTTTCAACATATATAAACATGCTTTTTAATTTTTGTTTTTGTTTTTAAATATTTTATTTCCTCTGAATTTGCTCAGTCTTTAATAAAGTAATTTTTAAATTTTATTCTAATTTGTTATATATGACAGTAGAATGCATTGTAATTCATATTACACATATAGAGTACATTTTTTCATATCTCTTATACACAACATAGAGTCACACCATTCATGTCTTCATACATGTACTTAGAATAATGACATCCATCTAATTTCAACACTTTCCTATTCCCATGCTCCCTTTCTTCCCCTTCCTCCCCACTGTCTTATCTATAGTTTGTCTATTCCTCCCATGCTTCTCCCTCCTTTCCATTACATATAAGCAATTTTATGTCAGAGAAAACATTTAGCATTTGGTTTTGGGGGATTGGCTTACTTCACTTAGCATAGTATTCTTCAATTCTATCCATTTACCTGCATATGCCATGATTTCATTGTCTTTAATGATGAGCAATATCCTATTTTGTATAAAAATAACATTTGCTTTATCAATTCATATACTGAATGGAATCACAGAATTCTAAAAGAATGTAGCTACAAAAATGTTTACAGTAGCACAATTCAAAAAAATGCTTTTAACTATCAGATTGTAAATGCTTTTTTCCTAAAAATCTGATAAAAAGTTATAAAAATTCTACTTTACATGGTTTCTATTGAACATTGTGGATGTTGAAGGTGTTGAATATTTTCCTATATATTTGTCATCAGAAGTACTATTATTTCTTCTAATAAAATGTTGCTCAATTGAAAATATTAAATGGAGAAGCCAGTAAAGTCATAGTCTTGCCTCATAATTTATTAGGTGTAAGACTTTGTGAATATTGTAGTATTTTTTAGGTGTAAAACCTTAGCTATATTTCATTTTAATCTTAAATTTTTCTCACTTAATAACTTTATAAACTATGATATATCACTTCACTTAAACCCTGGGAATCTCAGGTTGATTATCTGCCAATCATTAGTAATTGCTCTCAGATTTTATTGGAAAATTTGAACATGACCAATATTGTTTACTTATAAGTTCTAAAAAATTTTTCAGAGTTCCCTAAAGTAAATTAGCCCTTAAAAACACCAAGTGCTGTCTACAATATAAATATGTAGTGGTCATAACTTTTGAGATCAGAACTAAATGAAGCATGGTTTGTATACTCCATCAATTTAAGTTTTATATACAGGAAATAAGAGAATGTTTTTATACCATGAAGAAGATCTCATAGCAAGACAGGTAGACCCTGCAGTCACTTATCTCCATGAGTCTCAATGTCACATCTACTTATCATATCCACTACATTTGCAAAAAAAAACTCATTACATCAAAACTGGTATATAAGATATAACCTCACTAAGAGTCTCACTAAGCACAAAAATTTTTGAACACCATACAGGACCAGATCAAACAGAAACTGCTTGCATTAAGAACTGTAACCATCCTGGTGATGTAGCTGAACCCAAAGAAAAATCAAAGCATGAGTATTGCAGTTTAGACATAAGTGTGTAAAAGACTTAACTGTTCTAAGTCAAGGAAGCAATGTAGACCATAATTGTAACTATGTACTTATAAATCACAATTTTGAACAGAAGGACAGAAAAACAGGCAGAAGAACAGAATTTTAAAAAAAGGATAGAGTTTTAAACTCATAATAGAAGGCTTGACAATCCTTACCAAAGGGGTCAAGATGTTCCAGAAATTGTCCTTTATGAAGATAATTTGTGGAAGGAGTGAGTTTTGTTGTTGTTGTTGTTGTTGTTGTTTCTGGAGAAAATTTGGGCAGAAAGTATAGAATAAGAGAAGGAATAGTAAAAGTACAAAAGCCACAGAAGGAAGCTAGAGTCTAGTAAGATGTCCAGTCATAGGACTGGATATATAGCTCAGTTGGTAGAGTGCTTGCCTCACATGCATAAAGTCCTAGGTTAAATCCCCAATACCACTGGAAAAAAAGATGTTCAGTTACAAATTTTTATTGTGTTTCTCATGATGTCACTTAGAATTATTATTAGTATTACTATTTAAATCAGGAATTGAATCCACAGGTGCTTAACTGCTGAGCCAAATCTCAGGAATTTTTTTTGAGACTGAATCTTACAGAATTTCTGAGACTGTCTTTGAGCTTGCAATTCTCATACCTTAGCCCCTATAGCCAACCAAGATTACAGGTGTTCGCCACCATATCCAGCTTGGAATATTTTTTAAACTGATTTTATTTTTATATATCAGGACTTCATCTCTTTTGCTAATTTTTTGAATAGAATCTGTACCTTATTCCACAGATAACTTAAAAACTCACTCTTTATGTGAATATGATATCATTTTGGCATGAGTGGAATAACTCTACACTTCTTGAAGTGACTCCCTAAGTATGGTCAAGCATAATGTCAAATCTTTGACATTGTTTCTTAAGAAATTTGGAAAAGAATGTGGCACATGAAGTGTATATTTTAATAAAATTAAAAAGCCTTGAAAAATATGTCCCAGAGACTTGTGCTTCAATACATTAGGAGTAATGTTTTAGACTGCATAGTTGAGAAAATAAATGTGGTTTAGAACCCCACATCTCAGTGATTTATTTAATCAATGTTTATTTCCCACTCTAAAAGGTCTAAAGTGAAAAGATCCAATGGTCAGGCAGGTCTCCTGGGTGGCTTACATCTAAGATAGTTCTCAGAACTCTGGGGTTCTTGCATTTCATGGGTTTTTGAGTCATTTTCCCTCTACAATTTGTTAGTATCACAAGAGTTTACAGTATTCCACAAATGAAAAAGTGATCATGAATAAAGGTGCCAAACCCACAGTTGTCCCTGAGTTACTGCCAGTCTCCCTGTCTAAAGACACAGGAGAAGTCCTTTCAAGTTTTTTGAGATAAGATTTCAAGCTAAACTTCCAAGCCAGTCAATCATTCTTTAAACTAGGAACTAAACATAAAGACTATGATGTCTACACAGACTTCATACCCTGTGATATTACTGTGTATGTGTTTTGAACAATTTCATCATTAATTTTTTTAAATGACTGTATTCTGTAATGGAATTTTTTTGTAAATTACCTGATAAATATTGAAAAAGAAAAAGTTATCTACTATAGCTAAAATATCAATTAGGACATAGTGAAAGGCATTAAAATTAGCTAATCTAGTGAACTAGAAGTAAAAGTATCCCAGAAATGAATGTAAATGTGCTATTTTACATTTTACTTCTGGATTCTTACCATGTATCCATTAAAATATAAGATTTGAAGAAAAATATTTTCTAAGACAGTGTATACTAGTCTGTCCTTTGCATTGCCTAAGGGAGGTCAGACCTCATAGACCACCTCCACTCCTCCTTGATATAGCCCTACATGCTGTGTGGTCCTGCACTGGTTTTGGCCTTGTTTTTTCAGTTCTTACTGTTCTGTGGCGCTTTTTGTTCTGACATTATTCAAATAGTAGTCTTCAGAGCCTCGTTCTCGGTGGTTCTACACATTCTATATTATGAGCAACAAGCACAGGGTGATCATTAATTATTGAGGAGATACTAAGGCAAATTACTACTAAAAATAGATAACTGTTTTAAGACCTAAATATAATTACTCAAAAACGTGTTCTTCATTGTTTTTGTTTTTGGTGTCACAGTGGAAAGACGTGAGAGAGACACATGGACAGACACAGGGGATGTATAAAATTTTCTGAGGTTAAATCTTTCTATGCACACCCATTTCTCAAGTCTTTGCTTGGAATTCTGATTTGTTTTCTCTAATACATTAAATCATTAAGATTTGGTAAATTAGAATGCTGATTGGTTTTGACTTTATATCAAAATTGATTCTAGATATTTTCTTGCCAAGAATTTATTTATTTCATGATCCTCAGATTTTTGAGGCTTACTTAATATTCTTATCATATTTCTCTTATGCTTGCATTACTCAAGACAGAATTGATGTACTCTTTCAAATGTATTTCTTAAGGATAAAAACTTCAGAGTATTTGTTCGGGTATCAAAACTATTTTAATTTAAACTCATGGTAAAACAACTCTAAATACTCCTTTTTATGTTTTTACATATTCAAATTGAGGTTTTCTTCAGAGCATATTTTACTGAGTATTTGTGTTTCACAAAACAGACTCAGAAATTTCAGTCACTAAAAGCCATTTATTTACTGAGGTATGTACAATTTGGATTTTTAATTTTGTGCAGCTACAATAATATTTATGATGCTTTTGTGAACAAAAGTATATTACAAAAATAGATATATTTCACTATACTTTAATAAAAATGGACATGTGCATGTGTCATTATTTAAATGTTTATTTTCACCTTCGATTATATTTTACCAATATTATTATAAAATAAATCATATAAAATTTATTAATTTATGTTTATTTGTTTATACCATATTTGAATATTATGTTATTATTATATACATATTACTGGTTAATACATTCTTAAAAAGAAAATGCTATGTAATAACCATAGCAATGGTACATTAATTTTAAAGAGCTTTTTTACCTACTCTTTTAATACATATTTTCTTTTATCTTCCTAAAACCTTCTAGAATGTGTAAATTTATAAATATATACATCAAAGAACAAGAGATCCTATGGCAATAAGTAATATATCAAAGTGACAAAACCTGATAAATTCAATGGTAGAATTAACACTTTTCCTGAATTGCAGGTCAATGATGCCTCTAATGCAGATAGTAAACAAAACATTAAAAAATGTTTTAAGTAAAAAAATAACTAAATAACTGTAAATGAAATGATTCAGCAAATGATTTGGCATGCCCATATATGTCCTCAATTTTAATTAATCATATATTATATTTATTTCATAATATCTAGGTTAATTTATTTCCTCATGATCATTATCTCTTCTTTAAGAAATGACCTCTAATAAAGATCCTCATTTGGCCTCAGAATGTGTGTACAATAAGGAAAAAAAACAAAAACAAAAACAAACAAACAAAAAAACCTCAAGTGTTTTCCCCATTATATTCATAATATATTTTTCACATATCCCCAAGGTTTTTCGCATACTGGTCAGTCACACACAACAAGCAATATGAAAGCTCATGAAGTTTTGTAGTATAACATTGTTATACTTACAAGCTATTTCTTTTTTATTAAAGAGAAAGATAATTTTTTAATATTTATTTTTTTTTTTTTAGTTTTCAGTGGACACAACATCTTTATTTTATTTTTATGTGGTGCTGAGGATCAAACCCAGCACCCCATGCATGCCAGGCAAGTACACTACCACTTGAGCCACATCCCTTGCCCTCTTGCAAGCTATTTCTAAGACTTCCTTGTACTTTATTGAAAACATCAGGGAAAACAAATATGTCTTTTTAGACCCAGAACTTGAAATAACACTGGACTCAAGAAATCAAGTTCATAAAGAGAGGAGTTATGTTGTCAAGGTGAAAGGGGTTGTGTGAGAATGGCCTTAGGCCTGATCCTAAGCAACTCCTGTATTGCCAGATTCATGGAACCCCAATAGATTTCCAGGAGCCAAATCTAATGCAATCACACAAGAGTGTTTATTGTAAGCTCGAGCCTGGACTCACAACCATTTCAGGCGCAGCGGTCCCAAGAGTAATTCCCGACCCTTAGTTCAGATTTTTGGGGATACAGTATGCATCACAACATCACAAAGCCAATCATTCTACATCACAGGAAAGTCAAACAACAACTCTTAACATTGATTAGCATATTCATTGGCAGGAACAAGTTGGGTAAGTGTGATTGGTTAGTTCAAGTGGTGGATACATTTGAACTGATTGGTTTAGGCCATAACAGGTTGTAAGAGTGCACATGATAAACTTTCAGGGTTGTCTAATTATGTTACCAATCACCAAAACTACTGGGAAGGTCACCTGGCATTTCAGGTATTTTCCCTGTCTCACGCTGATTGTGGTTGCTAAGGGGTTGCTATGGGTCCTAACCTAGTGCAACTGAGTCGGGGTCATCTGGCATGGAAGATCTCTCCAGTTATTTACAGATAAACAACTCAGCAGAGTGGGTATGTGCCTAGGAGCACATACCAAGGAAAGGGTAACTCCCCACTTTGGACCAGCTTTGCTTTGAGGTAGAGGCTGGTTTCTCAAAAATGGAGTCACATCAGTTTCTCACTCCATTTAAAAAGCTCCATTTTGAAACCTGAGATCATTATTAGAGGTTATTTATCACCAGGCACACACACAGAGCCTCTAATATGGCCTCAGACAAATTACTTCTCTTCAACCTGATAAACTGAGTGAAGCCTCTGGCAGGCTTTCCTCTCCTGATAAGAGTGAAAGGTGAGAATATCAGGATGGAGACCAACAGACCAGATGTTTCTGACCCTATGGTAAATGATGTCATGGAGAAATCTAGTGGCACCTAGTAAGAATTACAAGGGGTGGTCAAAAAAAAAAACCCAAATTTAGTATAAAAACAGAGCTAATCAACAGGGATTCATCCAGCCTAAACAAGGATGCATTCGAGCTGCAGAGCCTGATGAGGACTTGCACTGACATCCCAGCACTTGCCATCATTCTCCTGATTCTCTGTGTGATCCTCACTGCTCTCAAACTCCACTGCCTTGTCTGGACCTTTGTGAGGGCTGCAACTTCTCCCTATGACCCTCTCCTCAACTGGTCATCCAGTCCACACCAGAAAAAGCCTGTTTTGGTTTGGGACCTGATCGCTGCTGTCTGAGTGAGTGTGCATCTGCAGGACATAAAGCCTAAGGCTTGAGACTTTTGAACTTAGCATTCAGAGGACATGTCTATCACTAGCCTGTCATGATTAAATGTGTTTTGCAATGCTCAGAATTAATCTAAAATTTTTTTTGTGAATTAATCTAAAATTGCTTGCTATTAATTGATTATCTCCATTGCAGTGCCTATCATTAAGGATTGTTGTTTTCTTCATTAAGAACCTATAGAGTAAAATTGTATTAATTTGAGTGAATAAATAATTGAAAGGGGCAGAAGCATGTTTACATTCTTTATTTCTCCCCTTGACTGCATATGTCACAAATTTGCCCCCTGGAGAGAGTTGTTATTATTTTTAAGTATCAAATTAAGAAATTCTTATCACTAAAGATTATTTTTATCTTCAATTCTTATTTATTTTGGGCATTATATCTGTACTTTGACTGTTATTGTTACCGCTGTTCACTGGTAATGAGTCCTTGCTTCCCCAATGCTGAAGTATAACACCAGAGAAGTACGCCAAGGCAAGTTTAGAGTGGAAAGTTAAAGCTTTATTAAAGGACAGCAGAAAAGACATCTCCCTGGAGAAAAAAGGGGACCAATGGAGTGGCACCCCCTTTCTCCACAGATTCACTCTTCTCTATGGCTGATTTGGGGACCCTCAGCCAAAGGGTCTCTGCAAAAGAGATCAATGTAGATAAACTTCCCATTTTCATCTTGCCATGTTTACTTGGACACTGGCTGGGAAGATACAAGAACTCGAGGTGCTGGACACCCCTTTACTACTTTTTCACAAAGGTATCCATTATAGTACTTTGAAGAAATGTGCAAACAAGGCCTCTGGCCTTGAGCTGGGCTTCACAGAGATGTCTACATTTTTGAGATAAGTTACAATGGGCTCCAGGGTAACAGCTGGTAGGAAGAGAAAAGCAAGGTGAGAAGAAGCTCTCCTATTCTCAGGTGTTGTCCTTGAAGGGTTAACTTGCCCAGAACAGTGAAACAAAAATCTGCTTTTATGTGAACTTCTGCAGAATGTAAACTTCTAAGCCTCTCCCCTTACATGCTGGGTATAAATATCTGAAACTCCCTAGACCCAGGGTTCAGGAAATTGATTGATTACAAACAAACGTTGTGCCCTCTGAACCTGGCTGCAGTCAAATAAAACTGTTTCCTGCTATGTTCAGTGCCATGCCTTGTTTGTCCCTACAACAAACTGGGACACATTGCTGGAAGGGGTTCTGTCACGTGTGGTGAGTCAGGGTCTGCAAGAGAAAACACCAACTGGGCTGCTATCCCATACATCTTGCCCACTTGAGCACAGCAACCTGATTCTGAGCATTACCCCAAAACCTCTCCCCACAACAAGATGCCTTTACATATAAGGGTCTGATGGCTGCCCCATGTCAGTCACATGTCATTTGGAAGCCAATGGCAGATCCACATGGCCCCACCACAGATGTTTTATCACATACCTGCAGTACACTGCTCCAGACCCAGTTCCCAGCAGAATCCAACTCAATGGAATCTCTGTTCTAAGCCTTTTTCATGAATTCTAGTCAATAAAGGCACTATCTGGTTCAGTCATGATGAGCAACAAGAGATTCAAAGGTTCTCCAGTGCTTTCTGGTCATAGTAATTTCAAATATTTCACGCTATTGGTCTATCAGTCACTCAAGAATGAAGTAGGTGGCACTGTGGGTTTTGATTTTTTCAGCAACCATTAAGAGGTGAGGAATATCCTTTCAAAGAAAGCTCTGGACAACTCACACAGGGAAGTCTTTTGAAAGAGTGGCCAAAAGGTCACAGGAAGCCAGGCCCATTGGGGTGCAAAATGTGAGGTCCATGTGTGTTTTGGCTCTCAACTATGGCTGACAAGACTTTCAAAGAAAATCATGTGACATCATGGCTGAGATTCCCAGTGTAGTGGAGAAAGCCACCCTGGGCCTAGATCTCAGTTTCCAAGGGCACCTCTCATGCTTGGCCTCCTCAAATCCCAACACTATTCATGGAAATACTTCTCTGAGGTCAGTTCCAGAACTCAGTCTCAAATGGGAATCACAACAGAGTTCAAGCTGAGGTTGACCCAGTCATCTTTTCCAACCACCACACAAATGACCACAATTCTAACAAAAACACTCCCACAAGGCCTTCATATTTTTCCATATAGACATTCATCCTAAGCTTCTGGCTGGAGTTTCTCATACAGGGAACAGTCCAAGATGGTGTCCAAAGTATGCTCCCATGAACCTCATTTGCCTAATGTCATGGTGGCCTGGACACCATTCCTAAGAACCAGGATAGATAAAATGGGTCTGCACTTAATACTGCCCTGCTTCTCATATTAGAGGCCTATTGACTGTGAAGGGTAGAGTATGTGTCCTGGAGTCATGAAAAACTCCAACCACCTCTGTGATAGCTACTGCAGTGCTTGGAACAACTCATTTAACCCATAGGATCCCTGTTCTCACTTCATGGAAGTCAGGAGTCTTTTTTTTATTTCTTTGATATAAAGGTTTTTATTTTTCCTAGTGATTACTTTTGGGATAATATTTACTTATGTTGTCCTTATTCTTTTTTTTCTTAAGCTTCTCCTATTTGTTTTCTCAGCTTTGAAATAGTAATTTAGTGATTTTTTATTCCAAAATGCTAATGACATACTATTTCATGAGCTTTTACTACTAACAGTTTCTCCCATCTCCTCTCATTTCCTTTTTAGTTCTACTATTTCTTTGTCAAGTACTGTTCCGAAGTACATGCTTTTCTTCCATACTTTAATCCATCTGAACATTTTTAACTTTCACTATCCATTGTATATGTCACAAATTCCTTTAGCAATATGAGTAGATAGCTTCAAAGTAGATTCTTCTTCAGGAATATATTGTGATATTTTATATATATATATTTGAGCTCTGTTTTAGTCAACTTTTTCACTGTTGTGACTAAAGGACCCAACCAGAGCAATTGTAGAGAAGAAAAAGTTTATTTGTTGGCTCACAGCTTCAGAGGTCTCAATCCATAGACAAAAGGCTCCATTCCTTCAGGCTTGAGGTGAGGCAGAACACCATGACAGAAGAGTGTGGCAGAGGGAAGTGGCTCATATTATGACCAGAGAACAAAGAGATAGCTCTCCACTTGTCAGAAACAAATATATACACCCCAAACCATGCCCCCCCAATGCCCCACCTCCTCCAACCATACCCCACCTGTCTTTGGTTACCACTCAATTAATCCCATCAGGATATTAATTCACTGATTGGTTTAAGGCTCTCACAACTTAATCCTTTCCCCTCTGAACACTCTTATATTGTCTCACACAATATGAGAGGGTTCAGAGGGGTTTGAGGGATACCAAACTACAACAAACTCTTACAAGTTTAAACAGTTTTTTTAACATAATATATATGTATATTATATATGTATATATATATATATATTTATATAATATATATTATATATATATATATGTGTGTGTGTGTGTGTGTGTGTGTTTGTGTGTGTGTGTAGTATATTCCTGGAGATTAAACTCAGGACACGTTAACACTGAGCTATATCCCCAGTGCCTTTTTATTTTTCATTTTGGGATCAGGTTTTGCTAAATTGCTTAAGATCTCACTAAGATGCTAAGGCTTCCCTCTAACTTATGATCCTTCTTCCTTAGCTTTCGAAAGTCCTTGGGATTCCTACTGTGTTTCAGTAATCTCCATATCCAGTTCTTAAGCATAACTTATGTTCTATTTCCAGAGTTTTTATTGGTGCATTATAGTTGTGAATAATGATGGAAATTTGTTGTTATGCATTAATATGTGCAAACAATATAACAATTTAATTTGGCCAATATTGCTCCCTAAGCATAACTTTTTGAAGAAAATTTGACTAGATATGAAATCTTAGTCATTCTACCCTAGCGTTTCTTAAAAACATTTATTCATTTCTTCAATTGTCTTGATTTATATATTGCTATCAAGAATTCCAGAGGTGAGCTGGTACTTCTTTCTTTTTAAGTGGACTTTTAAGTCTGAAAAACCTGAAGAAAAAAATTAATCCTCATGGTACACTAATTTTACTAGAATACATTTCAAAAACAAATATTTCAGTGTATGGAAGACATTTATCAGTGTGTATAATCATGACTTCTTTTATTTCTCGGATATTTTCTTAGATCATCAATTTAAATTATAGTTCACTTCCATCGTCACATTTTTTTGTTGTTCTTGTTCTTGGACTCCAATTACAACAGTCCCTTTCTCCATGATTGTCTGAATTGCTCTTGATCATTCTATTCTTTCAGCTTTTTTGTTCTCATTAGTATTTTTTTTTTTTTTGCTTTTATCAAACGTACCTACTTTCCTGTGGGCACATTGTAATGAATCTGAATTATTGATATGGTTATTCTTTCCTTAAATTATTTCCTTAGTTTGGTCAGCTCTTATTTTTAAAAATTTTTAGTTTTTAAATTTGTTCCAATTAGTTATATATGACAGCAGAATGCGTTATAACTCATTATATACAAATGAAGCACAACTTTATATTTCTTTGGCTATACAGGATGCAGAGTCACACCATTCATGCAATCATACATGTACACAGGATAATAATGTCCATTTCACTCACCATCTTTCTACCCCAATACCCACTCCCCTACCCTCACACCATTCTGCTCAATCCAAAGTTCTTCCAATCTTCCCTTACCACCACATCCCATTAGGGATCAGCATCAACATATCAGAGAGATAATTTGGCCTTTGGTTATTTGGGACTGGCTTATTTCACTTAGCATAATATTTTCCAACTCCATTCATTTATCTAAAAATGCCATAATTCACTCTTCTTTAAGGCTAAATAATATTCCATCGTGTGTGTGTGTGTGTGTGTTTGTGTGTGTGTGTGTGTGTATTCATATATTCATTCTACAGTTTATTTATCCATTCATTTATTGAAGAGCATCTCTTTTGGTTCCATAGTTTAGCTATTGTGATTGAGCTGATACAAACGTTGATGTGGTTGTGTCACTGCTGTATGTCGATTATAAGTCCTTTAGGTAGAGACTGAGGAGTGGGATAGCTGGATAAATGGTGCTTCTATTCCAAGTTTTCTAGGGAATCTCCATACTGCTTTCCAGAGTGGTTGCACTAATTTGCAATCCCACCAGCAATCCCCACTTCTTTGCCAACACTTATTGTGGCTAGTATTCTTGATAATTGTCATTCTTACTAGAGTGAGATGAAATCTTAGAGAAATACAAATCAAAATTGCTCTAGTTGCTAGAGATGTTGAACATTTTTTATATATTTGTTATAGATTATATATATTCTTCTATGAATTATCTGTTCAGTTCCTTAGTCCATTTATTGACTAGGTTATTTGGTTTTTTATATGTGTCTGTTTTGAATCTTATGGTTTGGATGTATATTCACATATGGTCTAATTAATAACTGAGCATTTTCCTGTTTCATTGGCTCTTTTTCATCAAATTCTTTTTCTTTTTTTTCTTGCAAGAAAATCTCTGGTTAGTACCTCCTATTTCTATGCTGCTACTTGATCTCATAGAGGTACTATTCTCCTCAAAAAGTGACACATTCTCTGGTCCAAAGCACATTCTAAGTTCCTACCTTTAATTTAATTGCACTCTTTATTAGATTTCTTCATAATCAGCCTCACACAGCACTGACAGACATGATTCAAATTGCATCCACAGTGGTATTACCCTCTCATTCTCCTTTCCTCTGTTCAATCTTTGATAATTCTCTGCTTTCTTGAAAGGTTCAGAACCTTGTTCTTATTTTGAATGTTAATTTACTCAATTTGTGTGAGTTGAAACTTGCAGTCATCTCCCCCTAGTTATGTCTAAACATAAGCTATGGCTAATGATATTTCTTTTTCTCTTTCTGCATTGTTTCTTTGTGAAAAGACATGACTTTGGGATTCAGCCATTAACTTAGAAGAATTATGAAATGCCAAGTAATAGAGCATTAGTACTCAACTAAAATAAAGGCAATTAAAAATCTTTTATTAGAATAATTATTAGAGAGTCAGAATGTTAATTGATTTACATTTAAAACTATAAGAAGAAGTGAAAGATCTAACATTTTGTGGTACTTTGAAAGAAGTTTGAATACAAAATTAGCTTAAAATAATCACTTTTTCAACAACAACAGATGAATGCATAAATAAAATATGTTAATTTGGAAATTGTGCCAATATTTTAATATAATAAAAGTCAATAGATCAAAATGGTACACAATATTGTCCCTATTCAGTAGATTATCAAATAGAATCTATTAAAACATTTGCTCTCAGTGTATGATACTAGACATATATCACATAAGTTTCCATCACCACATAGAAAATGTGGTAATTTATAAATGTACTTACAATATAATAAATATAGATTAAATTTTAAATATTTTTTAAAATATTAAATATAAACTATCTAAGTACAACATTATATTTAAGCCAAGGAACATTTTCTTTTTCCCCCATTCCAACTTTGAAAAAGAACATACTCTGACCATACTTTGTTTCCTCATTTCCAAGACTCTACTTATGGAATTCCTCCTTTCCTGAATATTAGCTTGGGACTGGCTTATTTCACTTAGCATGATATTTTCCAACTCCATTCATTTATTTTTCCTTATTTTCTGGTTAAGTATCATTTATCCACATAATTTTTGTTTTTTTTTCCCTAGAGGTATCTTTCATGTCTAATCTCTAGAGCTCTAAAATTTTATTTCTCTACAAGAATCTTAAGGCTAACTGTAGGATATATTAGTCAGCTTTGCATTACTATAATGAAATGCCTGAGACAATCCTATACCTAGAAGATAAAAAAATTCCACCAGAAGACTGCTAGAGCTGATAAACTAATTCGGCAAAGTAGAAGATTAGAAAATCACAAACAAAGATCAACAACTTTCCTATATATCAACAATGAATCTGCTGAGAAATAAATCAGGAAAACTATTTTATTGACAATGGCCTTTAAAAAATCACAGGAATAAATCTAACCAAGGAGGTGAAAGAACTTGAGAATGAAAACTATAGAATATTGTACAAAAAATTTTAAGAAGAACTCAGACAATGGAAAGACATCTCAAGTTCATGGATAGACAGAAATAATAGCATCAACATGGTCATACTATCAAAACTATATATCAACAAATATGTAAAATGTATATGTAACAACAAATACCACCATTATGTACCATTATAACTCATATATATATATATATATATATATATATATATATATATATATATATTCCAAAGCAATCCCCCATCAAAATAACAATGATATTCTTCATAGAACTACAAAAAAGTTCTAAAATTCATTTTGAAGGAAAAAAGACACCCAGGATAGTCAAAGCAATTTTAAGCCAAAAAAAAAGCAATAATAGAGGCATCACAAAACCTTCAAATTATACTATAGAGCTATGGTAACAAAAATAGCATGGAACTTGCATAGATACAGACATATATACTAATGATACAGAATAGAAGACAAAGAGACAAACCCATGCATCTTGTTATCTAACCCTTGACAGAGATGCCAAAAAACATACATTGGAGAAAATAGAGTCTATTAAACAAATAGTGCTAGAAAACCTGGTTATCCATCTGTAGAAGAATGAGAACTAGGAATTAGATCAGAAACGATACAACCTGTAAAGGAAAACATTGGTTCAAAACTCCAGGGTGTAGAAACGGGCAATGACTTTCTCAATAGGACCCTTAAAGTTCAGGAAATACTTTATAGAGTTAATAAATGAGATGGCATCACATTAAAAAGCTCTGCACAGTAAAGAAATCAGTTCAGAATGTGAAGAAGTAACCTATAGAAAGAGAGAAAAATCTTTGCTAGCTACTCTTCTGACAGAGGGTTAATATCTAGAATATATGAAGAACTCAAAAAACTTTACACCAAAAACTGAAGTAATTCGATTAATAAATGGGAATGAATTAAACAGATGCTTCTCAAAAGAAGTACAAATGATCAATGAATATATAAAAAAGGGTTCAGCATCATTAGCAATTAGAGAAAATGAAAATCATAACTACACTGAGATTACATCTCATGCCAATCACAATGGCAGTCATCAAAAATACAAATAACCATGAATGATGAAGAGAATATGGAGAAAGGGAACATGTTTACACTGTTGGTTGGATTATAAATTAGTACAACTACTATGGAATCAATATAGAGGTTCCTCAAAAGACTAGGCATAGAACCACCATATGACCCAGCTATACCTGTTCTTCATATTTATCCTGAAGAATTAAAGTGATTATACTCTAGTGATACATGCATACCCAGCTTATAGCAGCACAATACACAATAGCCAAACTATGGAACTAGCCTAAATTTTTGTCAATGGATAAATGGATCAAGAAAATGTGGTGTATATACACCATGGAGTTTTATTCAGTCATAAAGAAAAATGAAATTACATCATTTGCAGCAAAATGGATGAATGTAAAGGCCATCATGTTAAGTGAAATAAGTCAGAATCAGAAGGTTATGGGTAGTATGTTCTCTCTCATTTCTCAAGTGGGAGCTAGAGAGGAAAAAGTAAAAGAAAGATGGGGGTGGATCTCATGAAAATTGAAGGGAGATCAGTAGAGGAAATGGACCAACAGGTGGGATGTGAAAGGTACGTGGGATGGAGGGGGAAAGTACTAGGGTGTGTTATTGGCCAAAGTATATTATTATATTGTGTGCATTTATGAATATGTAACAACAAATATCACCATTATGTACCACTATAATTCACCAATATAAATGTGGGACAAAATCTATTTTACATATCTAATTTCTACAACTCTAAATTTTTGTTTCTCTACAAGACACTTGAGACTAACTTCAGACTACAACTTCAGACTACAGCTTTTCATTGCTGTAATGAAATGCCTGAGGCAACTTATAAAAAAGAAAAGGTTTATTTAACTCAAAGTTTCCAGTCCAAGAAAGTTTGGCTCTGTCACTTTGGGACATTAGTGGGGATACCAGATGGTAATGGTGCAAGTCACATGACAAATTAAACTTCTCACATCAGGAGCCAGAAAACAGAGGAAAACGAAATTGGGGTCACACAGTCCCCTTTGAGGGCATACTCCCAGTGATCTAAAGACCTCCTATAATGGTACACACCTCCAAAAAGTCCACAAAACCACCTAAATGCACATCCCTGAGATCAAGCCTTTAACACGTGGATCTTTGGGAGATAGACTTAGACTGTAATAAGTTATTATAAAATCTTCTAAAAGATAATCTCAGTATAAGGTTTTATGTAATAATCCTGATGTTATTTTATTAAGCAATATTGCAGAAAAAAATCTAATAAAGAAAAATCAATCATTTAATGGGTACCCATGAATCATGAAACTCTCTTAAAAACTTCACAAACTTAAAGTAAGACTTGTAGGAAGTCACAGAGATGTCAATAGTGGCTCACTAGAAACCTTGAAGTTATACCACCATATTTCATAGTAGTGGTCAGCATAAATCATTAATTTATTAGCTATTTTAAAATATTATCTGTACTGTAAAATTGAAGATATTCTTTAATGTTCTGACAAAAGCCACATCCATCCCTTGAGCTGTGTTACTACCTCCTTTTTTAAAAAAAAAAAATATTTTTTAAGTTGTAGATGAATACAATATCCTTATTTATTTATTTTTATGTGGTGCTGAGGATCAAACCCAATGCCTCACGCATGCAAACAAGTGCTCTACCACTGAGCCACAACCCCAGCACGTGTTACTACCTCTTTCCATCTCCTCCTTTCCCCACTCTTACCTTATCTTCACCAAATAACTCAAAGGCCAGTATAGATATTGAGATAGTTTTTTCCATCCTTCTTCTGACAGTGTCATAGAGCTATCAGACTTTTATTCTCTTCTCTTCTATGAATGACATACACTTCTTTTTATATTGCTTTCAACATCTGTTCACACTCAGTTTCCTTACTGGAATCATATCAAGTCACATCCCAATAATTTTACACCTGATATTGTGTAAGCATGTAATATACATAATGTGAGATGGGAAAGAGTAAGGTCATTGTCTAAGCTTTTCTAAATAGAAGTTGAAAACTAAAGGTTATAGGAAAAATTCTGTTTATATCAACAAACATCAAAAATTCAAATGCTCCACACCAAGAAGGAAATCAAAGTTCAGGGAATCTGGGATCATAGAATTAGAATGAAACTCAAGAGACTTTTCCACTTTCCAATAGTTTAATTCTGATTTACCTATTTTACAAATGTAACCACCACACTTCCCAAGTACTAAATAAAAAATATCTGAGAGGTGGTATTAGATGAGGAAAAACCATCCTTCTCTCCTCTGTGGTTTTGCAATGCTGTGTCCACTCTATCATAATGGCCATGTTAGTTTAAGAATTAATTAGGTACAAATAATCTCTTAATAAATTTTAACCTACTAGTATTAGCTGAATTGTAATTTGATAGGAAAAATTAAAATGAAAAAATAAGAACTATTTCATAAAATATACTAAAAATATAAAGATCATATTAATAAAAAATCAAGTTTAAAACTATTTAAAAAGGCTAGAAGCATGAACCATTGATAGAGCACTTGCCTAGCATATTTGAGGTCTTGGGTTTGATTCCCAGCACTTCAAAAAGGAAAAAAAAATGAAATAAATATGATCATGGAGCTATGATGTTCATTAAAAAAAAGGTAAAATAGATAATACAACAACATAGGCAAAAAGCAAATATCTGAACAAAAATGTTTCTGTGGTGTATAATAATTAGTAACATTATCTAAACTAAATATAATCAAAACTTAACAATTGAGATATAAAGTACTTTAATCCTTGATATAAATATATACAAATTAGGACTTCCTCATTTTGAAACATTCTAAGAAATTATGGGGCTTTTGTGTGACTTTATGATAAGACATTTGTCTACTATGCTCTGAAGTCAATCACCAGTACCATAAACATACACAAAATCTTCAAAGAAAGATGTAACAGGGTTAATATGAACTTTGGATATGAGTATGATGAAGACAAATATAATTAGAAAATAGTTGATTTTTATATTTAATATTAAAAATGAAAAACTTACAAAAAGCACAAAGACTTATGTAACTGGCAATAATTTAATCATAGTGTATATTTTAATTGAGAGGATTGTTAAAGCAAATAACATTAGCTTTATTATCTCAGAACTAAATGCTAAATAGCATTATATTTAATGAATAAAATGTATCTAGTTCACAGTTTAATCATATCAACTCAAAGAACACTATTGTTTTGGATATTTTCTTAATGTCAAAGATTACTAGCTAGAATTTTAAAGTCTTATTTGTTAAAAACCTTAGAAGACTTTGAACATTCATTTTATCAACTTTGAATATCTTATATAGTAAAAAGTGGTTATATACAAATTTGTTGCAGATATAAAAAAATGTAAGGACAAGGAGATCAAAGAAATAAAAATCTCTTTCATCCCATGTAATGCAACATCTTCAAAATGAAAACAATAGAACTGTTTTCTGTGAATATTACAGTTACTTTTAAGTAAGTGATTCTTATAAGTAAAACTACTGGTGAAATAAATTATCAAAACATGTAACCTTCTACCAAATATTGCCATGACACCATGCACCGTGGAATGTTTCTTTAATTATTATTCTTTGGACAGAAGAATGAAATGCCATACATTAAAAGGGGAAAAGAGTGCTGTAGTTTTCTTCTTAATACTACATGGGAACTCATGATTCACACTATGCTTAAGTCTGTTTTTGACAATATGTGCAAAGCTGATACTTCTTCTCAGATTGAGGCCACTTAAGCAGGGACCATTGATACTTTTTATTAATCTACAAGAAAGTATTTGTTATCTAACATTAGAAAAAGCCTAGAATATAAGAAAATATACACTAAAATAATATTTCTAAGCAAAGTCTATGAAATACTGCAAAATCTATGAGAAATTAAACAAATACAACATTAAATTAAAAATGACATGAGTGTATCAAATCTTGGATGAATTGGGTTATGGTAGAGGTTTTAAAAACTTCACTTTGAAGCAGTTTTCTAGTGTTGTGTATGTGTACATGATAGCACTTCCTGAGCTTCCTTTCATAACACCTTGGTGACACTCCCATATCTGAACCCAAACATGAACTAAACACTCTAAAAGATAAATATTCCCTGTTAGGAGAAGTTCCCTGGAACTTTTCAAACCTCCAAACTCACTTTTCTTTTCCACGTTCTTGTTAAATTTTGTAAGCACACATTTTTATTATTATACATTTAGAAAAGTTAATCAAATCTCACATATATTACATAGATTCTAAACACAGAGATCACAATTGTAGTTTTTGTAAGACAAAACTCTCTTCAAATAAAAACCCAAGGCCCAATAATGGAATGGTGTGAGGCCATGAATTAATCATTACTCCTTGGACAGCTAATTGGGTCAATATTGTTCCTAGGCACGATCTGACCTTGTTCTCTCAGTTCTTTCACACCTGAGTTCCAGCCAGTCACTGAGTACCTCCATTTCCCACAAAGAAGAAATTTTCTGTCTTTGAAGACCACTTTTATATTTGAGAGCAGTTGGCTTCAAGTTTTTGTTCAGAGTTATTCTTCCATGTCTTTATTACCCCAGGATTACCAAGAATACAGCTCCCCATATGCTGATCCTACTGTATCAGAATAAAACAGCAAGACGAACAATGCAGGAGTGAGGAGAGAATTCACAAAATATAATGCCAGAGTGGAGCCTTATACTCTGGACCTGGAAAATCAGAATGAATATTGACTATTGTCTATGATAAACTATTTTGAATTAGAGTGTTTTAGAATGGTTTCAATTTGCAAGTGCTAAGCTAAAGATTTTCATTTGTAGTTAAGTAAAAGAATAGCTTTATTTAATGAGTGATGAGTTGAAAATTGTCCTGAGATTTGTAATTTAAAACCACTGAGGAGCCACTTTAATGAATATCAAACTATATTAATAAGAAGAAACATGGGACATAAAGGACCCGATATTACTTAATCTGACAATTGTTCAACTAAAAAGACATGAGTTGCTGTAAAAGATCAGGAAAGACTACCATGCCTAAGGGGGTGATTATCAAAGGAATTACCTTAAAATATGACAATTTTTCAATTAAAGATCAGCAGTAGACATTTATTATTGTGAAAATGATTTGAACATATTTAGAAATACTAAATAAATGATAAGAATAATCCCCAAAAGTTTTGGATGTGTATCATTACCTTACTCCTATTTTGTTTGATATTTTTTAATATTCATTGATATATTTGATTCTTTTGGTCAGCCTTTTCACCACTGTAACCAAAAAGACATGAGAAGAAAAATTTTAGACAAGGAAAAGTGTATTTGGGGGTTCAGAGGTCTCAGTCCAGAGATGGCTGGCTCCATTTCACAGCACCTGAGTTAAGTCAGGACATCATGGAGGAAAGACATAGCAGAGAAAAGCAGACTAGGACAATCAGGACATGGCATCATAAAACATAGACAGAAAGACTCCCCTTACCACAGACAAAATATATACCCCAAAGGCAAACCTCTAGTGACCCACCTCCAGGTACACCCTACCTGCCTAGAGTTACTACCTAATTGATCCCTATCAGGGGTTTAATGCACTAATTTATTTTTTTATTTATTATTTTTTTTAATATTTATTTTCCAGTTCTCGGCGGGCATAACATCTTTTTGCTTTTGTATGTGGTGCTGAGGATAGAACCTGGGCCGCATGCATGCCAGGCGAGCATGCTACCGCTTGAGCCACATCCCCAGCCCCACTAATTTAATTAAGGCTTTCATAGCCCAGTCATCTCACCTCTAAACTTTCTCACATTGTCTAACACATAAGCTTTGGGGGGGGATATTTTACATTTAAATCATAACATTGGCCATCAAAAAAGTCTTGAGAAATAGAAAGAGAACCTGAAATTTGACTGAGATATCTTGAGTTTAGACTACTACAAATGAAACATGCCCATTTTATTTTTAGTATTCCTCAACATGCTGCAATTTAGACTAAATTATATGAATACTATAAATATACATTTCTACTTTATAAAAGAGGAAACTAAAGTTCTTATAAGAGTAATAGATAATAAAACTGGCATTGACCAGGAAGCTTCTGATCCTCCATTTTTAAAGGTATGTTCTTCCAAGAAACAGGGCTAGATAATTTCTAACATGTATTTTTATTTTTAAATAGATTTTTTTCTTAACAGAATGACTACTAATTGGTAACCAAGTTTCAAGACTTGTAAAGGTATACAAACAGTTACTACGACAAAAAGAAGTTCATATTTCAAGATTTAATTTGTTACAGTTGATTAAAAATAGAAAATAGAAGGTATGATAAATTAGAAATGACGAAAAAGAGTCTTTGAGACTCTTCTCCAAAAGAAGTGGCTCTATGTTCACTCAACCTGAATCTGCCTGGGCTTTGTGACTGTTCTGAGTAATAGAATATACTGGATGTATACTCAAGTCAGTTTCCAGCCCAAGGCATTAGAAGGCTCTCTTGAATTCTTTGTCTCTGGAAATACCTTGGGAACTTTGAGCTGCAATGTTAATTCCATCTACGAGAAGAACTCAGTGCTAAGATAAATGTGTTATGTTCAAAAGTCTCAGAGAACTCAGACTAGACCAGGAGTCAAATCAAAGAGTTAGGGACCAAGTATGTTTGTAAAGTAATATTGACTTTGCAGACTATCGCATCAACCAGATGAATCTTAGAAATGGCACTGTTCAACATCATAAAGAGAAGTATGTGCTATATAAGCCCTATCAAATTAGTGAGTCAAAAAATCATGAAATATAATAAATCATATCTTGTTATAAGCATCTAAGTCCTATGGTGATTTGTTATTTAGAAATAGAGAACTAGGACAAAAGTTGATACCTGTAAACATGTTGCTATTATAAAAAAAAGTTTTTAAAACAGAATATTTGAAATTCAAGTTGTATGGTGGACAGGACCTGGATGGAACTATTGATGAATCTTTAAATGGCCTTAGGGAGACTACTGGAACATTATGGATGATAAGGAAAACATTATAAAAGGCCAATATAAAGTACAGTGGCGTTACATACAGAGAGAGCAGCTAGCAAAACTATTGTTTACAATAGTATGGAAAACAGAAAAGAACTTTGTGAACTCAGAAATCTTGCTAAGATTTTCAGGCTCAAATTTTCCTAACTTCCTATGACAAAAATGAAAGATTAAAGAGCCAAACTGCTGAAAAACCCCTGGAAAAAATACTAAGATCTCAGGACATCTTTTCCAAACTAAAAAGTAAGAAATAGACTCAGAGAAGATGTCACATGCAGGTCCCTCTTAGTAATGCATGGTCTGAGGGTGAAAGTGAAGCTAAGAGTGAACGTGTGAAACTCTTTTTTTAAGACCTCAGCAACGGTGTTTTTTCGGGGTTTCTTTCATTTGGACCAAATGACTAATAAGGACATAAAGAAAAAAATATCTTCTTAGGCAAAACCTGTAGAATATATTTGTTAAAATAGTAGGCTTACAAAAATCTTGAGGTCATCCTTTTAACTTCAAAGAGTGCTCTAAGTATAGAAGAATCTATTTTCAAAATATTTGTGGGTGTAGTGTTGTCTGTTGGAATAAATTGTAAATTAATACACAAAAAGTTTACAAAGCTTTTAAAAGATTTATACCAGTTTGACTGGAAAAATATAGTTACATTACAGAATGAATAATGCAGTTGGGTCTCTAATTTTCTGTAGATAAAAATAAAGCTAAGAAAACTACTCAGCTACAAACATAAACCGTGTTTTAGAGAATGGAAAGATAAATCCAATGTCCCAGATGAGAATCTTATCCTTCAACAGCACTGGACTCCAATAATTAAAATGGCCACATGTACCTGACTAGATTTCACAACTGCTATGGGCCATACATTCCCATATGCTTCCTGTTTTTCCCCTCCTTTTTTAAAAAACATGTCTATTACTGTATTTAATGACTATATCATCATTGTATATTGTGTGTGGAGAAAAAAAATAATTTAGCTCTTAATCACATGTTAATCTCCAGAGAAGCCATACATAAGGCCGTATAATACATACCAGTCCTCATTTCAAGTGGAATGAAATTTTGGAATTCATAATAATAATGAAAGAGGATGAGACAGTGAGATTTAGAAGTGAGTATATTTTCCATGTAGAACAAATATAAACTATTTACAATTCAAGGCAAACCATGATGGGTAAAGATGGCTGCACATTTGAAATACCTCTCATGATAAGAGTGGACCTATCATCCTTCTCTTTGAATTAAGTGGACTCTATTATTGCTTTAACCAATATAATTCAATAGAAATGACACTAGGCCTATTTAAATTCAGAAAACTCCTTCAACTCAATAAAATAAAAAATGTGCACAAATAGTCTACAGCAAGTATATTGTATCTAGTAGTGAACAGATTAGACATTTTCCCTCTATTATTGGGAACAAGACAATGATGTCGTGTCTTACTATTTCTATTCAAGATCACACTGAATATTCTAGTTAGTATAAAAAGAAAAAAGAAACAATAATTATACATTTTACAAAGTAAGAAATAAAATAACAATTTCCACATTGAAAACTCCCAAATAACCAGCAAAAAAATTAAAATGGGACTGATTAATAAGTAAACCAACTTCTCAGAATCCAAAATCAATCACAGGCTAATTATTACTTTCTTATAAGCCAACAATAAATAGTTAACATAAGAAATCACTAAACAATATCATATCCAATATCACCAAAAAAAGCAATACATTGGTACAAACTGAAAAAAAAAACTACATTTAGGATTTGTATGTAAAAACTATAAAACACTTATAACTTATATCAAAGAATGTCTAAAAAATTGAAAGATATTCCATGATCATGGATTAAAAGACTCGTTATTATCAAATTATCAATTCTTCAAAATTTTATCTTAAAATTTATCTGAATCTTTCTCAAAACCCATGCAATTTCTTTTGGAAATATCAACAAACTGATTTTTAAACCTTAAATACAGAATCAAAATACCCAGAGTTACCAATAAATTACTGTAGAAGAAAAATAGTAATAACTAATTCATTGATTTCAAGACCTACTTTAAAGCTAAAATAAATCCACATATACATATGCAATATAGATATATACAGTAAGGTAAAAGAATACACAACCTATAAATAGATTCTCAAAAGTAGTCAACTAATTTTCTTTGAGAGAATGTGTTTCATTATGTTGCCCAGGCCAGTTCTGAGCTGCTGAGCTCATGTGATCTTCCTGTGTCTGCCACCTGAGTAGGTGGGAATACAGGCATTTTCCACCTGTGCCTGGCTCATCTAATTTTTTTCATAAAGTCTTAAAAACAATTAAATGAAGATATGATAGACTTTGCAACAAAATGCACTGAAAGAATTGAATATTCATTAAAAATAAAATAACACAGATGTTATAACTTCCAATAAAGTTACCTAAAAATGTATTTTAGATATCAATGAAAAATTAAACAAACAAACAAAAAAAGTTCTGCTCTGAAAACACACTGGTAAGAGAACGAAAATGGGGCTGGGTTGTAGTTTTGCAGCACCCCGTTTGACTAGTACACACAAAGCTTTGAGTTCAATTTCTAGCACTGCAAAAGGGAGAGAGAGGGACAAAAAAACACCCAAGACAGAAACTGGGAGAAAATATTTGCAAAACACATATCTGATACCAGATTTGTATTCAAAATATTTGAAGTTCAACAGTAGGAAAAAAGTAAGCCAATTAATAATGAACAAAAATGTGAAAGGATATATAGGTAGCAAGAAAGTATATGAAAAGATGCTTAATATAATTTGTATTTAAGAAAATGAAAATTAAAACAACAATAAGAAACTACTAAACACCTAGTAAATGACTTAAATCCAACATTCTAACTTCATGTATATATGCCAAAATATATTCTCCTATCATGAATATCTAAAAAGAACAAATAAAATAAATTAATTAATTTATAAAAATCCAGTATTCTAAAATTATCAATTTCTGAAGACCTGCAGGAACGCTTATTTTTGCCAATGAGGAAGCAAAATACTACAGTCACTTTGGAAGACAATTTGGCTGTTTTATACAAAGTTAAACACAGTTTTATTATCTTATCCAGCAATCACATGCTTAGGTGTTTACCTGATGAATCTGAAAACTCACATACACATAAGAACATGCATGTGAACATTTGTAATGGATTTATTCATAATCACATAACTGGAAGCAACCAAGAGGAGCTTTATTGGGGCTATATAAACTATTTGGATACATTCATACAATGAAATACTATTGCTATGATCTGAGTGCCTTTCTAAAATTTATATTTTTCAATTTTAACCCTGAATTTATTGTATTAGAAAGTAAGGCTCTTGGGAGGCAATTAGATCATGAAGGTGGGGAGCATCGTGAATGGGACTAATGCCCTAAGAAAAGGCCTGAGAGAGCTGCTTGCCCCTTTCACCATGTGAGTTTGTGGCAAAAAGATAGTCATGTAGGAAGCAAGAACTCACATTAAATCTGCTAGTGTCCTGTTCTGAACTTTTCAGTTTTTAGAACATGAGAAATAAATTTATGTGGTTCATAAGCCTCCCATTTTAAGGTATTTTGTTATAGCAGCCCAAACAGACCAATACAATTATACAGTGACTAAAAAAACGGAATGATCCCTTCAACCATTTGAAGATATGGTGAATCTTACTAGTATGTTGTTAAGGGAAATAAAGATCAACTGAAAAACTTCTATATTGTATTGTTCCAACATATGACATCTGGTAAAGACAAAACTATGGTTACTCTACCAAGAGTTGGAGAGGGAGGGTTTAATGAGTGATGCCAGGGAATTTTGTAGGTCATGATCTTATTCTGTGTGGTAAGATTATAGTGGATACATGATACATTGCATCTGTCAAAACCAAGAGAACAAGAGAGAAGCTTAACATAGTCACTTATTTTAAAAAAAGGAAATAGAAGTCACAGGGCTCCAGGATAGAATACAAATGTGACAAAACAATGTAACTGTATTACAGGTATCTGAAGCCAATTCACTGAAGGGATTGGAGGTAGGGGGTGAACTTACCTTAGTATCATGGGAAATTATAGAATCTGTAAGAATAATGGCAGAAGTAACTATGCACAAGTACTATATTTTAATTGACAAAACTGCTTCCCTGAAGGTATAAGCTTACAATTCTAGAATTACTTTGCGTAAATACAGAAACTGAGCACATAAGTAAGTGGATGGCAGACAGCATTAAGTCAGTTTTCTAATTGTTGAAATGAGAGATTATAGAGGATAAAGAAAGGAGCCTAGAATGAACCATGTGGAAATGGATTGGAGTTCGTTTATGAACACATGTTTAGCTTAATAAAGAGATAGAAGGTATAGAAATGTTTATAGATATGTAAATACATCTTCATGTCTCCTTGCTCAATTGGCTAAGAGGGCCTGGAAGCAATAATATTACTAGAGTAAAAAACATGCTTAGGACTCAGATAGTACTTTCTAATAAGATTCTCCTAGGATTCTTAGAGAAATTCTGGATTTTAGAACTGAGCAGTAAATATACATGACTAATTTGGAGCATGCTGTAGTAAAACTCCTCTCCCCCAAAAAGCAAACTAAATACTACTACTATGGGGCTGGGGATGTGGCTCAAGCGGTAGCGCGCTCGCCTAGCATGCGTGCGGCCCGGGTTCGATCCTCAGCAGCACCACATACCAACAAAGATGTTGTGTCCGCTGAGAACTAAGAAAAAAATAAATAAATGTTAAAAATTCTCTCTCTCTCTCTGTCCCCCTCTCTCACTCTCTCTAAAATAAAAAAAAAAAAAGAATACTACTATGATGGAATAGTTAATGGGAATAGAAGCCAACTGAAAGTTCCCATTGGTCAAACCTGGAGCAACAAAATAAAAAAATAAACATTTCATTATTAACCAATGTATAAACAACATATCCATAAATAAATGCATTTTATTTATTGATATAAAAGATTTCATAAATAGACAAATGAGAGAATATTCTGTGTAGATAAATTCCAAATAATTTATATAAAACTCTGTTCTCAAGGAGGTGGTCCCTAACAAAAACCAGGTAATCAAGGTAAACATCAATCATGTGGTAAATCACAATAATAGTATATACCCTTCATAAACATCAAGGTATGCATAGCACACACCCATCATATAACCTTGATGTCTTCAAAAAGGCACTTTACTTCTGTGTCTTCCTCCTGAAAATACATCCCTTCAATCTGATCATGAGAAAAACATCAGACAAATCCAAACCAAGATATATTCTATAAAAGACTTGATGAGTACTCTTCAAAACTGTCAAGGTCATTGAAAAGAGGAAAATCTGAGAAACTGTCATTTATAGCCAAGAGGAGTCTGAGAAGACATGCCTACTAAATATTCTGTCATTTGCTGGATAAAATCCGTACCAGGAAAAAAAGGGCATTAAGGGAAAACTAAGGAATATGAATGATGTATGAACAGCATTTAATGATAATATATTAACAGTGTAGTGCTAATTGTGACAATGTACCAGATGCTCATAATGAGGAAAACTGAATATGGATTATATGGGAACCTCTGCCATGTTCTCAATACTTGTGTAGATGTAAAACTGCATTAAAATAGAAAGTTGAATTTTAAAAGGTGGAAGTTTGGAAAATTTACAGTATGTGAATTGAAATTAACATACATTGCTAAACTATGGTAACAAAGACTGGTGTCAGCATTGAGAGACACACTGGATGATGGAATAAATACATGGTCTAGAAATATACTCACATTAATATTATCAATTGATTTTCAGCAAACTTAATAAGGTAATTAATTCAATTAAGATAGGGTTTTTTAACAAATGGAAATGGAAGAGTTGGATATCCACACACATAATACAAAAAATATTTTGTTTGTGTTTATAGAAAAGTAGATAAATACACTTTAGAGACATGTATAGAGAGAAATCAAATTTCATTTTTAACTATTGAAAAAACAACATGACATGAACATTCTTTTCACTATTTTTGAAACTTATCTGTATGTCTGAAAGTTTTGAAAACTAAATATTTGGGGGAGAATATAATAATAGAGTAAAACAGATAATAATAAAGGCTGCACTGCTGAGTGCTGTGACACAGCCTTTATTTCCAGCAACTCAGGAGGCTGAGACCGGGATCACAGGGTGTAGGCCAGAGTCACAACTACAAAGACCTGCCTCAAAAATGAATGGATTGTAGATGCTTTTCGGAGCTAAAGCACCTCAGTACCAAAACAAAACAAAACAAAACTGCTTTATAACACTTCTCCAAATGACTTGAAATAATCAAATTTGATTGCATTAAATATTCTAGCCACAGCAATCAATGAATTTAAAATGAAACAAAAGGAAGTGGTAATGCTGACAAATATGCAAGAGATTAGAGTAAGATAATGACAGAATAAAACTCAATTGAATTTAGCATCATGAAGGTCATTTGTAACTTACAGGAAAGTAGTCTCCATGGGCACTGAGGGTGGAAATGAATTGTAAGTAGATAGGTGAAAATAAACAGTGAATAAATAAAAACAGCTTAGAAATAACCTCTTTGAGGAGAAAGATACAAGAAATGTTCCTATTCTAGCAGGACAAAACCAGGAGTAAAGGAATGCAAAAGTAAGGTTTGGGACTGTGGGGAGAGATGGCAGATTTTGCACTGGTTGGCTTCTATTTTTTAAATGAAGAATGAAGCAAAGGTCTTCACATTAAATTTAGTCTGGAGAAATCGAGAAGCCTGAAGAGTTGGAAAGTTAACTTTTTAGAAGATCATAGTAAGATTTATGTGCTATTGTGACAGTCCAGAATGAATTTGTAATAGAATATGGAATATTCATGGATGTACATAAATTATTGTTAATTAGGTAACAGTGTATGTTTTGCATTTATCTGAAACTCTGCTCACTCAGAACACTGTATAAAAATCATTACAACAAATTTAATTACTCAAACATCTCAAATGTGTTTCAACTATTAGATTAGATACATTCATACAATGGAACACTACTCCCCTGCAAAGAGGAAGAAACAAAGTTCTGAAACATGCAGCAACATGGAATCTAAAATGTCTTATGTTAAGTGGAGGAAGGCAGACTTGAAACAATGCAAAATGCAGAAAATCATCTATATGAAGTTCTAAAATATGCAAAATGATAACCTATTGAAAATAAACCAGTAATGACCTATGGCCCAGCGATGATAATGGAGTAGGCTACAGGGGCATTCTTGGGCATTTCTTATAATTGATGAAATTGTTTTACCTTTTGATTGTGGTGATGCTTACATGGCTCTATGTGTTCATCAAGTCTCATAAAACTGTACACTAAAAGGAAAACTCTTTTTATATGTAAGTTAAATATTTTTGCAGCTATTTTCTCATTTCAAGAATACGTATTTTTATCTTTTTTAACCCAACAAGAGTTTTAATACTAGTCCTAAATTCTTATTTTATTGGTTCTTCAATATTAAGATGCCATATCTTAATATTAAAAATGTAGAGTTTTGGACTTTAGATATTGCCTGATGAAAATAAACAATTACATGAAATATGATAAAAGTGGTCTTGACAGTCTCTCAAAGTAGAAATTCCCACTTTCCTTCCAAGTGGATGTTACAGGTGTATCAGGGATGCTGATCACTTGTAGTTCCAGGGGCAGCTGAGTAGACCTTGGGCCCCAGTGCTCCTAAACTAGCCATTTCAGCAGGAAGCAACTTCAACTGTTGACTCACATTATGACAAGGCAATGGGAAATTTATTTTTTTCCTCTAAACATATTGAACCTGTAAAGGAAAGATACTGCTACACATGTGCTATGCATGCTGAAAGAAAGTCCCTACTTGTCATTGAGGGTGTGGCACAGTTACATACATGACAGAACCAACACTTCTCTATGGGTCTGTACAGTGATGGCAAAGTAACAGTGAAGAAGGTAAGAATCTTTTTGTGTGTATGTGGTGCTGAGGATTGAATCCAGGGCCTTGTACATGTGAGGCAAGCACTCTCCCAACTGAGCTATATCCTTAGCCTAAGAATCACTTTCATAACAGGAGAAAAACTAGGGGAAAAATGCAATAGCATGATGAAGAGGGAAATGCTAGAATCAAGTAAACACATCCTCTGTTTTTTTTTTATTTCCTATTCTCTCTACTAATTTTTTTAACTGAGTAACAGTTTTCAAAATTATCTAAGACAAATTCTTTTAATTAATGGTGGACTATAGATATTTCTAAGTATTGAAGGAAATGGAGATGAGAAGTACAGTAACATGAGTGAAGAAATAATTCCAAGGAATACTTTAAATCTTTACCAAATGAATACCATGGGAGACATGCACCAAGGAATAAAATTACTCCAGGGCCTTGAGGAATTTCAGAAGATGTGCTCTATGTAAACTAAATTCCTTTTCTGGGATGGAAAAGTAGTACCAGCAAGAAAGTTGTCATTGCATGGTTGCCCATTTCTCAGAGAGCTCTAGAGATCCTTCAAGTTGGGGATGAGGATGTGGGAAGTTATTAAGGAAAAAAGTATCTGAACTTGATCCTTGGAATCATGATAGGTAAACAGATATCTATCAAATTATTTCATATGTGCCCTGAATATACATTGCTTTAAAAACTTTACAAGGAAAATATTTTAGAACAAACAGAAAACAACAGAAGTGTAGCCAGCCATTGCAGATAGGAAAAGACCATTTGAAATGGGGGATGATCATATATTTTCCAATATGGAAAATTTCTGTATGGGATTGGATCTAGACCTATTCTATTTTAGAAAGATGATAAGAAGATATAATTTTATAACTACTTCAAGAAATCATAGAAGACAAAAATATAGCCAAATACTGCAAACAGTTTCCTGATATTAAACCAGGGGACAATATCAATTTATTCATTCACCAAATATTAATAAACACAGAATACATGTTAGTTCCTATGATAGATTGGAAACTAGAACAATAAAAAAGAAACCTTGATTTTCCCATGAATTGGACTGAATAAGATAATAGACATTAAAGTTGAGGGGAAATGAGATAATTCACTAGGGTTGGAAGTTAAATACTACAATTTCTCTTTAAATTCTCACTTATAAATAATAAATATATAAAGCTATACTAATATTTAATGTACAAATTGGCATGAAATTCCTTTTTGAGCCCAAATGCAAGACCTCATATGTGTTGTATAGCTTCTTGAGATAACCTGATGAAACTGTGGTGGTTCAATAAGACAGGTGACCTTGCTCCAATTTGAACTGTTGTAAGTTAAGCACACTAGTTAAGTATCTCGACAGATCACATTGTCTGGTTTTAATAAAACACACACCAAAAATGAGAAAGAAATCTTAAAAGATTTTTACAAAGTAGTCTACAAACGGCAGGCATTTGTCTTTTTTTTTTTTTTTTTTTTTTTTTTTTTTTTTTTTTTTTTTTTTTTTTTTTTTTTTTTTTTTTTTTAAAGAGAGAGTGAGAGAGAGGGGCACAGAGAGAGAGAGAGAGAGAATTTTTTTAACATTTATTTATCTTTTCTTAGTTCTCGGTGGACACAACATCTTTGTTGGTATGTGGTGCTGCTGAGGATCGAACCCGGGCCGCACGCATGCTAGGCGAGCGCGCTACCGCTTGAGCCACATCCCCAGCCCAGGCATTTGTCTTAATATAACTAAATAGTTAGAAACTGATAGTGTCAAGATCTTGATTCTTCTTTTTTATCAGACACTTATGAGTTAAAATCAATAATACTTCCATGAGGTCTAATATAGTCATATTCATTAATAGTATTGATATTGACTAAAATATAATTATTAAAATCTAATGAGAAAGTTTTCTACTAATGGGAAATTTTGAAAATTATTTTCAAAAAAGAAATAATTAATATTACATTCACCTTTTCCTCATTCTTTTTCTATTTCTATAATTGGCAAAGTTTTATAATTAGATATCATATATTATAATGTGTTTATATTTTAATACAGGCCATAATTTATATATTGTGTTAGTTTTTCATTGCTGTGACAAAATACCTGATAAAATAAACTCAGTGAAAGAATGATTTATTTTGTCTCGCAATATCAGAAATTTCAGTCCACGGTCTCTTGGTATCATTGCTGTGAGTTTGAGGTAAGGCAAAACATCAAGGCAAAAGGGTGTATTAGAGCTGATTACCTCAGAGAAGCCTGGAAGCTCTTGCCTAGGATGTGTGAAGCACTGGGTTTAATCTTTAGCATTGCATGAGAAAAACAAACAAACAAACAAATAAATGTTACCTTAAAAAAACAAACAAAAAAGATGTCCTTCTAGGACATGTGTCTTCTGGTTTACTTCCTCCAACCAGGCCCCACTTTCTACAGTTTCCATTGTCAATTCCCAATAATGCCAAATTATAGTTTCATCAATGGGTTAAGCCTTTTGTGAGGTTAGAGGCCTCATGATCTAATAACTTTTTCAAAGGCCCTCCCTCTGAACACTTCTGCATTGGGGATCAATCTTTCCATTGGGGGATATTCTATATCCATATGGTAACATATAATTAAAATGTTAGTATAAAAATTCATGAAAATATTTACTTTATGAGAGGCACATCAAAAACATTTTTCTAAATACTAGTTCAAGGAAACTAATATCAATAATATTAGTATTCAAATTCATGAAAATATTTACTTTATGAGATGCACATCAAAAACATTTTCTAAATACTAGCTCAAGGAAACTAATATCAATAACCAGGAACATGATAAAAAAGATGTTTTAGGGACATTTGAAAAGCAATGTGAACATGATACAAAGAATGTAATAATCATTAGAAACCAACCTGACTTTTCTAAAAAAAAAAAATCACACAACTGACTTCATTTATCTTTTCAATATCATTCTTATATTTACAAAATAGATTAAATATTACCATATTGTTTTGAGCAAGACACTCAAAAAAATCAAGATGTGAAAAAATAGCAGACTTTAGATGACACATGCCAGGAAGAATAGTTTGTATGATAGATAACCAGAATAATCTTTCCGGCTCACTTACTCTAGGCTACAGCCCAAATTTTTTCGATTACCCTGAGAATGAGGTCTACAATCCATTGATTCTACCACCCTTCACTGACCCCCAAGTGATGCCTTCACTACCCTATTTAGCCAGTTTACATTTCACAGCTCAATCATTACCATCACTCTTGCTAGGTCCTTAGCTCCTTTGGCTCTTGCCGGATTTCTCTACTGAACTTCCACCCTCTACACCTACATCTATGATTGAATCTTAACAAGGCTACAACTGAGCTAGTCTCAATCACATATCCAGTATCACTTTAAATTCATGGAAACATATTCTTTAGAACCAAAAAAGATCACAATATTTGTACAAATTCTTGTTTGTTCACATTCTCACTCTCTTTAATAAGAGTTTTAGATATTTTTGTCATTTCCAGTCATCAATAGATTTTCTTCCATCTTTGCTATGTTTTAATAAATTTGCCTCCAATTGAATTGAGATAACTGGAGTTATCACAACTATTCACATCTATGATCATAAATCCTACTTACCCTTCTGTTAACATAGAAAATTGCCCAGATCCTAGATGTTACCTGTCAAGAATTATGAAGTTTATTTATTTATTATAATTATTTTATTATTTTTTTATTAAATTTATTGTTTTAATTTTAATATATTTAAGTTTAATTATTTATTTTACTTTGAGCCTGAAATGTTAGCTTACCAAAAGCCATGATAGTCTTGGTTTTTATACAAAGCACAGTTTAGTACTCTTAGAAATTTCAGTACCTCATTCATACATTGCTGGTAGGACCTCAAATTGGTGCAAACACTCTGGAAAGCAGTATGGAGATCCCTTAGAAAACTTGGAATGGAACCACTATATGACCCAGTTTTCCCACTCATCCACATTTTTGCAAAAGACTTAAAATCAGCATACTATAGCAATGTGGTCACATCAATGTTGTTAGCAGCTCAACTCACAATAGCTAACTTTGGAACCAATCTAGGTGCCTTTCAATAGATAAATGGATAAAGAAAAAACAGCACATATACAGAATGTTATATTTCTTAGCCATAAAGAAGGATGAAATGATAGCATTTGCTAGTAAATGAATGGAACCGGAGACTATCATGCTAAGTGAAATAAGCCAATCCCCCAAAAAACCAAAGGCCTAATGTTCTCTCTGATATGCAGATACTAACTCACAATAGCATCAGGAGGCAGGGGCAGAAATGGAGGTTCACCAGATTGGATGGGGGAAAGGGAGTGGTGGGAAGGGGAATGGGATTAAAAGACAGAGTAGAATGAATTGGACATAACATTTCTATGTTCTTAATGATTACATGACCTGTATAATTCCACATCATATACAATCACAAAAATGGGAACTTATACTCCATGTATATATGTCAAAATACATTCTACTATCATCTACAACTAAAAAGAACACATTTTATTTAAAAAAAGAAAATGAAGCACCTACTATACATACATTTTCTTGTGATGTGTCATCCTAATCAGGCCATAGGGGCCCCACAAATTTGTCTAAAATTATTTTGGGGTGTTTTTAGTTTTCTGGCAAATATAGTAATTCCAATTGCAGACTGATGAAAGCAGATTGCCCACCCCAATGTAGGTGAGTCTTGCCCAATCTGTTGAATGCCTGAATAAAATAAAAGTCTGAGTCAAAAAAAATTCTCTTTTTTCCCAATTTACTATCTTCAATCTGGAACTACAACTACACCATCAACTTTCTTAGGTCTCTAACTTTTCAACTGCAGATCTTGTACTATTCGGCCTCCATCATTGTGTGAACCAATTTGTTATAATAAATAAATAAATCTATCAATTCTGTTATTTTTATACCCTGACTAATATAGTTCCTTTGGCCCTGATTTCCACAGGGCTTTGTATTGAGAATAAGCAACATCTGTATATGCAATGAGTTGCATTACAGGAAAGGAATTTTGAGTTTAGGGAACCTGAATATTTTATAATGGGATGTGAACAACTTCTCTTGACCTGTACCCATAGGGAGACATTGTCTGTATTATACTGAACAGTAAGAAAACATATTTTAACTTGCTGTTCAAACATCCTTGAAAAAATAGTCCAAAACAAAAGAGAAATATGATACTTTTCTCTCAAGACACATATGAATTTGAGAAAAAATGAAGAATTCATTTCTAACTTGGCCAACCCCTCAATGTATATATTTACTTTAGCCTGTCCCCTATTGCCTACTCAATAATGTTGCACAAGTAATTTTCCCTTCTCCCTCCTGAGTGTTTTTTTCTTTCTTTTTTTTTAATTGAATCATTTTTATTTACATAAATTTCTCCTATCTTAAAAATATGGGCTCATATCACCAATCTATATCTCCAGAAGAAAGAGGTAAAGTAATGAAAAGGGTAGAGGAGGAGGAGAATCTTGATTTCAATAACAAATAATAGTTCAGTGTGGAGCTCTCAGCTTGAATTACTGTTTTTGTGATTTATTTTGGAAGTTATACAAAATACAATCATGGAGCCCAATGTCAAAAACTAATAACAATACAGTATTTTATTCTAAACACTTTTGGATCTTGATAGTATTGATTTAAAAGAACAAGTTTAGTTTTCTCCTATTTAGTATCAGTTCCAAGAGCACCCTCTAGCACCCATAGTTTTGAAGCATCCTGTAGAAAGTAAAAAAAAAAAAAAGTCATTTGCACGCAGTTTAACCTCATTGACACTTGCTTTATGGCCAATATGAAGAATCTTTAAAAAGCTTATCTATCATCACAAGTGACCTAAAATGTGCTCTTAAACTTAAAATGTTTTAATATAATTCTGTGATCAAGCGTGCTGGAGAAATTTAAAATGATTCAAGATTTTTTTTAAGTTCTAATAGTGCATTAACACTATTAGGGTATTGCTTTAGTTTTACATTGTCAAATTTTATGGATATTTTGGGATATATTTTAATTGTTTAAATTGCTTGAATAACTGAGTAAAGCTTAACTAATGACAACACCTTAAATATAAAGGTTATTTCACACTTGATGCCAAAATGTACAATGAAATATTGAATTTACATTGTTTCCAGTAACGGGGGAAAATGACTTTATCTTTGAATCACAACATTTAATGAATCTGGTATGTTATAATAAGAAAAGTTATAAAGGTGAGTAAAAAAGGAGACCACCAAATTATTGAATCAATAAGTTTTTCTTGTTTTAACTCCCTCCATTTCACAAATAAATCCCATTACAGTCTTGAGTACATCAGACTAAAATGGTCCCCCTAGAGAAAAATTAAAGGATATGTGCAAAATACTGGGTATGGAAGCATTTTGCAATAGGATTTCATTGTCCAAAAGAACAGATGCAAGGGAGATGTATATTCAGTATTAAAGGATCTATATGTATTTCTGAATTGATGGGCTAATTGTATAAAAAATGAAGGAATAAGAAAGCATGAATTTATAATAATATTTTGATGCAGGAGCATACTGTATTCAGATAAAAAAGCGATTTAACTAACCTGATCTAAAAAAAAAAAAAACAATAGAAATCTCAGCTTTTAACTGAATCAAAAGTGTCAAACCAAAATAGTTTTGTACTTGGAGATAAAATAAGGAAAGACTGAGGATAAAATTGCTGGAGACACCCAATTCCACAGAGATTTCCAATCCACAAAAATGCTAGAATTTCATCAAAATATACTTGATGGTGTTTTCCTCATTTATACCCCAATTTCTTAAGGAGAAATAGTACATACCTTTATATCCTGAGGAGTTTCAGCAAGAAGTTTCTAGTTTCACTAGATTATTTATAATATATATTTCTAATAACAATTAGAGTATTTCAAATGATAGGAAAACATTATGCATTTATAAAAGATCAGTCTCCAGGAGAGGCATAAATGCAAGTGCTAGCTCATGTAGAATAAGATCATGATCAAGAAAATACTTGGTCAACATTTCCTAGAAGTTCCTTTTTTTTAAAATTTCTATCACTCACATTACTCAGACTGTGGAAAAGGCTGTTAGCTGGATGTCTTATAAGTTGGGCTCACCTATCTGTGTGCAAATATTTATAGTCTTCTTAAATGACACTTTTATCATCTGTGGTACTGAAATCAAGCACATACTCTAAAAAAGGCAAACCGACAAAGAGGTATGTAAAAGATCTTCATCTACCTCTGCACAGCAACCAGGGCAGGTGAGCTCACCCCACAAACATTTGTACTTTGATATAACAGCTGTGATAATGATAAAAAGTTAATGGATTTTTATCAACATCAACCTGATGATCAAAGACTTTGTTATTTTTATTATTTTAAAGAGATTGGTGCTTCATGAATATAAAGGCATGTATTCACAGAATTACTCAGATTTATAGGTTGCAGGCGCTACAAAGCCTTCTGTCCTTTCTGAGGTAGATAAATTGAGTTCCATGCAGTTTACTATGTAAGGGTCTTTAAAATGAGACCACAAAATCGCAAATCTTTCCTCTCCTGTGTGGACATTAAAGATCCCATATCAGTTTTCATAAGAGTAGGAGCTTCTCACCATGCCTCTGTGCAAATTCCTAAAAAAATTAAAATTAAAATTCAACAGCTAGCTTTTCTCCACAGGATATTAGTGTATTAGGTACCCTGAAAAGTTCAGTACATTTACTCAATTTATTAAAAATGTTCTTCTAATGGTTCTGAAATAACTTTTTCCAAAGCAAAAAAAGAACCAAAGGTCTCCTTAGGTAAAGGGACAGTAATGTTTGTTACATGAAATCAAACATCTTTCCAAAATATTTGATTAGTCTCTTTGAACACAAATGCTTATCGCATTAATTTAATTAAAAAATAAAAACAAACAGTTTGTAATAAAAAAATCTTATAATCCATGATCCAGGCTTTCTGATACAGTTAATGTAAAATAATGATATAGTCTACAAAACAATGACAAATGAAAGACTTGGAAAAGGTTATGGTTTGACAAGGTAACATTTTTGAAATCTGGACACTAATCAAATTGATGTAGCTATTGGTGATGCAACACTCTCTGACACTAAAGTCTTTACCACTGTCCAAAACATATAGAAGAGCCCATTGTGACTGCTTAATGTCAGCTTTTTTTCATAAGCTCTTTCATAGAACTGAAACCAGAAAAATGATTTAAAGAAGTTCAATTTGTCTATTTACCTTAATCTTTAACTATTCCCATATGTCTGGCTACATGATGTATGACTCTTCATAAACCGATTTTTCAAAGATACATGACAGAAAAAAGTCAGGCTCCTAACCTTTTATTTTCTGAGCTTTTATAGAGCTCTGGAAAATAAAATGCTTTTAGGTTTTATAAAAGGGGAACAAAAACGAAGAAAGGTTATTTTCTTTTCCATTCTTTTTAGTAAATATTTGCATAAATGAAGATAGAGCATGCACTAATTTCTAGGCATATGAAAAGTCCTTTCAGAGGTTCCTCCCAAACATCATAATAGAAATTTTTGCTTAGAAATATACAAAGTTTTTTTTATAAAAATGAAGATTCATAAATTCACATCATTGAACTCCCACAGATTCTACAGTTGAGGAAGGAATATTGTGCTAGGTATAATACCACTCAGCAAGGATATTTAGAGAATAAGAAATGCAGATTAGGGATTCTTTGACATGAGGAGTCTGAATATTTAGAATATTTAACTTCAATCACAGAAAAAAATACAGTACTCAGAAAATTCATTTAAATATTTATATTTGAAATAGAAAGTTATGTGTTTTCAATCACAAGATCATTAAATCAAGTTTCAAATAAGAAGATGGAAATAAAAGAAAATTATATCTCTTTGTCTACTCATATAGCAAATATTTACAGGGAACCTGTTATTTGCTTGGAGCTATAAAAACAACTATAAGCAAGCCAAAGTCACAACTATGTTCTCTTGGAACCTATGTAGTTTCAAACTAAAAACCCAGCTTCAAGACCATTACTATCAGGTTATGATTGTGAGCCAGTCTAGAAGTGAAATTTTTCTAGTACCATTAGTCCTTAAATCCTCTTGAGCTCAGTTTTTATGCAAATTTTCTTTCTATAGCCTGTGTTATTTTCAAAGTGCACTGTAGTTCCCCAGCTGGTTTCCCTAAATTAGAAAATGTAGTCTTCTCTCATAGAAAGGCATAAAAATTTAGAATCTTTACAATGAATATAGAATGTGGAATAGAAAGAAAGAGTTAGCATTTGTTCCCCATCTAATGATCTCACTTCCAGGCACTTTGCATATGTTCCACACAGACATGTTCACAATATGCAAGCATTAACATTTTTCACTGCAAACATTCACATATTTCATAAGCAGATTAAATCAACTAAGTTGTTTTATAGAAAAGTATAGTCTTTATCTTAACATTGAAGAAAGCCCAATAGAACAACCAATGAATCTTTAAAATTAATTTAGTGTGGATTAATTAACTGAGTAATACCACTATTTCTACACTTATAGTTAGATAGACAGCATTTTCGTATGCAGATTTTGTGAAGGTCGTAATAAATTATTAAATAATAAATCATGAGATTTAATACAACTTCCCTAAAGTAGTAGCTTATATCTTTAAAAAGTAAGCATGTCAACCAATATGGGAAAAAAAGGTAACATTCACATTATCATCAAATATTGTTTAAATATAAAAAACAAATTGTATCAAAATATCAACCAGATGCTGTGCAAAGCTTATCAGAGCATTTTATTCTCAACATCATAGTATATCATGTTTGTTATATTTGTCCATATAATTTGACCAAATTAGCATAAATACCAAACTTAAATTTTAGAATCAGCTTCTAACATTCAATGAATTTGTCTCATATATACATATATCTATGAAACATTGGAAGTATCTTTATACATATGTATGTATAATATTTACTATAGTATGTTTAAGTATACTGGTAGTCCTTAAAATACCAATGAAGCTACCCTTAAAATTTTGAAAATTAGAAAACTAAAACATGCAAATTAGGTGCTAGAATTTATCTAATAAGTTGCCATTTAAATGCACATCTTTTAATTCATTAAAACTGTGAACAAAAAATAAACTTTGTGAATGAGGATGACAAGAAATTTTTAAATTGACATTTTGTGTTATTTTTTTCTGTTGGTAGGAAATCTAATTTCTAATCTCATCCCAATTTTAGGCTAGCAAAGTTGTCATCTTCAAGCAATTTAGAATAACTAAACAAATAAAGCCACCTAATAATTATAAAGTATAATGTTGATATGGGTATGGATGAAAATATACTGGTAATTCTTATAATGTAGTAAAAAGCAAACATACTTGTGTAACATTTGGTTAATGTCTTTAAGCTGTTTACTTAGAAATCTTGCCATTTAACTTGCTCTTAATCCAATAATACAATAAGGAAAAAAAACAATGTAATAGAAATAAGACAGACTTCACAAATTGTGTGTTTATGGATGGTTATTTGTTGTTCATTAATCAGATTTTAAAAGAGTGAAGTAGATGAGACTTTAAATATACATACACAAATAGAAATATTATGCAACTTTAAATATTAGAAATTAGTTTTTAAATACAGTAATTTTAAATGCATTTAACCTCCAACAAACATGATTAGATTTTGCTGTTTAACTCATTTGAACTAATACATTAAAAAGTATTTCACATACTTTTTAAAATTCCTAGCTTTTTTAATGGCTCTTTTTAAAAATTCAAGTATGCTTGAGAAACTGACTGTAAATCATGTATACAATGTAGGGTCAATGATGTATTGAATTTTTAGACCATTTTTAGACTACCTTCTGGCAATGGAAGCATTTTGACAACTGACACTCCCTATGGGTATATCTGACTATCCTGGTACAATGCACCATTCCCCACTATTGAATCTACAACAAACTGCTGTAGGTTATTCATTGATTGAGTGTTTAAGTATATTATTTAGGAGCAAATAGAGAACTAATCTAATAATAAATCTAATAAAATAAAAAAATCAGCAGAATCCCTACTTCAAAGATGCTTTGAGCTACAACACTTAATTATGTGCATTCTTTGATTATATTGTGTCATATCCGATAAAGATATGTAGGAATTCTATTTCTTTATATCACTGGATTCTTCTAGGCAGTTCATTTTACCATGCAAGAAATTAAGAAAGCACCTTCCAAACCAACCCTACCCAGTTAAAGCACTGTTCATTTTTTAAACTCATGTTTTGGGGCCTGGATCAATCACAATACTCACCAGAATGTTTATTTAACCAACAAAGATGCCAACAGTGATTTTGTATTTTCTAATACACATAAAACTATCAGGAAATACCTGTATGTGCATGAATCTGCATTCATCTTAACTACATGGTATATTTCAAGATAAGATTAAGGGCCTCTTGCACAGCATTCTTAAACAATGCAGAACCTGAGCAAGCATGTGGTTGCATGTGAGAGAGAGAAGACATCTCTGTATCCCTTCACAAGGTCCTTCTGTCAGTGTGTATTTAGGACAGTTTTCTAACATGAAATACCCTCAGCTGCAGTGTTGATTTCAGGGGGTTCTGAGAAAGAGAGAGTGAGAGGCGGAATACTTTAACTCCTTAAAATGCATTTTTCTCTTTTCTGAAAACTGAAATGTGTTTCTGATTCTCAAAGAGTGACTTTGTGAGCATATATCTGCTGTACCAAACAGATTTCTTTTTCTTTGAATCAGGTTAGTAGGCTTTGAATATTGTAACACATAAGCATTTAGAAATGTTTCAGAGGAGAATAAAATATTTAAAAGATCTATGCTTTCAAAAAATAATATAGAAACATGTATACCACAACACCTGCATTTTAAAGGAAGTAAGAAGAAAGTGCAGTGTAAATATTTTTGCAATCATATATTATTCATATTTTTAAATTTTATTCCTTTGTAAAGCATAGTTTCAGTTGGTTAGGTCTTTTGTAGGTTCTCAATGAAGCCCCCTATTGTGTAACAAGGAACAAAAGAGGACAGAATGAGACAGTATTAATATCAATAAACATTAAAAGCCACAATTTTGTCTAAGTTCTTTTTCCAAAATGCAACCAAATCACTTTTTCAATGTTGATGCTTTTTATTTACTTCATTATTTTCAATATAATAGTAGCATAGGAGGTATGTGAAGAAAGCTATTCATTTGTTGCCTTTCTAATACAAAGTTCAGAAAAATGTAGAGATCATTCTAATTAATGAAATGCTTTGTTATTTTTAGAGATTACTAAATATGGAGATAATTTATTGCTATTGAAAGCTTTCAGTATTATTATTGTTTTCAAGTGAAAAATAATCAAGTAATAGAAAACAATTTTAAAATACAAGCAAACAACAGAAATAAATAAATAAATAAATAAATAAATAAATAAATAACACCATGGTTGATGTCACATTGCAACTCACCTCTCTGATAGTTTATAGAGTTCTTTAAGTGTAGCAATTAATGCTCCAGGTCAATTAATCTACATGATTTTCCTGTGGGGACCTATATGTGTAAGAGAATGTATCCCATACACAAAGGACATTGCAGTATGGCACAAGACAACAGAAATGGAAAAAAGTTGCTTATAAAATAGTAAAGAAAATATGCTAGCTTAAAAACAAAATACACTGATGATATGGAATGTTAGTAAAAATGATGTATGCTCTTCTCTCAAGATACTTTTCCTACATTCTCATAATTTTAAAAGTCATTGAAATAAAGTGAGAGGAAGTGACATGCAAATACTTTTGCCAATCCTTTTACAGTATCATGCAAATTTTTATTCCTTGGTAAATTATGCTTTGGTAGTTTAGGTTTAGTAATGAAACTTAGAGTACTTTCCATCTTGATGTCAAGCTATTACTTTTATATATATATATATAATATTTTTGTATGGAATTTATTAACTCTATTTTTTTATTCTGTAAAATACATATATTTAACTAAGGTATTCACTCAGAAGGACATTGGGGAATTCTCCAATAATTTTTAATAGAATCATTTTGATTCTTTCAAGGAAGGGCTTTTCTTAAATTTTAAGAAAGATTCTTGCTTAAAAGGTAGCCTGCTAAAGGTTAACACAAATGTAGATATGCCACATCAAACTCAATTTTTAAAGTTGCAGCTACCAATGACCCCCAGCTAACATTGTCTCACTGGCTTTTTTTTTTTTTGGTTAACAATGTTTATTCCCTCATTAGACTGGATTATTATATGTTATATGTAATAGTCCTTATAAATAATAAAGGTGTGAAATATTTGAACTGTATTTTATTCAAAGTTTAATTCAGAGAGGAACATGTAGCAAATGTGTAATTAGTATTTATGGAAGGACAGAAATGAGACAGAAAGAGAAATGTAGGTGTTAATGAAGGAGGGACAGACTTGAATAAGAAACCTGAAAAACAGGAAAATCCCAAAGATAAAGAATGATATAAAATATGTAGCAGAACTAAGCTAAACAGCTTTTGCTATCACACATGGGATATCATTAAGTTACAGACATAGATATGGTCAAAATCTGACAATTTATCTATTATTAAGAATTTCAAAAAACAGTAGAGCATGTGCTTTAACATCAAGGCCCTGGATTCCAGCATCCACACAGACAATCACATGACAACAGATAAAAAACTTTCAATGTGGAGTTTTTTATGATATAAAGTAAGCTTACTTCATCATAATTTCTCAAGAATGCATTTTATGATAGTGGGATTTATGCTTTTCTTTCAAAGAGATTACATCCCACCCATCACTATCTAGTTTTTGAACCATATTTTTATAACTGATTTTCTCATCATGAAGACTCATAAGAACATCTGTGAATCATAATGCCACCCTCCCCCCTTGGAAATCACTGTGCAACAACAACAGGCAGCAGCACACCTGGGCTCCAAGTCCTGTCACATGGGAAGACTATGCTAGCAAGAACATTGGACCTCAGGTCTACAGTTTGTAGTTGCAAACATCACCCAGTTTCTGCTACCAGGGTCACCAGCACAGAAGAATTTATCACACAGGTATTGTATGAAAATGTATTCATTTTTTTAATTACTGAATATAAGCAAGGCCTTTATAAAGTATTTTTGAAAATTTGACACTCAAATTTCATTCAATCATAAATTAAAGTTCTATATGCTACAGTTTTCTGCTGGGCATGGTGGTGCACACTTGTAATCCTGGAACTTCTGAGGCTGAGGCAGGAGGGTCATGAGTTCAAAGCCAGCCTCAGCAAACACAAGGCTCTAAGCACTACTCAGTGAAACCCTGTCTCTAAATAAAATCAAAATAGGGCTGTGGATGTGGCTTAGTGGTTGAGTGCCCCTGAGTTCAATTCCTAGTACCCTGCCTGCCCCCTAAAATGTTCTATATGCTACAGTTTTCTGATAAAGAGTAATATATTTTCATCTCAAAGCTAATATGTATTCCAACTCTACCACAAGATATGGTTTATGCTATGGTCTAGAACAGGCATCTGTCATTTGGCATAGGGTCTGAATGCATTGTTTAAAACTGCATGATATATTTTCCTTGAGCTTTAAAAGCTAAGGAAAATTAATTCCAGTGTTCTAATATATGGGCAATGCATTTTTATTGTAAATAGTAAAAATACTTCAAATTATCAAAATTAGAAAAGGCCTGGGAAACAATTGTAAGATAACTCTATAAACTCAGAGAAGACACCAAAAATGCTTAATTCTATAGGAGCAGAGTGGAATCTAATTGTTTGGAAAGAGGAGAGAAGAATGCTTAATTTCTTTTGAGTCTGCTCAGTTTTACTAATTTTTAGATACTTTTGATAATTTTTAATAAAAATCATTCTTTAGCTCAATTGTATCTGACTTGAAAGAAGTGTGCATATACTTTCTACTTCCATAACAGAGCCTAATTCTCTGTATGTACCCTTTCATCTGGTTTACAAATGATGAGAATGCACACTGAAAATAGTGAACAAGATTTTGAGAATTTGTTTGTGAAAATAGGTTAAAAGGAAATTATTAGTCAGATAAGTTTAAGCTGAGCTGAGAGAACCTCACTAAAATATTTCATGAAGCTTTATTTGGTATTGACATATACATGTATTTTCCTCTCAGCTGGAATGACTCCAAAAGGGCTGTCATGGTTGGTTGAGTAAATAATACATGCTTTAAAAAATAATTATAAATCTGTATTAACCTGATGGACTTTGTATTCATTCTAGTCAATTGGGCATATAATACTCATTTTAAAAATAAGTACAAATAATGCATTAAAAACTGCTTAAACACCCATTTAACCAGAGGGGCCAAAATAGCTCTAAAATGGAGCATGTGATTTACATTAATGGAGATTATTCATATGTAATGAAAGGAGAACCCCAAACCCTTTTAAAGAGGACTATGACAGGAGAATGACAGTTGGGAAACATGAAGATTTAAGACTACTATTGTTTCTAAAGTACTCTCTGCTCTTGTAGTAACCAATAACTCCAAGAGTGGTGAGTCTTGGGATCCAAGGCAATAAATGTATTTATATTTAAAATAAAACATTGCTAAAGGGAAGAGCATAACAGCCTGACGATAAATAATACATCAATGTAACTGGATTACATCTCTGTACTTAAACAGCTATTTACTTATGACAGTTTCTGTCCCGCTTAGAAGTCTTGCCCAAGACGCCTTCTTTATAATGTTAAACACAAGAGACACTCATACCATACTGCATTTCAAGTTGTTAATGAGCTTAATTTGGAAATAATCTCACAATATTTTTAGATTAACAACATTTTCTTTTTAAAGAGGGTGAAGGGCAAATGCAACAGTTGGCCTAAAACATATAATAATTCTGGCTCATTGCTCTTTTCATTGGAGTTTTAAGAGAGTATTTCCCAAATGGCCACATAGATGATGGAAATTCAGAAGCAATTATGAATCTACCTATTGACCAAAATTTTTCTCCATTAGCCTGAAAAACAAGTTTGACATTAACAACATGGGTGATTTTGGGGGGGTAAAAGTTGGTTAGGATATCCACTGTTAAAATGCAAATATATTACCTAGACATGATATACATGAACTCATAAATACTCTTCAGTTCATCAATTCACTTTTCAGATAAACCATCCATGATCTAAGAAAACAGAGTGGTCTTGTCTGAGTGTGGGACACAGGAGCAAGTGGTCTGATGCAGAACAAGGCCTAAGGAATAAATATAGAGTGTACTTGCAGGTTGTGCAAAAAGGCTATGAACAATCAATGGGCAGAATGAATGCTGAGACAGTCTCAAGGAAACCTCAAAATAGACTTTCATATTCTCATCCATTACCTTGCTGATCACTTTCAAAATGATATCACAATATCAGATTACATATAGGGAGAAACAAATTTGGATCTCAAAGTGATATCACATTGGTAACAACTTAAATTCCACCCCAGTCCCAGGCTCTTTTCTATTTCAAATACTAAATCAGCAATTTGAATGTTTCTAGAATGCATGCATCTGGAGGACAGAGACTTTTGTGTGTATGGTATCTATGCAGTATTATTGATACAAAGAAAAGCACCTGAAATATAGGAGATTCATAATGAATATTTGTAAATGAATGAACTGAATGAACAAGTGTAAGTATGATAAGTCTTTCAGAAGCATAGGATCAGAAATTAATATCAAAGTCAAATTATAATGATGAGTTTGCTTCTTACTTAATTTTGTCTTCTCATGTATGATAAAGATAGCTTCAGTTCTAATAGATGCTTTAAATGAGTAATACCTTTGGCAGAAAAAAGGAAACACAATGTAAAAAATAAGAAAACTTGCTGCCTTCAAGAGGAGAATGGAGAAGACCAAAATAAATAAACAAAACCCCAAAGAATGTCTTAGAGTGCCATTAACAGGAGAACAAGGAAATGAAGATCTAAAAACCAAAGTCCCATCAATATCCCTGAATCTAGTTCTGGTCTGTGTGAAGACTGGCTTGTTATGAATACTTCTTTTATATTCCCATGAGATAAATGCTGCCTTCCGAACTCCCAGGTATAGCCTCACAATAAATTCCTATAACCTGAGCCTAGCAAACTCAAGATCCCAATCATCTGAGAGTCACAAAATTCTGGGTGCTGTGCAAAGGGCAGAAGCCCCTCCTTCCCAACTCTGTTTTCCTTTATTACCCAGGTACAGTCTATGCTGAAGCATTCAACCACTATTTCCTCTCTGTAGTCACCGAAATCCTAGTCCCAGAAATGAGCTTATGCAACCCTCCAAGGTTGCATAAGTGACACCATTTTATTTCTCCTTCTCTTCTGTCTTATGGATATCATTCATTAAACCTTTTCTCTATCAGTAACATAATAAAGCTCTCAAATGAAAGGAAATAAATACTGGGGGAGTGGATGATGAATGGAAGTACAATGGTCTAGAATCAGAGAGTAGCCTGCTGGGTGTGGTGGAACATGCTTGTAATCTTAGTGACTCAGAAGGCTAAAACAGGAGAATCTCACATTCAAATAAGCCTCCACAAGTTAATGAGTCCCTAAATAACTTAGTGAAACTTTGTCTCAAAAAATAAAAAGGGGGCTGGGAATGTGGCTCAAGTGCTAGTGCGCTCGCCTGGCATGTGTGCGGCCCGGGTTCGATCCTCAGCACCACATACAAAGAGGTTGTGTCCACCGATAACTAAAAAATAAATATTAAAAATTCCCTCTCTCTCCCTCCCTCTCTCCCACTCTCTTTAAAATAAATAAATAAATAAATAAATAAATAAATAAATAGGCTGCGAATGAGACTCAGTGGTTAAGTGCCCCTGGTGCTTCTGGGTTCAATACCTGGTACCAAAAGTTAGTAGATTAATTAATTAATTAATACTTAAAAAGAGTAGCCTTTAACTACAAATCTATATAGATTATCCTCATCTTTGAAATGTGGAAACTTAGACTAAGAGATGAAGTAACTCACCAAAGAATGTTATGAGCATATTCCATGCCTTGGCACTGGAAGCCCAAGTTTCATCAAAAAAGACATGGTCCTTGCCCTCATGGTGCATACTAAATAGAGAGAAAAAAGCAAGCATGATATTAAATTAAACATGCTACAGAAGTGCCTAAGTGAATTCCTATCTCTGACCTGGGGTGGGTGGTGATGGGAGGTTAGAGAAAGTGTTGATTATCTTGAAATACAAAATGAAATGGGAGGCTGGAGCTATAGCTCAGTGGTAAGGCACTGTGTTTGATCTTTAGCACCACATAAATATAAATTAAATAAACTATTTTTTTAAAAGATGAATTTGATTAAGCCAGTCTAAAAAAAGCAATGAAGGTTATGTATGCTTGCCTAGCATGCACACCTTTCTGAGTTCAATCCCTAGCACTACAAGAAAAATTCAAAAATAAATAAATAAAAATAAGCAATGGAAAATGTCCTTGTAGAAGAAACAATATATACAAAGTCCAGAGATTAGACAAGCAATATTATAAGAGTAGAAAGTTTCAAAAACAGGTACTGAAGAAATCACTAGAGACCAGATCCTTCAGGATTTTCTAGGTTACAAAAAGGAATTTAGAACTGATCTTGGGTTTAGAAAAATATTATTTGGGGGAAGATTTCTCTGATTGCAGTATGAAATAAGTGAATTTGAAAAAATAGAGTAAAATATTTTAGATGAGATTAAATAGATCATCAATACGGTTATTCTGTCTGACATAAGTGCCAATTTGACATGGTTTACTCATAATGGTTATGCAACTATTGTTTCCACTAGAGGGAGAATAGAGAGATCTAGATGATTTCTATCCCTTCTTCAGCTATTTATGAGAAAACAGAAGCTGAAGATTGACTGGATATAGCTAATGGAGGAAAAAGGCGGCATCAAGAGGAACCCTCCCAAGAGGTTTATAAACAGAGCAACTATGTAGATAGTGATGCCAAATTTCTATGCAAGAAAAGATGTGAAAGAGACCAGGAGGAGACCACAAAGAAATGGATTGATCAGAGGTGTTTACTTATTCCAGGAATTCACTATAGGTAGAGTAGAAGAAATGCTTTAAAATTATCCGATTTAGCAAAATAAATTTTTTAAAGGGTGATACTATTAATAGAGCTATCAACCCTTTTATATTTAAAAAATAAAACCTTTAAGCTAAATTGTCAATCCCTATCTTTCTATAAAATAGGTTATCTTTCTCAATCCATAAAATATAGGCTTTTATTTTTGCATAGATTCATAATCTGACCTTCTCCAAGTTGCTAAAACCTAAGAAATGGCATCAAGACTATAGATTAACCTTTATAGGCTGTACTTGACATGAATTTTAAAGAGATATAGTGTCTTCAAATAAATGATCCCAACACAAATTTAAGATTCAATCAGCATTAATGGTGGTATTAGAAATAATAACTTCAATTATAAGCATAATGCATTTGGTACTTGGAGTTTGCCCTAGCACAGCCATATTTAAAGACTGCTTATGACCAAGGAAAGGCTCTTGTATTAGTTTGATTTGAGCTAATAGAATATGTTTTAAAATATTAATTTTATGTAACTCATTTCCATAAATTTATTTTTCTCCAGTCTTCTGAAAAAAATGTTTATAAGTTAAAATAAAAACAAGAACTAATTAAAGAAATCTCCAATTTGGTCTACATGTGAATTTTATGTTTATGATTTAAGGAGAAATATCTATAAAAATGGCATTGTGTTATATAAGAATAAAATAAGCAGTTTCCCTCAGTATTATTTTTCATTATTTCACTTACTGAAAGAAAAAAAAGTTATTTTAGGAGGTGTATGACTAAAATCATAAGTAATTTTTAAGGTTGTTGAGAGCTATGTTCAAAGTGAGGATCATTAGAACTTTCCTGGAAATAAAAACAAAATATCTATGACATCAAAATTATCCAAACTAAAAACTCAAAATAATTTTCTTCTCTATTTAGAAAAAAATGTGATTAAAGAAACTGGTGCCAGGGCCATGGTGGGGAGGGATTTGACAAGGTAGAATAGAAAGATATACATACATTTCTTTACAGTGTACAATAAAATAAATGGATTAAGTTGGGAATGGTGGCCCATGCCTGTAATCTTGTTTGCTTGGAAGGTTGAGGTAGGAGAATTGTGAGTTCAAAGCCAGCCTTAGCAACAGCAAGGTTCTGAGCAATTTAGTGAGACACTGTCTCCAAATAAAATACAAAAACAGCCTGGGAATGTGGCTCAGTGGTTAAATGCCCCTGGGTTCAATTATTGGTATATATGAATTAATATAAATTTGAATAATATAAATTTGGTAAATTTATATGTTAAATTAACTAGAATTCCTTTAAAGGCTCAAGAATGCTAACAATTATAGATAACATTTACCTGCAATTTTTATATGCCATAGAAAATATGTCAAATGAGTTAAGTGCTTTGACACAGATACAATTATTAATCTCAATTAAGAAATAAACAAAACTGGGGTTTGTTACTAGTCTGAATTCTCCCAGTTAAGGAACAATAAAATCAAACTCTTATGCCCATGTGCAAACCTCCAAAACATGAGCTTAACTCCAACATGCAATATTGACCCTCTTTGAATATCGAGGGCAACCATTTACCACAATGTTTGTTTTAGATTAGTGTATTTTATTGACAATATCTAACCAATGAGGGAGGGGTATCACAAATGCAGGGAAGGAGTAAATATCAAATATTCTTTTGGCTTGATTACTGAGATTATACCAAGTTCACAATTTATCCATTCAGATTGTCTATCTACTAAATAAAAATTAAGCTAGATTAAAGAAGGCCACCATTCTACAGAAGTAATATTTTTGGTGGTGTTATTGGTTGTCATGCAAATTCATCATATAATTTTAACCATTTAAGTGAAAAATCTTTCATAAAAATTAACTTTAAAATAGTTAAATATAATATTCATTAATTCATCCAACACATACTTTCTATATAGTAAAAACACCTTGGTAGGTACTTTGAGAAAAATAAAAGTCAAAGACAGTCTATTTTTTCCATGATACAACAATCTACTTGCATGGCTTATAAAAGAACTTATGTTAAATTTTATACATAATTATTAACATTCAAATAATACAAAACACATGCTTTCAGCATAAAATTCATAAGCAATTTATAAATCAGTACAAAATAATGTAATAAAGTATTCACCTATGAAAGCAGAGAACATGAAACAAAGACTTAGCTACATGCATAGGCATGACAAAGAAAGAGGAATGGAAGGATGGGTTTTCATCTAGAACATCAAAAAATTGATAAAAATGAATGTCTCAAGAGAAAAGGGAAAGTTTTGGTCAGCTTTTTTTTTGCTGCTGTGACTAAAGGAACTGATAACCACAATTTTAAAGGTTAAAAGATTTATTTAGGGGCTCACGGTTTCAGAGGTCTTAGTCCAAAAAAGGTTGGCTCCATTTCTTGGGAATCAAGTTGAGGCTGAACAACATGGTGGAAGAATGTGGTATAGGGAAGCAGCTCATATGAAGATTAGAAAGCAGAGAGAGAGACTCTATGCACCAGATACAAAATATATATCCTATAACCACGCCCCCAATGACCCACTTCCTCCACCCACATCCCATCTGCCTTGAGTTATTAGTTAATCCGATTAGGGATTCATTCACTAATCAGATGAAGGCTATTACCCGATCATTTCTCTGCCAAACCTTCTTACATTGTCTCACACATAAGCTTTTGGGGGACCCTTCACATTCAAACCATAACAAGGAGGAAGGCATGAAAATTTATATTTAAAACTAATAAACTTATAGAGGAAGTAAGAATGGAAAAGTTGGTGAATAGCAACTGCAAGTGGCCTTGAAGATCATATGATACAGATTTAGATGGAATAAAAACAACTTTGTTTTTATTTGGTTCTTCAAATTATTTTACATTTTGGAAAAAAAAATCTAACCTTATACATTATGCCCCAATGATATTTTTAATACCATTTTCCCATAGTGCTTGCCTAACATACCTGCCAGATAGATGTTTCATAAGTTGTTCTCTCAATTTCACTCTAAACATAAACATATTCAATGAGATTATCAAACACAAATATTTCCAGTACAAGTTGAAAGGTAGATCTTCTTAGCCAAAATCTTTAAAACACACACACACACACACACACACACACACACACACACACACACAGAGAGAGAGAGAGAGAGAGAGAGAGAGAGAGAGAGAGAGAGAGATTTGTACACACACTTTTCTTTTACATTTTTAGAGCTTAAACTATACATTTTCTTCCATTCTCTTTAATATTACCTTAATGACAGATGTATCTTTTGTTTCAATTTAATCTCCCTTGTGTAACTTTTCATGCTTTCTGCAAAATTCAACAGTTAAATCTGGAGCCATAGAAATAAAACCTTGATGACTCCTAAAGACTTTAAGATTAATGCAGGAAGAATTTACCTTGGTTAGTCATGCCTATTCTTCTTAGTAGCCGGCAGTTTGCCTTTACCAAAGAACTGGTGGGAGTTTGATGTGAAGCCAAACACAGCGGATCATGTTATGTGGTTTGTTTTTAATCGCTGAATTCAAGGAGAAGCCAGAATTGCATTTTGAATGATTATATGATTGTATATGCTATCAAGTAATAATAAACAAGATAAAGACATTAATGTACATAATAAACAGAAATGAATACCATCCTTCTTATTTAGATTATGTCAACAAAATATGTCAGTAATTCTATGGTGAAGAAGCAAGTTTAGAGGATTTTTTTTAATGGAAGCCCACATATAAATGTCATGAATATCTTTCTAAATAAGAATATAGTGGACAGCTAAGCAACATCAAGACATCTATTACATTGGGGAGCTTGAAATTGTTCTTCCAATTAATCATGCAGCTGCTATCATGCAAACCTCTACCAGGTGAACAGTGAGTGTATCTGTATACTGTGCTTACATGCAAAAGACCTTGACTTCAATTCCCAAAACCACATTAAATGTATCATATTGAATGATTTATATCAATTCCCTATGTGAAAACCAGCTCTTATAAATCTCATTAGAACTTGTGTCATTGAACACTGTGTTAAGAATCACATGGTTGATGTGAAATATATTTTCTTATTTTTATTTCAGGAACCATTGACATTCAGAGATGTGGTCATTGGTTTCTCTGAAGAAGAGTGGAATTGCCTGGACCCAGCTCACCAGACTTTATATGATGATGTGATGTTAGAGGTCTATAGAAACCTGGTCTTTGTGTGTGAGTATAAACTTCCTTCAGAATTTCTAATTCACTGACAATATTTATTTATTTTCTAAATTCGTAGAATATGTTTTGGAAGCTTCTATTCTGCATGAAAAAGTGTTAGGTTCCTGATTTTATAATGAAGATTGGGCATTTGCTTTTGTAGAAAGAAAAATGTTAGAAATTTTTTTTTATGTTTAACCTATCATTGCAAAGTAGTGCTTACAATCTGTAGACTGAAAATCATTCCAAAGTATTTTATCTTTGTGTCAAAAAAATATAAAAATAATTGTATAGAATCCTTTATGATATCTTCTTTTTCTTTTTTTATAATGAGAATAGTATTATGAAAAAGTCACAGTTACCCAAAAATAACAAAATGATCCATATTTTATTTCTTAACAAACATGTCTTGCTGTTCCTAAGTAATCCTTGGCCATTTTTCTGTCCCCAATGGAGTAACTTTGTAATTTCAAGAGAAATGTGATAATAGTTATATATCCAAGTGTTTAGAAATCAATGAAGCAAAGAATAAGGTAAGATGTCCAAATGTCAAAGAGGAAGTCACATTTAAAAATATTAACTGAGAAGCTAAAATCCAGAAGAATTATTTTTCCAAACCTAGGTTTATTTTTCTTGTATTCATTAAAGAGCATACCTAGCTCTATGTCGACCCCATCTTTGAAGCTTCTTCTTGTTCTCCAGTGATCTTCTTACACTAAAGTTAAAAAAAGTACTCCCTAATTTCTGTGAGGATTTGCATAATGATAGACCTTTATTGATACTGAGGAACTCCCTAGAAAATCTACACAAATTTCTGAATATTTATAGATTAAAGTTTTGTAATATATCAATATAATAGAAGAGTTACTTTATTATAAATAAATATATATATAAAATATATTCTATATATATAACATTATTATTTTATTTTTTAAATACATGACAGCAGAATACATTATAATTTTTATTACACATATAAAGAACAATTTTTCATATTTTTGTGTATAAAGTATGTTTATGGGAATTTATGTCTTTATACATGTACTCTCTTTTTTTACATTATAATTCTTATTATATATATATATATATATATATATATATATATATCTCAAAATTTTTCATATCTCTTTTCTTCATACATGTACTTTGGATAATGATGTCTATCACATGCCACCATTTTTGCTACTTTAATATAATTTAAATATTTATTCACTCAAAGGTTTTTCATCACAGCTTTTTATGAATACTTATGGATTCTCCATGAAATTTTTTTGTGCCTTGTAATGAATAGCAATAATTCAAAATATCTGATCCTCATGACAATATAAGTATAGCAGATAAATGTGGTTGGAAGAGGGATTTATAAGGCTGAGGCTGTAGCTCAGAGTCTGAGGTTCCCCCACAACACACACAGGTTAGGCATTGGGTTTGGTCTTTAGTACCACTTATAAAAAAGCAAAGTAAATAACAGAATTCTGTCCATCTATTACTACAAAAACTTCAAAAAGAAGGATTTCTAAAGTAATAGAGTTATTCAGAATTTTGTGGCTTATATTTTCTCTAAATCATATCTCTTTTTAAATTCCACTTAAATCATAATTCCCAAATACATAACTGTGTAGTTTCAGTTTGTTCAGTAGGTTTTCTCACATCAATAAATATATTTTTTTAATTTTTATACCTATATGTTTAACTGAAATAAAAGTTTTTTGATTTTTTACTTGAGGATAATATAAGTTGAAATTAAAACACATGTAAACCATGTGCTCATTTTTAATAAAGTCATATATACTTTTACTTACATGTGTAAATATTATCCCTGTTTTGTTTATGATTTGTAGAGAGTGTTGTGGTTGTTTACTCTGTTCATGTAATTATTTATTTAATTTATCAAAAGTTGTTTATATAAATATATGCAGGCATATGTATTTATATTGGGGATTGAACTCAGGGGTGATATAATACTAAACTACATCTCCAGCACATTTTGACTTTATTTTGAAATAGATTCTTGCCAAGTGGCTGAAGCTGAATTTGCATTTCCCTGCTTCAAACTTCCATGTAGCTAGAATTACTAGCAAATTCACCATCTTTATATAGATAAATCTGTTCTTTTAATCTAGGAGTAAGACTTTAGCATGTAAATATAATGATTTTCACAATTTTGTTTATTTTATATATTTTCAAATTTTATTTGTCATCAAAACTATTAATTTACTTAAACTTACTGTCTTTATATTTTAAATATACTGCTTCGAAGTGTTGATTCACATTGTTTTGTGACATATTTCTATAAAGTTTGTATCACATAAAAGAAATTTTTTTTCTCCACCAAAAAAGTGCTCATTTGGCTTTCATCTTTCCATTCCTGATTTCATTCCTTTTGGCCTGTTTGTTTGGTACATTAGATATATCATAAGTAGAATAACATGGTATTTGTATTTTTGTGAAATAATTATTTCACTTAGCATTCTATGCTAAAGTTTTATCATTGTATATATTACATAATTTCTTTTCTGTGTAAAGTTTGAAAACTTTTTGGGGGGGGGGTGGCAGAGCACTGGGGATTTAACTAAATAAGGAACACTTCAACCACTGAGCCACATCTCCAGCCATGTTTTTTTATATTTAGAGCCAGAGTCCCACTGATATTTGTATCTAAATACTGAAATAACTTAACCATACTAACTCATTGGGGTTATTTTTCCTTTGACATTAAATTACTTGGGAAAAAAAGATAAATAAGAAATATTTAGCTTTTAGTTTGTTCTTTTGCTGTTATTATCAAGCCTATTTTACCTATAGTGCTTGAACAGAACTCAATTAAAATCTCATTTATGTGACAAGAACTGCTATAAATCTATTGTATGTCTCACATTTCACTTAAGGTAAGACACCACACATTATATAATGGTTTTTTATTTTGTGTAAAAAGAAAAAAATTAAAAACTGCCAAATATAGTTGTAATGCAGCCTGAATTATTAGTGGCATTTCAATGTCAGTGTTGTTAAAAATTATAGGATTATAGGTAAGAAGAATATGAGATTCATTGAAATATAGTTTTTAAGAGATATGCCAAAACACATGGTGCTGTTAGCTGACTTGTCCATGTGTCTCAAATAATTCCAGGTAAAATCAGCTTATAAGCCCAGCTCTTATGAAAATATATTTATAACTATATTTGTCTCTATATTGAAAGAAAATCTTACATAAGAACTTTTTCTTAATCTAGATATTTTCTAATTGCAGTTAAAACAATAAAAATGTAAAACATTCAATAGACCCATTTAGTGTCACCGATTATATGTCACATAAAATATCTATGTTTTCCCACCAATTGACCCACAAATTTTGATAAGACAAAAAATTTTCAAATCCTTATGTCTAGTAGTCTACAATAGGATAAGGAATTGTGATAGCTATATGAATACAAGCAACAAATACAACATCTATATCATGGCCAAGTGGACTTCCTTGAATTGTCATCCCATCAATTCACCACAGATCTTAAACTTTTATAATGCATATGTCTGAGAGAATTTTTGTGAATTATTAGTTTGTGAATTAGTATATGGGAAATCTTTAAAAGCTGTCAATACTTATACAATCAGCATACTTTTATAAAAAGTGGAAAAGCAGTTACATAAATGACCAGGGTCTTTTTCCTGAACAAATCTAAACAAGCAGTTAGTTGGTGCCATTACTATTAGACGGAGATTACATATTACCATCTTCTTCTGCCAACACATTTCAAGTCTTCCCCAATGATACAATCAATCACTCAATGTGCTGCTGGGCAATTAATAAGGAAGAATATTCCTATCAATAATTATGGGGACTCTAGCAGAAATGATGTCAATGAAAAACTAGCAGATAGCAAGCACCGTTTCTATCCAAAACAGAATAAACTGGTAGGCTGCAATAACTAAGGGTTCCTTTATCTCTGGGTGATGAAAAATTTAAATGAGACTTTAATCTGTATATATTCTATGTATCCCCAGTTTTTTTTTATTGATTTATATCTTTAAAATTAGAAAATTTTATCATCATATTTTGTCTTACATGATGCCCAACTGTCATCTAACTAGAAATATCGAAAGAATTCAGATTTCACCCAGGTCTTCGATTTTGAATAGAAATGTTGTATAGACATTTATATAGGAAGGGTTCTTGTCATTATAGATATCTACACAGACATTAGGTGGTATGTATCATCAATATCACCACTATAATAAGTACCAATATTTAAGTTTTTATTCCATTGTTTCCAATATATTAAGCCTATGTGATATTTTCTCCAATATAAAATAAAAACCAATATAAAATTAATGTTAAACTAAGAAATGTTGCAATTGAATACATTGGTTTTCCATTAGCATACTAATGCAATTTTAACAATGTACTAATCTCAAACTGGCTGGTGACTCGTATAATCAGAAACCAATTTTGAAATTTTCTATTGAAACTGGTCTTGTCAATTCAAGTTAAAAATATTGCTTACCTACTATTCAATTTCCATGTAAACTTTGGTATTTTATTCATAAATATATACCAAAATACCATCCTTATGAAGCTTTGTTTCTTATAAGGGAATAAATAAATAAGCAACTATAATTAGGGGAGAGAATGAATGAATGAACAGTACATCTTGATATGGATATGAAGTGTTTACATGGAAACACAGATGGAAATGCTAATTCTTAAGGCTCAGAAAGTCTTCTCAGAGAGAGAGAGAGACATCTATGATGAATTCCAGGTATAGGGTGAAATTATATTTTCTCATTGTACAAAAATGTGTGTATTCCAAGCACTGTTCATACACTATTTTTTTAATATTTCAACAATATACTGTTTTATTTGCATTTTTCCATTTTGAAAATCAGGGTGAACCTTCCATAAGGTACTAAAAGAACTCTGCTAGCTCCTTGTATATATTGAGTACAACCAAGGTGACATCCATGAAACACCTGATTGTCTCAACCTTAACTTATTCATTCAACCAATATTTATTGAACACTTAACACATGTCAAATACTAAGTTCTGGCTATACAGAAGTCAATAAAGTAGGAAAAATTCCCAATTCTCTTGTTTTAATTGTAAGATATAAACACTCAAATGCATATTTAAATATGTAGATGTGGCTTTGAAGAAGCAAACTTAAGCAAATTAAGAAGTTCAAGCCTGATGTGTGGGGATGTTATTTTGTGCAGAACAGCTAAGGAAGACTTTCCTGATAAAGCAACATTTGAACAGAAATCTGAAGGAAGCAAGTGAGCCAGTTTTCTAACGTGGGAAAATTCAGTGGAATGACACTGAGTAGTAGAAAAGCAACTGTTAGCCTGGGGTGAAGTGAAGTAGAGGCTGTTTAGAAATGGTGACAATTCAAGGAAGTCCACTTGGCCATGATATAGATGTTGGATTTGTTGTTTGTATTCATATAGCTATCACAATTACTTATTCTCTTGTAGACTATCAGACATAAGGATTTGAAAATTTGTTGTCTTATCATTGAAATGACTACAAAAGCATGGTCAATTATATAGCTGCAATATACATGAGTAGATGTTTCAAATTCCTCAGATTTCATAGAATTTTCAAAATGATTTGTGTACCTGAAGGATAGTTATTCAGGTGCTAAGTCTCCATCTTTCAAATGCTTCTAGCTGACTATAAGATAAGATGTTTAATTTCTAGTTGCTGATAATTAAATTTAAAAAAAAAAGTATGCTTTGAAATGGCACTCTCAATCTCAAGATGCAAAGAGATTACAAGAAACAGGTTATAACTATGAAATTAGGCCCAATTACCAAAGGACAATACATAAAAAGATCTTTAGATTCTCAATATGAAGAAGATTTCATCTTTCACTTTGAAATATAGAAAAGTAACATGGTAGGCGTTTACATGGCAATATGTAAGTGTACTTCATTCATTTAAAAAATGTAAATTTAAAGTAACAATTTGTATTTTTAACACCCTCTATTAAATTCAGTGGCATTTTATAATTAAGAAACATTTTTAAGATAGAATAATTTGAGCAGTGACTCCATTTTATGATCAAAGGAAGAAACTAAGCTCAAAGGGGCCAATACTTATCTAAGGTCAGACATTTGTGTATTGTCCAAGCCTGGACTTGTTGCCTGGCCAAGCTGGACCCCAAATCTGTAATCTTGTCTGATGAAATCACAAAAGGGAGAAACTAAAAATAGATCTCTTGAAAATGAAATGGCAATAGATGAGTTATTTAATAATATCCATGGATGGGTAGTTTAATATTTCAACCAATATTATTTTAACTCTCTAATCCCGTATATAACCACCTATCCACTGATATAATTAGAGTATAATGACATTCACACAGGGAGGGTTTCTTGTTTAAAATATTCAAAAGCACAAACAGTAACAATTTCATAAACCAAACTATACTACCATGTAGAACTTTACTCATCAAAAGTGAGACCAAGAGAGTTAGAGAACAAGTCAAATTTGGAGAAAGTACTGCAACGAATGTAATTTTCAAAGAACCATTTCAAAATAAATTAAATGCTCCTATAAATCACTAAGAAAAAAGTAGAAAATTTGGAAAAAAAATACATGAAAAGAAATTCCACAGGAGAGGAAACCAAAATGGTTGTTAAACATAAGAAAAAAATAGATTAATCTCATTAATAATAAGAAATGAGTGCAAAAACCACAGCAAGAGAGCATTTTATATCTAGTATGTCAGCCATAAAGGCTGGTAATACCATTGGAAAAGATGTTGGCAAGGGAAGTACACACTGCAGGTTGAAAATGATTTGCTGATATCTTGTCAAGGTTAACATTCACATGTTTGATTCACAATTCTACTCTTGGGTACATAGCAGAAAAAATATCTTAACATGCAAACACACAGGTACAGACATTTCAAGTGCAGACAAATGTTTATCAAGAAAAAATATCAATGTAAATGTTATATCATTTAGCCATAAATGAAAACACAAAGCAACCTGGATGAATCTTACATGAATCTTATAAAGCTCAAAAAATAAGGAAAAAGTAAGAAAAAAATAAAACAATCCACGGAAAACAAAATAATATATTTTAGGTACAGAGCTCCTGAAACTAATGTGTATAAAAATCACTTGGGTTCTAAACAAATGCAGATTCTGTTTCAGTAGTTCTGGGGAAGAGTGGATTCAGGGATTCTAAGAAGTGCTCTGATGATGTCAATGCTACAGGCCTGGGAAGCATACTTAAAAGACAAAGTTTTAGAGTACATACACATATGCAGTTTTATAAATACTATTTAAGAATTGGAAGGTCACATGTTTCACAAAATTTCAGATGGTAGTTACCTGGTGAGTGGAGAAGGAAAAGATGGTGCATGAGAAAATGTAGATGCTCAGAGAAAGAGACAATAAATGAAGGCATTGCAGATCAAAAATTATATTATCTGTAACTACATCTGTGTTACAGATAATTGCATATATTAGGTATTGAATGGTAAAAAAACCACAAAGGCTATAGTAAAAACATCACAGGTCAAGGAAGCATCTCATCACCAACAGAACAGATAAAAATGAGAGAGATAGGAAGAGCAGCACACAAATGTAACTGAATATTCCATCATTAGAAGAGAAAGTTTAGGGCATTGTAAGCACTCCATGTTGGTAACCCCAAATTAAACTTCTGGGAAAAAGTTTCAAATTGTAGAATAAACAAAGTGGGGAATCCAAACAGAACTCAAGCTTAAAAATAAGTTCTGAAACACTTTAAAATAAAGCTCATCTTCCTCTCAAAGTTTAGTTTTTAAAGTAACACTAAATTTAGGTAAAAATTTTTATAAAAAGATGAGTTGCTCTCAAATGCAAGGAGAACCTTTTCCATTTACTGATTCCCCCATCTAAGCACACGTATATACTTACATCTCCTCTAGTCCTCCAAAATTATATTTCTTAGGATCAGAAAGTGGTTTCATTTCTCAAATGTCTTTCATTAAAATGTAATATTTCTTATTATCTAACATTTTAGCTATTAGCAAACACCACAGCAGGGATTTCTAACAACTATCAAAGATTCAAGATAGTTGCCTAAGGATCAGAAAATGAAGTTGGCAGAGAAGAGATAAGAATTAAGTTAATGATAGAAGATGGATAGTGACAGAGAAAATTTTCTAGTTTCTAATATCACCTCAGGTTTTCTGAATGGTTCTGATGTTTAAAACTTTTCCAAAAATCTGGAAAGGAGGCACTGGGGCAAGGTCAAAAGGTATGAAATGTGGGGTACTTAGATTCAAATGTTAACAAATATTTATTGAGTTTACATGACACAGGAATTGTTCTGCTTTTCAAAGAATTAATTTATTACTATCTTCATTGCCCAAATAAAGACACTGAAGCACCAAGAAGCTAGTACCTTATAAGAGGAAACACAGCATAGGCAAATCAGGTTTGCAGTTCAGACAGCTAGTTACAAAGCTCAAACCCCAGACCTATGCTTCCTGCCTGACTCTGCAGCCCCAGAACCCAGTCTTCTCTGTACATTGTCAATTTCTTTAGGAGTGCAATGAAGTGTTCTACTCAAGAGGATGGCTTTAAGTATCAGGCAGAACTAATATGAATTCTTGAAAGTTGTGTGATATGGGGAATGTTTTGTAACCTTGATAAGTCTTAGGTCCCCCATCTGTAAAATAGTTTAGTGACAAATTTTACATGATAAGAATTTGAAAGGATTAAATAAAGCAATCCATTTTATTCACTCAATACAAATTTGCTGCTGTTGTTATTACTAAGATTACCAGTGTAAACTCAGGTGTGTCTTTACTTCAGACTTTGTGCAAAATATTATGCTGTACTATGTGTATATATATACATTTTTTTGTGTGTATGTATATGTAAAATAAACCACATAGTTTCTTTCTTCCTTCCTGTATCACATGGCTTAAGAATGGAATGTTGAACTCCTGGTATCCAAACAGAAACTTTAAATAGGAGAAAGGGTGATTCTTCCCATTTTGTAGAAACAATACCAATCTAGGATTAGCCATCCAAATTTAAATTCTTTAGCTCCAAGAGGCCTGAGAATATTTTAAGATAATTATCCCAAACCACTGACTTCAGTTGCTAATATAGTTATAGCTAGTCTTAATTGAAAGATAAAAAAGTCTAACTCATATCAAATGAATTTTCATCAAGTGATAACAAATGTGTTACTTTCCAGCAGAACCACAATTCTTTCTTAAGATCTGAAGTAAACAAGACTTCAAAGTGGCTCCTGGCAATTACCCCCAACAAATACATGTTTGCTGTAAAAGAGATAAAAATAGGATAATTACCTGGGGCACACTCACAAACTGACTTGGATTATAGCCAAGATATTTACCTTGTTTGTGAATAAAAAAATTAATAGAGTAGTACTTCTTTAAAAACAATGGGAAAAGGCACTATTTATTTCAGGGGGAATGTTAAATTTCCAGGTAACTCTTAAACATAATAGAAAAAAAAACAAGAAATTTAGAAGAGAAAAAATATAGAATGTATAATTCAAGATAGACTTTTTGATAGTTTTCATGTTTTTGCTTGTTTATGCAGTCTTCTTACACACTTGTTATAGTGATACAAGACTTTATTTTATTTTAATCAATGTCATTTTTCTCATAGTATTTGAGGAAAGACAATAATATTAATGATTATTCTCTTAGAATGACACTATAATTTTAAAACAACTGAAAGATTCCCCCCCGCCTCAGATATAGAAAATAGTCACTTATTGTTTTTCTGTATTTTTTTAAATTTACATATATTATCATAAACAATTCTATATTTTTATTTTATCCTTAGTTCACATCTGACCATTATTTTAAATGAAACATTTTCAGTGAGTTAATTGGCAAGAAAGTCCAATAATATAGACAAAATATTGTTTGTTCAATGCATTAATAATATCATCTTAGACTATTTCTTCCTTTTGATTTCTGGTACCAGAAGATTTTTTAATCTTATCAATTCTTTCTTAATAGCCATCACTTTCTTTTCATTCCTACTTCCAAAATTACAGTTCAAACCTTCACCACTTCACTCCTGGATTATTTTTTACTATTATAATTTTGTTTTATTCTAATTGCTGTCAGAGGACCATTTAAATCAAAATCACATTGATCCATGTTAATATGGAGATTATGGACCCTCTTCAGGCTTACTGAGTCAGGATCTCTGGAATAATCAGTAATCTGCAATTTTAACAAGCTCCCGAGGTGTATTCTTAAGCACATTAAAGTCAAGAACCACTGTTATAACTACTGTCTTCCTTTCTCATCTCCTTATTTTCAAGAAATTATGCACATTTCTATCAGCTTAGTCCTTCTGACATGATGTATTTTTCCTATCTCTCATATAGAAAACCTTCAGTGATTTCCCATTATTCTCAGAATAAAGTTCCAATGTGTTAATAATCAAGGGCCCAAAAATATGTTCGAAAACTACTTTTTGAGACTTCCCACTATTTCTGAGCACTGTTTCTGAATCTTTCATGCATTCAATACCCTTTTGAATATTCCTGGCACTCCCTTAGGCCCCACCCAACTTGGAACACCTTCTGCTTGTTCATCAACAACCACTAAACTCCCAAAAAACCAAGATTTGTTTTTGTATGGTACCTTTCTTGATCTTTCCTCTTTATAAACTCATGTTCTTTATTGTTCATACTATTCATATGGCACTTTATTATAGATTGGCTGTGCTGCCTCTTGAATATGTCACTTAATTTTTAATGTGAGTGTTCATTGCCTCATTGCTGCATCTTGATTGTGAAGTTCCTGTTAGAATATTGTGTATCCAACTATGCTTCTAGTATACCTGTAGACAATGAATAAATGTTTTTAAAATGACTAGATGAATAAAACATTGTCTAAGTTTCTCTTGTTTTAACTAATTCTTTTGGCTGATACACTAGATTGTTTTTGAATTGCACATATTCTCATATGACAAAGCCAAATTTCTTTATTTTATGAGCTTATCCATCTCTAATTTTTACATACCAAAAAGCCATAGCTACATTTGTGACTACCAAAGTAATCCTAACCAGACAAAATGTCAACAAGAGATGCATCAGCTACCATGGTCTAAATACTGTATGCAGATCTTGTGCGCTTATGTAATTGGATTGAAAGCTTGAAGTCCTAAGCATCAATGTGCTCATGTGACACCCAGGCACTCAATCATAAAGTGCCATTTCTCAGTTGCTCCTCTCAAACTTCAATGTTATACTGGTAATTTGGGTTGTATGACTCCCACATCACCACAGACACTGGATTTCCTATTAGAACCCCTTTCACCCTTGATGCCTACAATAACAACTTTCTCCCTGCCTCCAGATTATTTCAAGGCTAAACCATAAACTCACAATTAACATGCAGAAGAATCCCTGGGGCAGGACTGAGGTCCACACTGCAGTTTACCAAGGACTAGACAGTGAGCCTAGTGAAAGATTAGCATAGGAGTGTTGGTCGACAATAAAGATGAATTTCTGCCTACCATAGCCTAGTGTTTACTGCATTAAACACTTTAAAGTAGTTAGAAATATCTTTTTAAAATCAGTTAAAAACAATAACTGATAAACTTTTTTTATCTGGATGACCTCTTGATTCTGTCTAATTTATACAATGATGCATTGTGTGGATGTTTAAAGTTATATATGATGGCAGCATTTTAATATACTTAGTTTCTTTGATCAAAATATATAGCTAATTTCTCTATTTGAATGTGTAATTGATTTTTTATAAATTATAATTCTTTGAAGTTGTTTTATAACTCAGTTTTGTTATAATTTAAACTTTCTAAAGTATAAAGGGAGGAGCCTTGGAGTTACAAAAATTTATGTTCAGATCCCAATTTGCTACTACCAGTGAAAGCCTGTGTTGTTTCATTACTCTTCTAAGCTTAATTTTTCTAGTATATAACAAAAAAATTCCTAAATCAAACAATGTGAGTGGCTTCTATATGAAATTTGCTTAATATTTGTTATCTGACTCCAGTATTAGAAGCAAAATTAAAGAAAAGAAGAACCTGGTATTTAGTAGGTACTCAAAAATCCCATTTGTTGAATAAGTATAATTAACCTGATTTTCTGATAAGAAAATAAAGTTTTTTTCTATACTTTAATGTAACTCACCTTAAATAATTGATTAAATATCTTCTGGAAAAGAAAACATAAAGAGGAAGCTGAACTGGGCCTTTTATTTCTTCTCTAAGAGGCAGAAAAGCCAGACTGCACTTAGTGATGGGAGATACATATTACCAACAAACTTAGGAACACAGCATATGTTTGTAGCAGTCTAACAAAGGACCTCGGCCTATTACCCTGGTGAACTATGAAGATCAGGTCAGTTAATTGTGTATGTTGTTCATGATCCATGCTCACTTGAGTTGGGAGAGAGTCTATATTTATTGGGTTCTATATTCTCAGGCCCCTGATGACTTTCAGTAATTAAAGCAAATATGGGAAGTAGGGATTATATCATTCATTTATTGTATAAATAATTATTGAGCACCAATTAACTGCCAGGAAATATCCTAGTCATTAGGGATACAGCAGTGAACAAAACAATCAAGACTTCTATAGTAGTGAGGGGAAAACAAAACATAACAAGTATAATCCAATCATTCCAGAAATAAGATAGGGAAGGGTGCTATGTGGAGAATGAAAACAAGGTGCTTTAGGTTTCCAAGATTTCCAGGATCCCTGCCTGGATTTGCCTAAACCCTTTCCCACCTTTCCTCTGGGTAAAAGCTCAGCCAGCCCCTTGGGTGTTTTCATTCCAATCTTTGTGGCAGACAGAACTTTCCGTAGGTCTGTTCCCTCCCCTGGGATACGTGGGCTCCCCACCACAAAGCTCAACCATGCACTGGTTTTCTTGTGCCACGTGAGTGGAGGAGTGGATGGCTGTCACTACGTGGCCTGTGTGCCTTTGAATTGAGGTGCCTTCTTGTGCTTCCTGTTCTTTTGGCTAGATGCCAAGGACTCCCAGGTACAAGGAAAAAGAGCCAGATCCTGGCACCACAAGGAAATAAGTCTGTTGATACTAATTACTCTGTGCTGCTCTCTTGAGATCTGAAATTTCTTCATGACAATAGCTACCTTTACCTTAACAGTGAGATAATTTATAATCTTATGATATCTTCAAGATAATCACAGTCTCAATTTTGGAATTCAAAATTATATTGACTAAACATGACAAATCAGGTCTCCTGAATGAGATCTCAGAATGGAAAAAGGGCATTAGGTAAAATCTATGGAAACCTGAATAAATTATGTGTTTTAGCCAGTAATAATGTGTCAATATTGGTCCATCACCTGTATCAAATGCACCACAGCAAATCAAAATCTTAATAATAGGGAAAACTGCAGGGGGAAGTGACTATACCAGAAGTGTTGAATCTGCTCATTTTTTCTGTAAATCTAAAACTATTATAAAAATAAAACCTATTAATGTACAAAGCTTCAGCTAATTTAGATGGATCAATTCTAGAGACCCACTCTACAGGATTGTGTCTGTAGTTAACAACATGAGATTGTCCACTTAGAAACTTGTCAGGAGCATATCTCTTCTGTTAAGTATCCTTCCAACACCTACACCATGCAAGTATGCACACCAAGCCACATGGACACATGAGCCCACACTCATGTGCTGCAGATGCATCTGTTACTTGGCAGTGGGGGTGGCAATGTTGTTTGGCATACCCAAACTCACCAAATTGTGAGTAATCAACATGTGCAGCACTTTGCACATCAATTTTACTAAAGTAAAGCTGCTTTAAAAAAATTAATTTAAACAACTGCCACCATCTAAAAATTCACATTGATTTGACACAGTCCCTTCTTATGGAGCATGAGGACCCGTTTGGCCTGGCTGTCTTCATGAGCTCAAGAGTGAAAGGGATCAGACTCCAAATCCTTTGTCCCCCATCTCAAGCAGTTTTTCTCCTGTCCTTAGGGTTCCAACCAACTGTCTGATCCTGGGGAAGTCAGGGAAGCAGTGGGTCTCACCTGATCAACACCTGTGCTCAATGATTCATGACTAGCTCTCAGAGGTGCTGACAGGTTTGCAAAGCTGGATATCTACTGAGCATTTCATTCAAACAGCACAGCCTTGTTCAAAGGCCACCTCTCCTGCTTTCTGCTCAAATTCCCTCAGCATCGATCCCTGACAGAAGAAGAGAACCTCACACTACTCAGGTCTATTACCCCGGCCGAGCTCACCCATCCAGGCCAACACATCCCCTGGGGGTGCAGCAGTTGGCATCACAATTCCATCCCACACAGGAGACACCTTGTTCTGCTGCCCCTCCAGTGCAGCCACCCACTGCACAGCCACCAAGGCCTAGCTGTCTGCAGGTGAATCCCTGCCAGGCACCTGTGGCCATGCTCTCCTAATGGGCAGATTCATCTGGAGCTCTTTGGGGTGGCCCTGGTGGGTCACTTCCCCCTACCTAGGTTTGTTCCTTGTGTGGAGGGGGATGGAACTCACAGCACACTTCTGCAGAAACACCCCCTGGGCTGTTCTCATAATTCCCAAAGTCCCCAAAGGATCTGATCCATGAATGTGTCCAGTGGGGGTATCTTGTTAGGGGAATGGGCATGCAACATTGGAGTCAGCAGACAATAAGCTCAGTGGCCTTGGAAAGTGGAACTGCATTTAAAAGTTTTATGGAAGGTGAAGCTCACAGCAGAAGCATACAGCACAAGTTCTTTGGGAGACATATGGGTGGAGATCTGGTGCTGAGTATGCCCATCCACCTGAGGGTGTGTCAGTGGTAAGTGAGGCTTTACTAAGTTCCTGTTCTCCCCAGTGGTATCAGTCTAAAGCCCTGAAATGGTTTTCTGGTGCCATTTAAAAAAATCTGCTCTAAGCTAAACATAGGGCCTTCTCCTCCCACCCACTACTTCCAAGGCTGGAAGTACCAGCCACCCCTGTGTTCACTGGACCGGCTGGCTGCCTTGTAGCCAATTTCTGAAGACCAATGCCTAAGAGGGACTGAGTCCAGAAGACCCAGAAACACCCCTCCCCTTCCTCCAAGGATGCAGTTAGAATACATCCAGGGCTCGATGACTCCCTGAGAAAAGTTCTGCTTTTCTAGATATAAACCCAAAGGTATGTCATGCTGGAGTTTCCCCCATGAGGGAAGAGCCTTTCTGACAATGAGACACACACAGCAGAAGACAAGAAATGAAAGTTAAGATAAGTTATATCCTGATGAATCCTTGGATGCTACTGGACCTGCAGCCCACTCTTCCCCTGAATACTTCAGCTATACAATGTTACTCTTTGTTTAAACCTGTTTTAATTATTATCTTACTTTTGCAAATCACAGAGAATCCAAACGGATACATTTCATAGAGTCAGGACCATTTATATTGTAATTTTTGTTTTTTCTACTATTTAGAATAGCATCTCTGTCCCTGAAAAAAGAAGGAAGGAAGGGTGGGAGGGGGGGAAGAAGAAAGGAAGAAAGGGAGTATGAAGAAGGGAGAGTGAATATTGGATGAAAGGCTAAGCTGAGCACTCAGCCTAAGAAGGGAAGAGTAGACATGGATAGTCTCATGGTCTCCACAAAAAATGGCCACCTGCACTCCAGGTGGGATAATTCATAAAATAAAGTGCACTATTAGGCTTATATGTCTCTTCCAGGGCACTCTAATGAAATAACCACCTTTAAAATTATTACTGTCTTGAAAGAAAGTAATTTAAGTAATTTTAGTTAGACAAGAAATTAAAAGGACCAGTGGTCTCAGATAAACAAGGTTGTTCCAAACTGACTTGCTAGAAACCCCTTTCTAAAACCATTAACACTTCCGAAGATTCCATGCCTCAGGCCTCATCTGTAGTCCAGGATGGGGATGCTGCTACCCATACCCCAGCCATGAGGAGACTAAGCCTGAAGGCAAAGGCTGTGGTTACAACTTACCCTGAAAACTGGGCTTTTTGAGGGTTTGGACACAGAGAAAATCCACATTAGAGCCACTGCCAGATCTTGCTTCTCCTGGGAAATGTGCAGCAGCTTCAGGTGCTGATAGAGCAAGGTTGGACACCCAGGGTGGCTTAAAGACCTATCCTCTGTGTCCTGGAGGCAAAATAATGAGCCAGGTGTTCAGGCCATGCTCTAAGTCACCTCCAGGTACCATCCTGTGCCCTCCCAGCTCCAGTGACCCCCACAGTTCTCAAGGCCCTTCCCTCCCAGCTGCCTGGATCTAGCCTCTTTCTCTGTCATCACAGGGCCCCTATGTGTCCTCTTCACCCTTCCAGCCCCTCATAAGGCCATGGTCACCCTGCATAGGGGCACTCCCTGCTTTCGTGTGACCTCATCTTGACTAACTCTGCAACAACCCAATTTTAAATCTGCTCAGATCCTGCCCTAGGGGGGGCTGGATGTCAACCTATCTTTGGGCAAAGACAAAAATTGCAGAGCTCTACCCCCAGCCCCCAGAATGCACATCATTTCCAGATCCACACCCAGGCCCATCACCCTCAGAGTGCCAGTTCACTCCAGCTCTGGGAGCCTCATCTGAGCGAGTACTGGGTGGGACATGGGTGAAACTCCTTCCATTTGTGACCTGTGGACCTGGCCAGCCCACCACCTGCTGAGATGTAGGCCCTGTCACAGCAGCCTGAGTTCTGGGTGCCTTCTGGATTTGCCAGCCTCACAGCCCTCACACTCCCCTGTGGTCCCCCTTTGAAGGAACAAGGGAAGGGCCATCTCATCAGAAGGGGACATGAATCACTTCTGCCCTCACCTCAGGTGCAAGAAGCTATCCTTTGTCCTAGTGGGCAGCTGCAAATGGCCCAAGCAGGATCCCAGGAAGAGGAGAGGAACAGATAATGGCATTAGCAGACTCCACTGCAAGGTCAGGAAGGCAAACCATCAGCACTGACCTCTGGCCCTGCAAATCCAGCAGAGGGCTCTGGGTCCCCGGGGAAAAGGAAGGCCTTAAAAATGGAAGGAATCTGGTCCCTGTGAAGCTGCTGCTCCCCAGCCTCTCTCAATTGGCTGACTCTGGTCTCCAAGGAGCTGCCTCCTGCCCAGTCTCTCCCAGCCAGCTAGATATCCCTGGTTTAAGTGAGAAACTTCACTATAATTAATTTCCATTGGCCACAGTCATTGAGACTTGGGCATCCTCCTTGGCCTCAGCCAGTGGGATTTTAACTAAGAGTCCCAGGCACCTGGCCTCAAGAAGCAATGTACTCTTTAAAAAAGGCTGCTCCAGACTGAAAAAAAATATTAAAAAGAAAAACCCTGGAATCATTACTTCTGCATTCAGTTATTAAGGTATCTATAGATCCTGGTCTCTCATCTTAACCACAATATTCTCTAGCTTCTGTAAGACTGTCGGTGCTAATGCCATGAGAATCCTAAGGGAAAAGGGTCCCAGAGGCCCAGAAGAAACTACTAAACACAAGTACTAACAAAAAGTCTTTCTTACAAAAGTCTTGTGAACACTCAATCAAGATATGCATCAAATCCATTTTATCACCTTCCCTATTAACGATCAAAAAGTATGCATATTTTAACACTTTCTTGATGAAGAAAACCTTTTCTTCTTTATGGGCCATTTACTTTATTGTGTATTAAGCTGACAAAAGGAAAACCAATCTGACATTTATTCTAATATGTTATTGAATGTGCATATATGTGAGTCTAGAGAGAATTTTTCCTATCTCTACAAGCCAGAGTGCTTCCCTCCTATGGGGAGGGAAGTTACTGTGTAACTGTACTGCATACTGAGGTTTATGCCATCCTTAAATCTCATCTTCTGCGTGAAGTGTTGTTGTCCCCCTGAGGCTGACCAGTTCTCAGAAGAAGTTTCTCAGCCAGGCATCTGTGAAATGCAGAATAACCCCCAGTGCTGGGCTTGCTGCCTCTGGCCACACTCACAGTGACTCCATGCAGTCCTAGCACTCAGACTCCTCCACCTTACCACCCTGTCATCATTTAGGCCTTTGATCCAAGATGTGTATCCTTCTCATCTGGCTGAGAAGGAGGGCAGGCAGGGCTAAGGGACAGGTTGAAGCATGGTCTGGCAATATGCATATCCCAGACCATGGATGCTGACCAGCATCACCAAGGGAAAGGTAAGGTGTGGTAGCCAAAGGGCCAGTTCTCACTACAGTAATATGACCTCTCCTTGAGCACCCTTGACCCTGGAGGAGACAGTGAAAGAAGAGCACTTGGGTCTGTGTCTGGTCTGTGACATGACAGTATGTGTGAATTAGACATGAAAACACTCTCAGGTGCCCACCTGATAATGTAATTCTTTCATTATCTTGGGAACCTGTGCATGAGTTCCTGCCTATAATTCAGAGTCAAAAGTGGGGTGAGATTCTTCCTCTCAATAAGAAACCCAGGTAAAAACTGCTCAGTATTATTTTTGGAGACACATGGATAAGAAAATCTATATGTGAAAAGCTTGCTGTGAAAACACAATAGAGCTGCTTCCGAAAACCCTGACCAGCCCTGTGAAATCAGGCTAAGGTATCCTTGTGTGTGAAGGGGAAATAAAATTTGATTCTGAGGCCACCGGGACTCTGGAGGGAAAAGAACATTCATCTTCCCCTTCAGCTCTCAAAGAAGGAGAAGACAATAAAAGAGGTTTTGAACATCTAGAGCTATTGGCAGAAACAGACTTGAAAAAAATTTTTGATTCATCAGCTTTGATCTGCAGCCTTCATTGCAGCAGATGGTGGCTATTGGATAAAGACACCAGGCACAGCAGCCCAGTGGTGCCCATAATGCTCTTAACTATATTGGCTGATTAAGCTTTCAAGGATTAAAAGCCTTCTATTAATGTCTGATGAGAAGTTTTTCTCTCCAAGAGCAATGCAGGAAGGAACAAATATCATTGTACAGTCATTATCCAAAGTCTGCTACAAAAAGATAATGGCCTTGGCTTTCTAAAGTTGGATGCTAGTAATAGATCACACCCCAAAGAGTCAATGGTACAGTGTTGTTCAGTGGGAGCAGAAGTCCCCATGTCCCCCTCGATGCCAGGACTCACAGACACATAATGCTGCCCAAAAGTTCATGCAGGGGTAGGTTTACCTCTGTGACACTCAGCAGTGTCTCCAAGGAGCACAGCCAGGGGACTGGACAGAAGGCAGCCAGGGAGGAGGTGAGAGGGGTTCTGCTCCTGGTGAAAAGCAGAGGTGTCATGCTTCCAAGTAAAATGAGACCATGGCTCCTGTGGCACATGCAGTGCTGTTCACCCTAGGGACTCCCTAGAGCATGGGTACCCTAGTGGAGGAAGAAGGTGCCTTCCAAGTGACCACCTGTTGATGTTGCCTCTTTCCTGGATCCATGTGCTCAAAGCAGGACTGCTTCATGCTCTCCCAGGATCCGAACCTGTGCTGGGAACCTGCCAGAAAAATCCAGTTCTCTCTGCACACGAACCCCTCACCATGGGTACAACCTACCACCAGCCATGCTCTCCTCCCTCCCATCATCCCTTCTCAGCCTCCCAAGCTCAGTTCATCCCTCTCTCCTGTGCTCAGCATCACATTCCCTGTCTCACTGGTAGGTACTGAACTATGACTCAGAGATCTTTTGGAAGTGTCTTAAATCTGGTGCAGGTGTGTGCCCAGTCCTGGGGTCTGTGACCATCAGCACTTTCTTCTCCCCACCCCAGAATCCATCTGCTACATCTAGAGGGCACACAACCAACACATACAGGGACTTGGCAGAGGCCTGGACTCACCTGGCCTGACACATGCACACATGCAGAGGCCAGGACTCATCTGGCCCAACACTCACACTCATGCAGAAGCCAAGGCTCACCTTGCCCAACACTCATGCATACACATGCACATGTAGGCCACAGACTGAACCAGGAGTGCAGATGCTTTTACCCTGCATCTTACTTCATTTGATATTCACCTCAGAAACAATGCAAACCGCTGGGACATGAAGTGAGGAGCTTTACCCCAAAGAGCCCCCAAAAGCTCTTCTTTAAGGTGGTCATATTTAGAACAAAGCCAAGGATCCTTTTCTCTATCAAAATGGAGCCTATTTTAATAGGGGATGTTCATGGGTACCCCATTGGAGAAGAGCCTGACATCATGATAGAGACACAGCGCAGTCTTCTGTCTACCATACCCCTTCACAGGTGGGGACAATGTAAGGGCCTGAGAAATGTTATGCCATAGTGGGGTGGAGATGGGGTGGCAAAAAAGAAAAGTTGTGCAGGGGAAGGGCCAGCGACTGAGAGATGCCATTTGACTCAGTCTTTTCTAAGCTTTCAGAGAGAGCCATGGTCATTGTAGGCCTTGGCACTATTTGTGACATCTGAATTTTGGAAAGCTCCTGTCCCCATACTGATGACAGCTTTTTACTTCAAGACTGGAAGCAATATTTTATATGTGTTGTCATCTTCATGCAACCAGAAAAACACCACCGTGGCATAGATTTACAGTGCAAGGCTGATCCAGGTCATTGTATCAGGTGCAAAAGTGGATGTTCCAGGAAATCACCATCAATTTGCCATGCAGAGGTGGCCCTGTGTCTTCCCAGGGCCTGGCTTATTACACCCAGCACAGCTCACTCCTGAAGCCCAGGAGAAAATTCTGCTCCCTTTGATAGACATGAAGCTCAGTTTAAGCTGAGTTTGGTTATTACTTTAACCAAAGGTTCCCCTACCTCAAATAACTTTTCTAGTCAACAAAGCTGAGACCAGAGCTGAAATGGCCTTAATCCTGTCATGGGCAGGAGCTTGGGTTTTTCTTGTCCCCCAGGGTTTCTGTGTTGAAGGCTCAGCTCTTAAGATGTCCTTGGGGAGCTGTGACAGAGAGGTATGTTCTCAGAAGGGCTCCATGAGTGATGGAGTCCCAGACTTGTACTTAACTGAAACAGATCACAGCCTGTACAAAGAAAGTGCCCTGTATACAGAAAAAAAAATGTATAAAAACCCACTGGGCAGAATCATGTCCAGCTCCAAGCTGAAGGCCAGTGCCTTCTTCCTTCTTTTAGTGAATGCTTCTTGACCAACTATCTAAGTGCCCCTTTAAGCATCTTTGGCAAGTTCCAAAGAGGCTTCCCATGCACAGAAATGTCTTTTGACTGAAATAACCAAGACATGAGGCTTCTGGAAGGTAGAGAGGAAAGGCTTGCCAGTCCCAGGGCAGTAATTCCACTGTCACACACACAGACATACAAGGAGGTTTTGCAGGGTAATAAGCATACAGAATGGAGGGGGTCACAGTTCAACCCACAGCAGTGACATGTCATCACTTTGTCCCCAGCACCCAGCACAAACCCAGGTGATATATACAGGTTCCCATCATGATTGAGTGCCTCGTCACTCATCCATGTTCTTGGACAAAAATAATGAGTCAACACCTCTTAGAATTATAAAGGAATAAAAAGTTTTTGTTTGAAAATCCCTTAGAAAGATGCCTTTTCCTGGTGAGGACTGGTGGTCTTTCACAATAGTAATTCACACCTGTCTTAGCCTCTTGCCCTGCTTCCCCAGGCCAGGGCCTGCATCTGGCTTAGTCACTTAAGTGTGCTCCACATCAACATGGCGCCAGCTCATGGAGAAGCTCAATTAATACCTGTCAGATGAACTAAGGGGCTGCTTAGGTGAGGATCCAGTGGAGCATCTGCAAGACTGAAATGCAAAGATGTCCACAGGAAATGGAAATAACTGCAGAACTCTTCCCTCAGCAAAACTTTTTACAAACCAAATTTTGCCTTATTCTGCCAATCTTCCTTTTTTTTTTGGCAACCATTTCTGGTTTGTTTTGCTCCCCTTTTCTTACTTTATTACTAACTCATAAAATAATCTGCCTACTGGGTAAATGCACAATATCAAGACAGGAATAGACAGATGTCTCTCATTAGCACAAGATGACTTTAATCTTTCACACAACTTTATTTTTCTGTTTAATACTCATCAATGCATGCTAGGAAATAAAGGCTTCAGGCAAATAATATCATTTTATGAGTTTCCAACTGAAAAACTCCACAGGGCTTGGATGGAGGATACCCTGGGGTGGTTTTCAGCTTGTTCTGGTGGCGGAGGAAGCAAGTGCTCTCTGGGCACAGCTGGGGTTCCTGGGGTGCTTGCCTATTTTTCTTGATTCTATGTATCCTCATGTTCATTCCTCCCTCATACACAGAACTCACTTTAGACTGACATATGGTCACTCTTCATGTCTTTATTTGCTCAAATTCCCATTTAACCCAAGTTCTGCAATCATGGCTGCAGGCCATGGGCTTATACTGCCTATAGAGGGCCAATACCAGTTCTCTCTTAAGTGGTGTGCAGAGAGACATTACATGATCTGGCGACTCAGCAAACATTCTCAAAATGCACTCCAAGAAACCATCTGCACTTCATCTAATGAGTGAAGGACTTAAGAAGCTGGGGCATGTAAAAGTTGGGAAACACTGCTGAGCAGACAAAGTAGCTGCTGTTCCTCACGATGAAATAAACATCCAGGAAACCTCAAAGGGCACATTTTAAGTGACACCATTACATAGCATAAGTATCCACTGAAATAGCTTGGAGGGATACCAGATTGAGGTGTCAGGAATCTGGGCCAGTAGAGAGGACTTGAGGCTCTAAGGGGTAACATGATGCAGTATTGGGTGGGTCAAATACCTTGGTGTGGCATCTTTAGCTAGATCCACAGGGAACAAACTAATGGAACTGTGAATCTATGTAAGCACTTGCCACATGCACACCCAACTGGTGACAGGGAATGAGCTGCAGGAATGACACCAGCGTTGACTGCCTGGTTGATGTTCTGTGTGGTCATTCCAGATGTCAGATCTGGGAGGCTGAGCCAAGTGTGCACAGGACCCCTGTGTTTCTTTGCAACTTTCAAGGAATTGATGACTATTTTAAATCAAGTGTTTAGGAAGAACTATCAATGGTGTGGCTGGCATTGAGGCCTGAAAGGCACTAGCTTCAGTGACAGGCTCTCATGGTATCTCTGGAAAGCTCCTTCTGCCATCAGCTAGAAACACACACACCTCAGTCCATCAAAAGCCACACCAAGTCCTCAATCTCTGCAGATGAACCACAAAGCAGAAGCACCTTTCTCTCTCTCTCCCTCTTCCTCTCCCTCCCTCCTCCTCTCCTGAGTGTGCCTGGCTCTATGATGAGCAGGGGCCATGAACTACACATACTTAACACCATTGATAGAGTCACTCTCCATTCTGGATTTGCCCCTTTTCCCTTGCAACACTCAATACTCAGGTGGGGCTTATTTGCAGTTATGCTTGGCAAAACACCCAGAACTGCCAGAAGGGTAAAAGAAGCCCTGGACAGAGTTTCCTCACATGCATAAACACAGAGTCAAGATCACAGGTTTGCATCAGACTCTGTTGTGATCCTGGTTCATGACATGGCCCCTGGTTCTGGGCTGATTTTATTCAGGACATATTTGTCTTTGGTGTGTTTCTCTCTCTCCAATTCTGTACATCATGTATCTTTTAAAATGAGGAACTTTAAGAGCCCAACTTCTTGAGGTTAAAATCTCTACAGAGTGTGTGAGAGGCAGATTACTCAGTCTCATTCAACAAATGTCAGTAAACTGAAGAGAAAAACCATCCTAAAAATCATGGAAATTCTAGCATGGTGATCATCTCTTCCATGACTCCATGAGCACTTAGAGAAGAGTTGGGCACCTGCAGCAATTCACTCTCATCCTCTAACCCAGAATGAAAACTTGTGTCAACAGGGATTTGCTCCTGGAAAATAACCAAGTACTGTAACAAAATACCTGAGGCAGCCACTTTATATAAAAAGAGAGTTTTATTTAGCTTGCCTTTTGGAGGCTGGGGGTCCCACAAGCATAGCTCAAGTGCTCCCAAGAGCCCTGTGGCTATATCTCAGGGTCTTTGGTCTCCCCCTACATATATAGCCACTAGGATCCAATCATAAAACTTCTCCCTGATGACCTATCTAATGCAGTCACTTTTCAAAAGTCCCACATCTAGACACCACAGCTAGATCCAGTTTTTACCTCTCCATACAACTGATATAAGATTTTGGGGGTCAAAATGTATGATTTGGGGGCAACACATCATATTTAAGCCATAGCAAATTGTTTTCTGGGTCACTTTGCTAATTATCAGTGAGAAGTGACACCCAAAAAGAAAAGTTTTAACAGGAGGCCACCCTTCTACTGCATATGACCACCCATTATAACCACCCATAGCCACCTGATCCTGGTACCATCATTAGGAGGCATCACTGACAGAAAAGGACTTGGTGCCACTGAAGTCTAATTTCTAAGAAAGAGGCAACAGGCTGTGGTTGAGCCAATAGGAGATGAGGAGAGAGGAGACGTCCATTTCTTTCCTTTCCATCTTTTCACACAATCTATGACTCCACTCAGAGCAGATAGTGATTTCCTTATGAAGGGTGAGAAGTGTCAACCAGAAAGCCCAGGTTTTACGTCTTAGAAGAGCAGGTGCCCATAGACAGCAAAGCATCACTCAGCAGAATTAAATGCCACCACTAGCTAGATGAAAACAAGGGAGCTGTCCCTATAGGTTGGTATTGCAAAGTGCCTGGTACTTAGTAGGTGATTGTTAAATATTTAACAGACAAATGAAAGGAAAGAAGAAATAAAAGTCACCTAAAATTTATTTTGTTTTCTCTCTTTTTGGTCCATACCCTTCCGCAATGCTGTGATCGCTCTGGCATGTGCTTCAATTACTTTATATCTCCCTCCTAGAAGACTGCAACCTTCAAAAGTATATCAGAACTGCATTGTCTTGAAGCTGAGTTGTAATGAGGCCAATTGTGGGTTAAACCAATTATGATCCATGCCCTAGAATGAGGGTTGGGCAAAATGCTTAATATATGAGCAAAACAGGAGGTGACCACTGGACACAGGTCCAATGTCAGCCACAAATTGTGAAGCACATCACCTGATGACAGGGAAAAATTTAGTTGACAGGCCAGATGGTTTTAGTGTCATTTAACTGGGGATTAATTACCATTGTGTGGTGCAGGGAGGAGTTTCCCTGAGTAGATCTCTTGGAGACTTTCTGGCACTTCAAAGGGAGTCTCAGCTCACTGTGTGGACTTTCAGGCCTTCTCTTGCATACATCGGAGTCCCTCACGATAAACCTGGTGGCATTAGGACTTCCCTAGTGTGATGCTTCCTTGTGGCAATTTTCTTCTGCTGATAATACATTATGACTGCTTTGCATTCATAGTGTCCAAGTGGCTTCCCTTTTAAACCCAGATTTAAGCAGCATATTTTAAAGAAAAACATTATGTAATCAACAAATGCTGTGGCCACAGAATGATTTTGCACCAAAGAGTGACAACTTGGAAACTCAAGGAGAGGGTTGACAGAGGTTTGGTACTTTTAAAAGCCTCCAGGACAACCCAGATCCTAGTAGAGAAGCCTGAGAATGGCGACACCAGCATAAGGCAGAATCACAGAAACTTCAGTGTGAACTATCCTGTTTCCCAAGCAGCACCCTCAGCTTGTTTTATACTTGGGAAACCAGGCCTATTCCAGACTGCAGCCTTCTTGCCCCCCAGAGAATCCCCACACCTTCCAGGCATTGTACATTGACGTGGACTGTGAGTGATGCAACGACCCCACATCTGCCCATGCTCCAGTGCCACGCTGGCATCTTACATTGATTGCTGCCACCATCCCTGCTGGTTCTAAAAGCCACTTGAAGTATGCAAGGTCATTATTCAAGTCACATCAATTTTTGTCTTGAAATATAGAATTACAGTGACAGATAAAGGAATAAGCTAATGTATTTATGTCTGTGATGTGTGATTGATCTTGAGATATTTGTTAAGGAAAAGCAGGAATTTGAGTGAGTTTAAGACAAATGCTAACTTGTAAAAAGTCAATGTAAGATGCCATGTATTTAGGAAGCCATGGGCCCTGGATGATTGGCACCAGGGCCCAGTTGTGGTGAATGTCAGGCCTTGTGGCAGGGCCAAGCTTCTGTCTGCAAAGTTCCAGAGCCAAGGAGACCTGTGTGATTGGTGCTTTGTATTCCTCTTTCCAGCTGTTCTGTCTCCACAAAGAAACCCACACAGGCACCAACCATGGAGGAGAACCTGCTTGGACTTTGGAGGCCACAGAGATCTAAATTTTGTGCCCTAAAAATTAAAATTTTGAAACCTTCATTTTTCAGTTGGTGGTATCAGGAGGGAAACTCTGGGAGGTGATCCAGATAATGAGGGTGGAGCTCTCATGAATGGGAGTTGTGCCCTTATGAAAGAAGCCCCAGAGTGCTTGTCCAGCCTCTCACTGAGTGATTATGCAGAGAAAGGGCACCATTCATGAACTGTCTGTGGTTCTCACCTGACACCAAATCTGTCATGGCCTTGACCTTGGACTTCTAGCCTCCAAAGATCTCAGAAACATATTTCTATTGTTTCTGAACCACCCAGTGCATGCTGTCCTGTTATAGCAACCTGAAGGATAGAGAAAGAGGCTTCAGGGATGACTGTGGGTTGCTAGGGAAAAATGGACTCACAAAGTGCCTCAGAAGCTGAGACCAAGACAAGCAAGAGCACAGGAAAGGCAATAGCACAAGTCTACCTCTTGGTCTGAGCATAGCTCCTGGTTCTCTCCATTTCAGACTTAAGGCTCAGAGCCAAAGAAGAAGGATAGAGTTTTCCAGAAGAGTCTGCAGGTCTCAAGAGAACAGAATGAGACAGGTACCCACGGACAACACAACCTCCAATTTCCTTTTCTGGCAACTATTTCAGTGTGAGCTATTTTTTTTCTGTTCACCTCCTATGGCCTGAAGGGTGGGGACCTTGAGTCAGTGGTTGTTAAACAGACTGAGGTATTGCAGAAGGTGAAGATCAATACAGAGCATTGCTTCCAGACTCACACAATGGCCATCTAAACTTGTGAGAAACATCAAGCCTTGGTAGTGAACTCACCGACTGTCTCTCGCCATTAGGCCAAGTCATTGTTATTCTTGAAGGGCTAGCAGCAGCCTGCCCACTGATCCCTTTAATGATGTTCACTTGGACACTCCTTCTTGAGTCACCAAGTATTTTCTTAATCAATGTCATCTTGCCCATGTCTCCATCATAATGACTTTCAAAGTCAGGACAAGTGAACTGCTGGGGTTTGTGGAATTCTGTGTTGACAGGCGATTGTGGGAAAGAATGGTGGTGCATGTCATGTTTGCAGAGAGATGTTGAGCGGGCAGGCTGCCATGACCATGCTGTGCTGGTACCTTCTGGACACTGGCCCATGGTCACCACAAGCTGAGGTGGCACCACCAGGCCCCTCCATGATGGCACCCCCCACAGCTAGGAGATACCAGATGTAGCCCTCACAGTCCAGCCATGTGCTGACCACCCAGCCTTCTCTCTCTGGATCAGACCTGCTGGGAGCACAGGGATCCCCACCCAGCATGGGCCAGGCCCACTGAGGCCAGAGTTAGAGCATGCTTTTCCTCTCCCTGTGCCCAGGATTCCTAGCAGAGACTCAGAAATCAGTCACACAGACTCATAATGGAGATCTGCGTGCCATCTGTGTTGAAATGCAGAGGCCTTCAGACTCCACCTCTGTGTCCCATCTGATCCTGTCTGAACAATCCACAAGAAAACAGTTAGTTCACCCTCCACTGGGAAAAACCAAGCCTAAAGCCCTGCTGCAGCCTGGAATTTGTCCCCAGTCCATCCTCTACTCCACAGGGTCCATCCCCTGCTTTCCTTTAGCCACCAAGAACTGCTCTCTGAGCTGTTCCCCCAGGGAAGCCTCCTGTAATCAACTTTCTTGTGAATCTTCTTAGTGCCTGGAGTGTCATCAGCCCTGACACCCTGCCTATTAGTTGGGAGGAGTCCATTATTGAGCCCCACAAAAAAATTAGATTCAGCCCCGCTACATGGTTTTGGACAAATAGCTGAAGTCCTCCCAGCTCAGTCTTCTCTTCTGTGTGATGGAGATACTGGCAGATGCAGCTGATCATTGTCCCTGTAGCTGCTCTTCCCTTCTTCTGATGAAAATACCTGAGTTTTGCTCAAGCTGGAGTGGTAGACACCTCCCAGCCTTCCTTGCAGTTAAGAGTAGACATATCCTACAGTCCATGTGGATAAAAAGTAGACAGAGGCTACTGGGCATGGTGTCCAAGTATGGTCCTAGAAACAGAATCATTTGGCACCTTTCCCCTCTACCTCATTTCTTCTCTTCTCTAAAATAGAGAAAGGCAATAAGAGTCACAGGCCAATCATGACACAATAGAGGGACAAAGGTATTGCCTGGTTGCACCATACTGAAATTCTTATTTCTGAATTTTGTGTTATCCAGTAAAATAAATTTCTAACTAACTAAATCATAACCACACGCAAACCTGAGTTTATTCTTCCAGTCTTCAAATGTGCATTGGTGATCTTATGATCCTAGGAGCTCTAGCAACCATCATGTGATCATGAGGGGCCCAGACTGAGAACCAACCAACATGCTAAGGAGAAAGTTTCACTAAGATAGAAAGAGGCTGGGTCTTGCCTACATGAAAGAATTCCTGAGCTAGCCCTAAAACTGGGCAGCTCTAGGAATCTTGGAGTATCTGATATTAATGCCTCTCATTTCAAGTCTTACAGTTGAATATTCTGTTACTTGGCACTAGTACAAAGTAGCATTTGGGGATCCCCCTAAATTGTGACCTTAATATGAAATTGCAAGACCTGTGATAACTGTGAAAAATACTCAGGGGCATCAGGCATGTCCTTCTCCAAAGCCCTACGTTTAGAAAGCACAAAGCAATGTTCATAGCTGAAGCATGAGTGCTCTGGGGGCCACAGCCCTACCTTCCCAGCACAACTTCCAGATTTTGTTTCCTGCTCGGGGCACCCCTGGGAGCACTGCGCACAACCCAAGACCCAGATTCACAGAAAGAGATTCAGGCCTTGGAGGCCATCCTCACAGTTCGGAGCTCTAGTAGGCAGCTTCAGTGAAACAAGCCTGCTTGATATGGCCAATGTGGTGGGCATGTGCAATTTCATCATAGGGCGTGGGAATGAGGAGACCCCTTCCATCCCCCATGGCAGCTGCCACTGCTCTTAACCACAGTCTGCATAAGCTCATGGGGAAAACCTGCAGGTAGACCCTGCCTCTGGAAGCCTGACTAGCTGACCAGTGGTTGAGAAGCCCCAGGCCCCACAGCCAGCTGTGAATGCAAGTAACAGTTTTCTAGGTCAGAAAATCTGTCCTTCCACAGACACCAGCATGATGCTGGGCACGTGGGGACATATGCACAGGCCTCCCCTCCCCCTGCCCTGAGACCAGCATCTCCTGAGGCTACCATCTTGGTTTCCCTGCCTGGTGACTGTAGAGATGGCACTGAAGCACTCTGCCATTATTGATGGAGGGCATTTCATTGGGAAGGTTAAACAGACCAGGTTTTAGAGCTCTCATGTTCCAGGAGTGAGTCATTATGAATGGGAAAAGCTGAAGGCAACCCAGCCATTCTTCATCCAAATAGCTGAAAGTCATTTGTTCCAGTTACAAGTGTCTCTTCCAATCATAGGAGCTTAAAATAACATTCTCACTGCCTACTCCTCTCATGGGCCCCACTGCCATCAGGCATCCTGCAGGAAGAGCCATGTGTTTATGGCCAAGAAGCCCGAGGATAAGTAGCAAGTGCTTGTTATTCAAGTGAAATTATAATTATTTCAGAACTTGTTCCCAAACTTTCCAAGAAGGTTCATGATTATGTGCTCTGTGGCTCTTCTTCCTCTAGCTTTTGGCATCCTGCCTAAGGTGACTGTCTAACAGCGCTGCTGGGGGAGGTCTCTGCATGCTGGACCCAGCCTTGGCCTCCGAGTCAGCTGGAACCTCCATTCTTGCTCCAGCCCCAGAGTTTCTCCTCTTCCCACATTGCTGGGCGTGAAAGCCAAGGGTGCTGGTGGCTTTTACAAGAGCTTTCAGACTTTGAGGCCCTGGTGTCACTCAGAGGTGTCTCTGGGTTTTTTAAATTTAAATACCTACAAACACCCAGCCCTCAGGCCTGCTAAAGTACTTCTTAAATGGCACAGAAAGTGCACCTGAATTCCCCGCTTCCTTACCCCACAGTCTCCAGCCTTGTGCTCCTGCACCAAGAACAAAGGAGGGGCTGTGTCCCCCTGAGGCAAAAAAAAGCAAGGGCAGCACCCCAGCTGCTGCCCAGGGTCCTGCAAAGAGTGACAGCAGGGAGGGACATAGTGGTGTCAGAGACACCTGTACCTCAAGTACCCATTCTCCTGGATCATAGTGGTCAGCAGAGCCACAGAGAAGACAGCCCAGCTAAGCACAGCCACAGCCTCATGGGTGCCAGGCACTGGTGCAAGTGCAACCCAGACAAAACCCTAGCCTCAACTCTGTGACTTATGCCTCAGCCATGGCTGAGAACCTCATCATCTCTGTTTCCACAGGCAGAACACACAACTCCTAGCGTATGTTAAGTGTTAAGTGGCTTTGTCTCTCTTGTCCCTCTGGCCTTTAATGATTGGGCATCTCCATTATGTGTTCACTCTCCTCACCTTCTAATCAGTGTCATTCCACTGCTGCTTGCCTTGATCACCCGAGATCAAAGTCATGGACCATGTCTTAGTCATCTCTCTTCCACACCTATGCCAGAGTTGACCTGGATGTGTGGGATGTAATCCATCTGAGGACCAAGGTCTGATTTGGGGACATCTTGCAAAGCATTGCTGGTGATATCACATAATAGCTACTTGTTAAAATTCAAATGCATGCATGAACAAATGATATAGAATCAAAACATAGTATGATTAAAGGTCAAGAAAAGCAAATAGGCCTGGGGTTGTGACTGAGTGACATAGCTCTTGTCTTGCAAATATGAGGCACTGGATTTGATTCTCAGTACCACCTACTAACAAATGAATAAAATAAAGGTCCAGAGACACCCACCAGAGCTTAGGCCCTTCATAGATGCACTGGAGCTAGAGCCCAGAGTAGCCTGGTTTCATTTTGTCTCCAGTAGGATGTTCAGGCCCAGCCCAGGACTGCTTCCACTCACCTGCAGACACCAGGAAGAGCTCATGTACAGTCCAGATCTGCCCCCACCGACCTATGCAGGAGATCAGACACAGGGTAGGCCAACATCAATCCCTCAACCAGGAGATCTGCACCAAGCTCAGGTCCAGCTTAGGACCACCTCAACACACCAGCAAACACCCGCTGGAGCTTAGGCTCTGCTCGGATCAGCCTTGCCAACCTGCCTGGATCCAGGGAAAGGATAGGTCAGGGTCCATCCCAACACTGGCCGACCCTCCCCGGAGCTGAGACTCGGGCCAGGACTACCTCTCCCACTGACAGACCACTGCAGGAGCTCAGATCCAGTCCAGATCCACACTGAGAACCTGTGAAAGAGATGGGGCTCAGGGTAGCCAGAGTCCATCCACTCATTGTGAGACTGGCGCCAGAGCTCAGGTTCTGCCCAAGACTGCCTCCACCCTTCAGCAGCTCCATCCAGAGCTCAGGTTTGGAGGAGGATAGACTGCCCAGGAACAGACACTCGCTGGTGGCCAATCCCAGCTCATTTCAGCCTCAAAGACCTGAATGGTAGCTGAAACCCAGAGTAGGCCCCTAGTCCTTCCCGCCAACAGCAGACCCCGGCTGTATTTCAGGTTCACACAAGATAAGCCTTACAAATGTGCACAGAAGCCCGGGAAGAGGGTAGCCCTGGGAACATATGGCCACCATAGCCCATCACCTGAACTCAGGCTCGACCCAGGCCTGACTCCACCCACAGGCAGAACTCTGCCAGAGCTCATACAAGGCCCAGATTTGCCTCACTATCCTGCACAGGAGCCCAGGCAAGTGGAGGCCCTGTTCCATCCCGCCACCTTCAGAACCCCACCAGAGCTCCAGCTCTTCCCAAATCAAACTTGACGACGTGGCAGAATGGAACCCGAGCCCAGAGTAGCCCATGTCTTTCCAGTCATCAAGAGACTGGCATCCCAACTCAGGCTCTGCCAACAACAGACTCTGCCCACTGACAGACACCTACCAGAGTTCAACCCCAGCCCAGGTCAGCCTTGCTGACAGGCATGGGAGACTGCCCTGTGTCCCACCACTGGCGGAGTCCCACCAGAGCTCAGGCCAGACCCAGGACCGCCTCTGCCACAGGCAAACACCTTCCGGAGCTCAGGCTCCTGCCTAATCAGCCAAGGCCAGCTGTGCTGGAGCCTGGGAAAGGGTAAGCCAAGTTCCATCCTGCCACCTGCAGACCCCTGCAGAGGTCAGGCCCAGGCCTCAACCTCCCAGCTGAACTGCAAGTGAGCCTGTTCTCAGGGTAAGCCTGGGTCCATCCCACCACTGGCTGACCTCCACCAGAGCTTGGGCTCTGCCCTGATCAGCCTCTTCCACCTGCACAGGAGTCCTTACTAGGATAGGCCTTGATCCATTCCACCACCCGCTCACCCCTGCCAGAGCTGAGACTCCGCTGGGAAGTTTCATTTCTTCATTCACTCATGCAAAATTAACGTTTATTGAGTGCATACAGTATGTTACTTGGAGATGGGAAAACCAGAACAGCTGCACCTGAAGGACAGAAGATTTTCTACCTCAGGGGCAAGTCTTCTGGCATAAAGGTCAGGGCAAAGGGTGGATCCTCATCTGTGCTACTCTTTTCCTTGGCTCTGAGTGTAGATTTAAATGAGTAAATGCATAGAAAATGAAAAACTTTTTCTTAACAAATAAGAAAACTGGGACTCAGGAGTTTCTTAAAGTAGAAACTATTTTGCTTTCCCCCTTTGCACAAAGTCACAGATTTCTGGGCTTACCAATAAACTAACAATGTGAGTTGGGGGAGGAGGCAGCTGCCTTTGTCCCTGGGATTAGTTCCCTCACTCCCAGGGGAGGTGGCTACAGACACCCCAGGCCCCATCCTGTAGCAACTGAAGCTGCCGGCAGCCTTCCTGCCAAGAGCACCTTCCCAGGATAATCTGTTGACACAGGGGACACAAGGACTCCCCTGGGGTCTAGACTGACAGTGCCCCTAGACCAGGTAAATGCTGCCTATGCCTGCATTACCTGCTGGACCCTGACCAGGAACCGTCAGCTAGTGGGAGAACAGAAACAAAGTTACAGTCCCTTGCCAGGGAATTGGGACTCTCATTGCTGCAAAGCAAATTTCCCTGACATCTACCTGCATATTGCTGTTTTACCTCATGGTGACCAATACCAACCTAAGGTGAAAGAGTTTGTTATTGTCTGGTTGTTCAACAAAAAAAGAAAAGCACAGGACTGACCTTGGGTCCCCTATTTTTTTCTTTTTAAAAAATTCTCTTGTTCTGCTGAGGATGGAATCCAGGGCCTCACACATGCCAGGCAAGTGCTGTGCCCCTGAGCTCCACCCTGGTGCCATCTTCTCTTTCTTTATGCTCCATTCAATTGTCAGAAGAATTGAGTCTACTCTGCATGTTGGTGCTGAGGTCTGGGCTTTTTAAACTTTTAATTTGGTCTAAAAATGTCTTTGGGTGATTTAATCACTTTGCTTGATCAACCTCTGTGTGCCAGGCACTATACTAGGTGTGGAGTACAGAGTGACTAGGCCAAATCCATGCTTCCATGGAACTTGATGTTAGTAGGATCATTATAGCATCTACGACAATGTTACTGTGAAACTTAGAATACAGTATGTCTTTTAAAAACTGCAGTGCTGAGTATTGTAATATTGTTGAGGAAATTTGCAGATTTCACCAGGCATTACCTTGTTGTGGTCTGGGAAGTCTGAGTAATGTAAAGTTGTTACTTTTACTATAATAAAAATAGACATTTAACAGTTTATATCTGAACCCTGGAACTTCAGGGATGCTTGTGGGTTTCCTGTCTCCAGGTCATACATACAGTCCTGTGCTTACTCAGTACAGGTTTGGAGGCCCTTGAAGCCTCTTCTATAATCATGAGAGCCAGTGCTTCATAGTCAGTAGGCCAATTCTGAGTCTCTGGGTCACATAAATGACACATCCCTATGGTGCTGAAATTCCCCCAATCAGTTAATCTGCATTGTTTTCCAAGTGTTTTTATACTATTTTGAATAGGATAATTTTCCTAATTTCTTTTTTAGTTCATTCTTTATTGGAGTATAGAAACAAAATTGATTTATGAGTGTTGTGTTTGTATCCTGCAATTTGATGAGATCATTTGTGTTCTAAAAGTTTTCTAGTGAGTTTTTTTTTTTGAGGGGGTGGGGTGGGGTGGAGGGTATTCTATAGAATCATGTCCTCTGTAAATGGAGCTAGTTTTAGCCATTCCTTTCCTATTCATATCCCTTTAATTGCATTCCTTTGCCACATTGCTCTAGCTAGAGATTAAAGGACATGATTTGTTCAGCTCTGTTTATCATTCAATAGTGAATTTGGTTGTTTGGTGTTTTATTCCATTATAATCTGATAGATTGCAGGGTATTATCTCTACATTTTGTATTTTCTAGGAGTTTCTATGTGTACTAATAGAAGTAGTGAATGTGGGCATCCTTGTCTCATTCTAGTTTTTAGAAGAAATTCTGTAGTTGTTCTCCATTTAGAACTATGTGGGCATTGGGTTTGTCATGTATAGCTTTTACAATGGTGAGGTTTGATTCCTTCATTCCTGTATTTTCTAGTGTTTAAAGCATGAATGGATGTGGTATTTTGTCAAAAATAGATGGTGCTTCTATTTGGATAATCATGTGTTCTCATCTCTGTGTCTATTTGTGTGATGAATTACATTTATTGATTTCCATTAGTTAAATCAATTTTGCATTCCTGGGATGAAACTCACTTGGTCATGGTGCACTATTTTTTAAAATATATTTTTATATGGGATTTAGCAGTATTTTATTGAGAATTTTTGCATCTATGTTCATCAAGGGTATTAGTCTGAATTTTTCTTTTTTTGATGTGTCTTTGGATTTGGTAACAGTGTGAGATAGGCTTCATTGAATTAATTTGAAGAGTTCTCTCTTTTTTAACTTTCATGAAATAATTTGAGGAGGACTGCTATTGGTTCTTCTTCAGAGGTTTGGTAGAAATAGGCTGAGCATCCATCTGGTCCTAGGCTTTTCTTTGTTGGTAGAGTCTTGATGACTTATTTATTCTCATTATTTGCAATAGATCTGTTTAAATTTTCTATATCCTCTGGTTCAATTTGAGTACCTCATGTCTCCAGGAATTTACTGATGTCTTTAAGATTTTCTAGCTTATTTGGATATAGATGTTGAAAAATAGACTCTATTTATGCTCTGTTTCAGTAGTGTCTATGCTGATATTTCCATTTTCACCATAGATTTTATAACTTTGCATGTTTCTCTCTGTGTTAGCTTGGCTAAAATTTACCAATTTTGTTTATTAAAAAAATTAATTCATTTCTTTTTCAATATTTTGATTTTATCAGTTTCATCTTTGATTTTTATTATTTGTTTTCTTTTGCTGATTTTAGTGTTTTTCTCTAGGTCCTTAAGATGTAATGTTAGATTATTTGCTTAGTAGTAAAAGAAATAAAGAGTAAAGACAGAACAATGGAATTTGATTATTTGTAAGAAAAACGAGAGACATAGAAACAAAGGGAAATAAAAGATTTGAAACAGAATACAAAGTCAATCAAGAATATGCTAATTGAAATCTTTAACCCTCAGAAACAGATAATGGATAAAATAACTATGTTTAACAACGGCACAAATGAAGAAGCAAAAACATGTAGATGTGCAAGTGTATAAATATTCATCATGCATCAATCAGTACACTGAGAAAAGCTAAAACAACAACAAAAATAAAAACCTGGATTGTTACTGAGATTATGTGCTTGTTGTCTGTTCCAAAGTGTATTTCCATATCTCAGTTTCCCTTCTCCATGGAATGGCATGGGAAGCTGTGAGAAGTGCTGTCAGCTGCATTCCCATGATAAGGGTTATGCTGCATTGTACAAGATGTACTCAGGGAAGGCAGTGAGGTCCAGTTTTTGCCCCAATTGTTTTATTCCATGGGGAGTTAATGGGCATAAATAAATCAATGCACACCTCATACTATACCCCACTATTCTCCTCAGGGCTACATTCATGGGACAGGGAAGCCAGTCCTTTACTATTCTGTACTTCTAGGGCACTGTTCTTTCTGACATCCTGAGGTTTGCTCCCAAGCACCAAGCTCCATCACTCCTGCTCAATGAGATTTTGAATCCACTGCCACTGGTTTGGGGCACTGCTGTGTCAAGGGAAAACAGGAGGATAGGCTCTCTTTGGCTTATCTGACTTGCATTACCTCCAGGAAAAATACTGTCCATGCCAGGAATTTTACTGATTTGCTAGGCTCAGTTTAGGTCTTGTGGCTGGTGTCTGCCAGATTTATGTATCAAACTGAGCCTCAACACATGGATCTAAGTTCTCAGTCTGAGTTGGAGCCAATGCAGTAACAGATGTTTAAATATATCTCCAGCTTCTGCTACCTGTACATAGCAGGAAGACCGGTGGTGACTTTTATTCCACAGTTTAATGAGTAGAATAACTTGAGCCTTCCCAGGGCAGACTTGACCCCTGGCCCTAGATTCTGCATTCCAAGACTGTCTGCAGCACTTGTCTTCTTATTATTATTATCTTTTTTAGTTTTAGGTGGACACAGTATCTTTATTTTATTTTTACATGGTGCTGAGAATTGAACCCAGTGTCTCATGCATGCTAGGCAAACACTCTACCTCTGAGGAATAATCCTAGCCCCTTGTCTGCAGCACTTTTTAGTCTTTTCCATCCTCATGTACTAATTTCCCCCAGTCACATCAGAACCTAAGCTCTAGTTCTGTTTCTCATCTTCGTCTGATGCACCCCCAATTCCCCAGTTTTCAAGGCTCTCTGTCCAATATTGAGTATCAGGGGCATGCTTTAATCCCCACCTCACAGAGAAGCAATTTTCTCACTCTCTGCGTCCCATGTCATGGAGCTGTGAGAAAAGCCACTTCCTGATTGTCTTCCCTTGTTTGACACTGATATCTTTATGCTATTTTCTGTGACAAAGATAAGGTTTTCTTTCTTTTTACAGCTTTTAGTAAATATTAAGGTTATGGGACCAAAAATTTACTTAAGTATCAAACTTTTATAATTCCCATGTTTATTCCTTGCATTTGATAAGTAGAAAGTGGGAGACATAGGAATTGCTAATGCATTCATTAATTACATGTCAAAAATACAATTAATATTAATTCTAAAAATTTCTCCAATATGGGCCTGAAGGAATATTTTATAACAAAACATCAGTGTCATAACCTTTTAATTTTTTTGTTTTGATTAGAAATATATTTTAATGTTTTCTTTAATAGTGAAATAAAGTTCTAAAGTTGACTCATTAAGAAGATATGAATTTATAGATTTTAAATTAAAAAAATTTCTATTAACCAATTGGAGAATGAAAGTAAAAGGATTTGTTGTGTATTCTAGTCTGGGACAGACACCACATTCAGTTAACACTTGTTTCCTAAAGTTGTCTTATAAGCACTTTGAAAGTACCTGTGCTATCATAACCTGTTAATTACTAATAAAGCAGCTGTCATTCATAGAGGTTGACTATTTGTCCCATATTTGCCTAATTATTAAGTTTCATCCCTGTGTTTACACTGTAGTCTTACCTGGCTGACAACTTCATGGTGTTCTTCCACTGTTCAGGTTGATACCAAGATTTTTCATTAATTTTTTATAATCAATTTAGAAAGTCAAAGGCAGTTGTGTGCTAATTCTGATTTATATTTTACCTGAGAAGCCAGGTTATAGTCCAAGATTTTCTCCTGACATTGACAGTTCCATTGGTAACCATTTTTTTTAATACAACAAAGCTTTTTTTTTGGAAAATCTCACAGAGCTATGGCCACATGGTTTCTAATAAACAAGATAAGGCAAGTGCTGTAGAGAAATTATTTTTCTGGAAGTGAAAAATAACATTATTTAGAAAATGTTGTATTAATTATATTAATCCTTAAAGGAAATTCTACTTTCTCTACTTTCTGACTTTCCAGTTAGTTTCTCTTCATTTAATATCCCTATCCATTTTATGAAGACTTTTACTTTTATACTTTTTTTTCTTTTTCTAGGACTATAATCTTTTATTTAATTTCTATTTGTATTTTCTGTTTTGTTTTCTTTGTGTTTCTGTTTTGTCAATTGAATACTATTTTTTTTTCTTTTGACAGAATCAAAAGTTCAGAGATTTCAGAATTTTAAGGAATTTTAGCAACCATCTAGTTTTTCAGTATGTGTTTGACATGCTGGCCAAATGACAGTTTTGAGGATGAGCCTGAAACTTAAATATATTAAAGGGACTTTTCTGGTATAAACAATGATGACAATGAGATTTGAACTCCAGTTCCTTAATTCTGAGCTCAATACCTTTTCTTGTTATCATTTTATGGTGAATGTTTTCATAATAGTTTCAGGATTGACTATAGGTACCCAACTAAAAAGGACAAGACTAGAATTTTTAAAATGAACACAGTTATAGAGGATCAAAATTTAACTAATAAAGGAAAGGGCTATTCTGAAGAGTAATAACACTGTGTTTGGTAGGAATAAGGGTTTTTAAAAAGAGAACAAAATTTTGAGGTTTATGATCAGTTTGATGGGCACAAAACAGGAATTAAGGACATAGAATATTAAAAGCTTTCTATAAAGGCATATTAATACAAAATTTAGAGGAAGTTCTAATAGCTTGTATTTTGCCTGTTTTCAACTAAATGATGCAAGAATGGATTAGAGACTGGTGAAGCAGGCAGTAGAATTTGTTAGAATACATGGATCTATGGCCCAAAGCAGGTTTCCATTCGTCTTCACTTTCTTTCCAACTTGCTGATGTCCTTACAATGTACATGTAGTGCTGGGTACAGGAATGATTGGCAGGAAAAGTTATTACAAAACTTCAGTTGAGCAGATGATAAGGTATTTACACAGGCCACTGATTGAGACTCCATTTAGTTTAACCTTGTGTCAGGTATCTGCATATTTAAGGAATGTAGACTTCATATTTGGGGACTGCCACTGAGTTTTGCAGATGAGAAACTGGGAAATGGATTCCCAGAGGAAGGAGGACATTTACATAATAGTTAGGGAAATAGAGATACAAATACTAAGACTCTGCTTTTCTGGCAGTCTTTTCCCTTGAGTGTCTGTAAAGGTTTTATAAAGCTTCCTAGTTTATGAGGACCTGAATACAGTGGGAATGACACAGAAAAAAATCAATTTTATAACTTATTTCAATGTGTCTGACAGATGTATTCTAAATAACATATATATTCACTTTGTAACTTTCAATTTTTTTTTTAAAGTTCCAGAGAACTCTCTGCACTTTTTATGTATAAAAGGATTGGATAGTGTATTATTACTGGTGATTTCCATGCAGAAATGACATTTTTAAGCCACCTTTCTTAGTATTTGACTCCTGGAATTCCAAGAGAGGGAACTGTGCATCTTTCTACCTTGTCTTGAGTTATCAGAGGTTTGTTTCAGTTCAGGTGAAAGAAAAATGCCAGCCATTACATGGGTTTTAAGTTAAGTCTTCAAGACAAGCAATTTGCAAAACTAAATTATTATCAGGTTCTGCTGATTTATTGACTTTTTCTCTGAATTGGAACTAAGAGTGCCTTCATTGAATATTTTATAGATTCACAGCAGTAGAGGCAGAAAGAGCTAAATATGAGCTATTTTTTAAATGGAGGTCATATTTTAATTATGTCAATAAGAAACACCATTTAATAAATTATACCTTAACTTTAAACAGAGTTTATTTTAAAAAGAAAACTACTCACCTGTTTTTGTTATACATTTTTGCTCTAAAGATCTACTAATAAATCACATCTAGGTGATTGCTGCTTTGCAAGGGTTGAGAGCAACTATGAAGCTCATATTAAAGTTATCTTTTGTAAAGCTCATGTTCTTGCTCTGAATTTTGTGTTTTAAGATGTTAATGCTGAAAATGTAGCTATATTTTTCTTACATTTTATATGAAAATTTACTAAGAATCCATTTTAAAGAATTATGTTGAATTTTTTTTAAAAAAATGTTTTTTTGTATTAATGTTCTCTTAAGTACTTGGGGGTCCTGGGGACAGAAAGAAAAAAATAGGCTGAGAAATAAGGAGTAAGAAAAAAAAATTGCAGCTTTCTAACTGCAGTGAAAATATAATATTTAGTCAAGGATTTTTTAATCAGTTTATATTCCTGTGGTTTTAAATCATTTTACATGACTTACAATATCCATTCCTAAATTAATTTTTATAGAATTGTGGAATTTCCCTGGTGCCATTAGTTTGGAATGTATAATATACATTGCATATACCTTTTCTTTTTTCACTTGGACCCTTGATGTTTTGGTATCATAACATTTGAGGAGACCTATATTCTCTATTTCATTCCTTGGCTCTGTATTTATACTAAAGTAATATTGGAAATTGTGGCAACCCAGTAATCTAGAATCTATATCTTAATACTTGTATTAAGAAGGGCTTGCATATCCATACATTGAGTATTTCCACTAAAACTTTCAGTAACTTTAAAAACTATAAGTAAATAGCAGATAGATTAGAAGAACATAAGGAAGTACTAGGTCCTGAATTAGAACAAATTATATTCTATGCTTTTATAATTATATCCTAGTATATAACTTCTATTTTGATGTATAACTGAAAAGAACTCATAAAAATTCTAAAAAAAGTCAGGTAATAAAATTTTCTAAAAATTTACTCTTCATCCAATCGAAGAATACATGACCTGTGAAAAGTAATAACCAGTTTTAGAAGCAGAAACTCCAATAATTGAAATATTTTAGTTTCAGAATTGTTGTTTATTCATTATACTTTCTTAAAATATTCATATTCTATGTCACACTCTGAAATTTCAAATTTTAGATGTTTCTATATTTACTTAAATGTTCATTGCAAAACACTACTATTTTTATAAACTATTCCAGGTTAGAAAGTATATTTGCAAATATCCTGGAGCAGCTAAAATAAGGTTAAATGTAAACAACATTTTTTGTTTTTGAATAGCTTTAATTTTATTTCAGTTATGAAGACCCAAATATTATGTGAGTAAGAAGGGTGTAATTTTAATTTGGGGGATAAAAGTATATAGTTACCGTACTGTATTTCATTTAGAATGTTTTTATGATATTATTCATAACTTAACTGAGCTCATTTGGCCTGGAAAAATGCACTTTTTCTAAAAATTGGTGTTATACACTCGGTTGAACATGAGTAAATATGGATAAAATAAATGTCTACTTGCTGAAACGTCCTATGTAAAACAATATGCATGAAATAACTAGTAATTAAGTCTATTGAATTCAAAAATATGCTTTAAGTTTTCATTCTCTATTAATATGTTGGCTGTGAAAGTTTTGAGCAAGTTATCTCAAATTGATGCTATAAATGAAGAATAAACAAGTTAGAGTAATGTCATAAATGTGTTAGTAGGAAAAACAATATCCTCCAAGCCTTCTCCAAATTTGAGTTTAGATTTGGACTTCAGATGAAAATTTGTAGTTTTTTCCTTCTTGCTTATCTTTTAAAAAACAACATATTCCACTGCCTTTTGTAACCTATGTCAAGCAAACCTTATGATGTGGTTGGCAGCACCATCTGGTTTATGAAAAGATATTGTATTGTTTTATATCTTATTGTTTTGTTAATTTAATTATATGAAGATACTGGAATAAAAATAATATACATCCCTTTCTAAAACAATAACTTACTCTAATACTTAATTTTCCCTGAAGAAAACATTCTCATTCTTCAGTGTCTTTTCATTGTGCCATCTCTGTCACTTTGGTTTGGTTATTGAGTTAATGTTTCTGTTTAATAACTCTGTGTGGTTTTTATTCATTGATATCACCCAAGAAGATGTTTTTTGTCATTTCTAATTTTTTGAAAGCAGCAAAATTTGTATAATAATTTACCTTTAGCTATTTAACACATAAGATGGACAAAACTTATACTGTTTATAAATACAATCAATCATCTTTAATAGATACTCTAAAAGCTCATGTGAGTTTTTCCCTCAAGAGGTAATTCATGCCAATATTAAGTCATAAAACACATTAAAATATTACCTATAATTTCTCATATTGTTAGTATTTTTCAAAAGTTTTCTAAATAAATATGGATATGATTTTTATTCTATATCATTCAGCTTAAAAAATAATATAATGTATTTCAGTATTTGTGTAAAAATCAATTGGAGATAAGGGGAGTGACATTTTGGAGATATCTCTGTCATGGCTCATAATCCTTACCCCATTAGTGACAGAATTTTAGTTTGAGTATACATCAGAATAGTTACTCTGTTGTACCTTGCAGTAGTGGAGAACATTAATTATTTTGTCAACTTTGGTTCTTATTATATTTTAAATTTTTTTTTCTACCTAGAACATCCCAGAAGAAGGAAAAGAATTAATTGAAGCTTCCAGACAATCCATGAATAATGGTAACATATTTGAAGACCGCCTGAAATTGTGATGCTTATTGACTTTAAATTACAGAATTTTTATATATTGTTTATGATGTTTTTACCATCAGAAGTAAAATATGACAAAAGAGTGGAAACTTACCTGTCAACAGTAAACCTACCAATCAAAGAAGGAAGTAGTTTAAACCACACTTGTGCAAGCAATCAGAATAAAGAATGATTGTCCTTCCATTCCATCACCTGACTCAAAGGTAATGTATTTAAAAAAATTCTTCCATTTTTTTACATATCATCTTCCATAAGGACAAACATGCTAGAAAGAAATAAGGCTACAAGGTTATAGTAGAAAACAAGGATAACAACAGATGAGGTCCTTTAGTGAGTGATTAAATATCTTTTAGTCTAAGGCATCTTACTATGAGAGTGAGTAGAACATTTAAGATTACATTTTAAAAGCTCTGGAATAGTTTAGCTGGTAATGGCTTAGCATTTCTGATTCTTTTTTTTTTTTTTGTATTTTAAAGGTGATATCTTGTATTTCTTATATTACTCATGGTGCATAGGTTAATGTATTGCCATTTACTTTGGGACTCAAATATGTGGAATTTATTTTGTTTAGTAAAGCAAAACAAGAGTGGTTCCTTAGAATATAGCAAAGACTCTATGAGAATGTTTTTATTTTTAATGGGAAGAATTGCCTCATTGCTAATGATTATAGAGGGAATTTACATCTTGATGACACCTATTAATCAGAAATGGTCTGAACTGACTAGATCAAAACCATTAGAAAACCATGAATAAAGAGGCAGACTAAAAATAGGTTTTTCTAGCACTTTTCAATTATAAGAGCAAAGAAAGAACTTATCATGGCCTACTATTCATATACATTGTGAAAATATAATATTAAAATAATAAAGAAACAGAATATAAATAAGATCCCCATATGAATAAATTTGTATGTAAAAACAGTATGCTTTATTGCAATAGCAAATTCTAGGTAAATCAAACCATAATAAAAATCTCAGGAACTTAGCTAGGACCTTTCTAAAAATAAATTTAAACCTGTTAGGGCTATTTACTTGTGAAGTGTTCTTGCTTCCCCAATGCTGAAGTATAACACCAGAGAAGCGCCCCAAGGCAAGTTTAGAGTGGAAAGTAGAAGCTTTATTAAAGGACAGTAGAAAAGACTTCTTCCCAGAAGAAAAAGGGGACCAAAGAGGTAGAATCCATGAAAGGGATTTTTTTTTTAAACTAAGGTCTTTTTAGCTTTTTTATAGCTAAGCTCTTCTTTCGGCTATCCTGCATTCCTGTCACATTGCTGTCTTTTGTTCTGTTATCTTGCAGTGTTGGGATGTAGGTGGGAAGACCCAAAGTGTGGAGGACAGGTGGGCTGAAGGAGTAATCTGGGCAAGAAGGGCTTTTAGATTAGCATCTCCATGTTTGCTGTGAGCCTCTTCATTATAATATCCTTGGGATGGGCTCTGGGCCTTGGGGACATTTTCAATTCCCCTTATCCTGGACTCCATCCTCAATATGGAGTTCATTCTTGATTTTACTGGATATTAGACCCAATTTACCTAACTACACTAACTACCTATCTGTAAATCTGGCTCCACTACCAAGGATATGGTGAAGTATGATAGTATCCCTGAGTTCCTAACTTTAACAAAATAATAATAATAATGAAGAAAATAAAAATAAAAGAATGTTAAAATAAAAATTAGCTAGCTAAAAAGGAAATTAGGTACCCCAAAATGACAGCTCCTTTCCTGCAGAAAAATGGACATTGGAGATTTGATTTTTATAATTATTCCACCTGTCAATCTCCAGCATCTGGTAAGACACTGGGCTGCAGGAACACACTTGCCACATAGTATTTTATGCAGATTCTGAGGATGCCCTTTGAGCATAAGGAAGGCAGCAAAGAGTCTCTGCCACTGACATGTTCCCCACCTTGTTGGCCAGTAGGACTGAGGAAATAGTGGCCCAGTGGAGGAGTTAAGCCTGCAGACTCCAGAGACTGCCTAGAGTCCCAATCTGCTAGCTCCTGTTTTCAACACAGCCAGTCTTGTGGTTCCAATAGTCTTCCTCTCCCAGCCTCCCTTGCTAGACCAATGCACACTCACCATTTCCTTGTTCTCAGGAGTAGGGCTACTTGGGATCCTGAGTTCCTGCACAGCAGAACTACCTGTGACTCTGAAGTGTGAGACTACAGATGGCAAAAATGGAGGACTCAGAAGATAAGAAGTGAAAGCCCACCCTCTTCCTTCCTGATGACACACAATTGGACAGTTCCCACAAAATGCTCTTGATTGAGAAATATACCCCAGAGTCCCAGGCTGCTGTTATTTTAAGGCAAGGTTGTTTTTCCATAAGTGGGAACTAACCCAAGCAAAAGAACATTTTCACTTAAACTTACATATAAAGTCATTTCAGCTTATGGATTATATATGCTTGTATATTATTCAGGAACTGATATAAAATAATGACAATAATTATCAAATTTTATTTATTTTTTGATCTCTGTTCTTTTTAGGTGACAGATTGAACTTTTCTTTTTTTTTTTTTTTTTTGTGGTTATGTTCATGGTTTTGCATAGCCTGTCACACCAATTATCTTCATGATCTGGGCAATTTCATCTGGGATATGACTTCCATCCTCCCCTCGGGATATCTCACGCCTCCTGTATCGAGCTAGCTGAGCTTCTTTCACTATAGCTCCAGGAACTATTGTGGAGGCTCTATATCCTGACATAGTCGGATTCTCCTTCTTACTCCAATAAAAGGCTGCTGAAGCAAGATTAGGAAAGCTCCGTGGCGCAAGCTTAATAGCGTCTGGATGACGGATGGCCCCGAGGTATTTGAAAATCTCACCATGGTCGGCCTTGAGTTTAGAGGCAGTATCGAGAAACTCCTTAATTTCCCCAGCAACAGCAGGAATCATTAATGTCGCATCCATGCACTCATTGAGGTATTCTTTGATTGTGGTGTATGTCGTCATCTGGGCAAAGCTAGCGACTAGTCTGATCTGCTCCATGAATTCTTTGCCGGGTGATTCAAAATCTGTAGTTAAAAGAGATAGAACCAGAGAACCAACCCATGGTTGTGAGTTGATCCAGTCAATAGCTTCGTGAGGGTTGAAGGTCTGGAGGAGAGTGGCAGTGTCTCCATGCGCCGGCCTGTTTATTGAAGCCATTAGCGTCTTAAATCTCTTCCTTATTTGTTCCGCACCTGCTCTTATTTTAGCCGATGAACCAATAACCACTCCGATCAGCAGTGAACAGCAATGGTTGAAGATAGATGAGACTTCTAGTTCCGACAATTCACGATCAACTGTTTTTTCTCCATAAAGCTTTGCTGTTTTGATGAGGACTTGATCACCTTTCGTAACAGGAGTTGTGAGGTAGGACTCGCGAGGGACTCCTCTGTATATCAGGGCAGCGTGAAGGCTAGGAATTAAAAGACACAGAAAAACTAGGCTCGGTGTAACAGCGTGGTACAGTGCTCGCCGATCTGCTTCTAATAAAGCAATCACATTTTTCCGAAGGTCTTTCTCATCCCCTATGCCGGGGTGGGGGTCAGTTCCCTCTGGAAGAAAACCCTAAAGTAAAAATGCCCAATAAAAACAACACATAAGGGGCTGGGATTGTGTCTCAGCAGTAGAATGCTCACCTCCCATGTGCAAAACCTGGGTTCAATCCTCAGTACTACATAAAAATAAATAAGTGAAATAAAGGTATTGTGTCCAGCTACAGATAAAAAAATACATAAAAAAACATAAGTTACAAGATGAATAACCAGCCTCTACCTGAGAGCAAAGACTGTCCACAGAAGGGGGCAAGACTCTTGTCCTTGGAAAGACACACAGAGCATTCCTAGACTCATACCCACCCTGCTGAGTTGTTTATCTACAAATAACAGGAGAGATCTGTTGTGCCTGGTGTCCCTGACTCAGTTAGGCTAGGAGGGGATCCATAGCAACCCCCTAGCAGCCACCAATCAGCATGAGACAGGGAAAATTCCTGGGATTCCAAATCACACTTCCAGTAGTTTATGGTGGTTGATAATATTTTGGGAAACCATATAGTTCAGCATATACTCCCCTCACGGCCTAAGTCAATCTGTTAAAATGAATCCCCATCTTGTACTAACCAATCATGCTTACTGAACTTGTTTCCACCAGTGAATGTGCTAATCATGTTTTACAGTTGTTTATGATTTTCCCAAGGTGTGTGATGATTTGCTAAGAGATGCTGTGATGTATGTGGGGTTCCTGCCTTCCCCAAAGAGTTATAAAAATTGCTGTAAAGTCCAGGCTAAGGGCCTATAAGCCACCAGTTTCTGTGTGTGTGGAGGAATGAGCTAGCTTGAAATAAACACCTCTTTGGTGTTTACATCGATATTGTTTTTTGGTGGTCTTTTGGGGGTCCCACATTTGAGCATAACAGTCTCTCCTGAAACCCATGGGAAAAGAATTCAGCACTCCAGTTCTCTAGGACTGTAGTTTTATAGCACAAAAAGTTACAAAAAGGGGATGACTTGAGAACTCACACAAAAAACAGGATTTTCACAAGCATAATACAAAGACATGTAGTAGGTTAATGGTCTAAATGGTTTAGCACTTAGGGAGTAAATTTAGATCACAACATCAGAATTTATGTTGCACCACTAAAGTTTCAGAGTGATTTGTTATTTGGTCAGGGAAAGCCAGAATTTATGAGTCATCACTAAAGTTTCAGGGAGGTTGTTATCTCATCAGGGAAAACCAGACATGGGTGAGTTCAAAGCACTGGCAGGCATTTCAAGCAAGTTTACAAATCACAGTAATTTATAATGAAGCAGAAATTAACTTTTCATGCCTTTGTGATGAAATAGATCCCAATCTTAAAAGGAAATTAGGCTGGATTTTTCACTTGCTATAGCCATAGCTTTTAAAGTATATGTTTCATACTTTAACAAGTATGAGCATTAAATTGTTAATATTAATTACTACTAATTTTATAAAAGACTGAATAAAATAGGAAATTAGATATTTGTTATTAAATCAAAAAAAATCTGATTAATATATTGATAATATAAACATGGAAATTTTTGACAATGATAAAAAGACATTTAATATAAGGGATTCAATATTATAAGTCCCTCATGTTCAGTGGGTCATCCTTCAATGATTTTTTTTCATTTTTTTAGGTAATTTTGAATTACACTTCTGCAAATGTTTGTTAAGTATACAAATTTAGGATTTTGTATTTTGTAAAGTGGAAAAATGGCAGATTTGAGCTTCTGTCAGGATTTTAAAACTTATAAGCCATGTGGGTCATCTTAGCACTTTATTTTTTCATATTTGCACATAATCCAATTTTAGAGATGAATGAGTTGAAGATATAGTCCACTGTTCTGAGCTAAAGAGAAATTGCCTTAGGATATTTCTAAAGCTTTTAACTTTTTTCACTTTTCAGAATTTTTGGTAATTTGAAAAAAAAATCTTTATTTTAAGAAATGAATTGTTTGGAATTAATTATTTATCTTTCCTGCATTATTTTTTACTTTCATTGATTTTTTTAGAAGAACTAACAGAACAGAATTCCAAAAGTGTTCTATGTAAATTTAAAGGTATGTTTCTAATAATCAAGATAGAAAGCAGAAGCAAAACATCATCTAGTTTGGTGGTTCTGCCTCAAACTAGAGAGTTACATATTTATTTCTGCTATTATTCACTAGATTCCTGAGGTTGCAAAAATCACCAACCAACACAGAGAAAAGTCTTTTTAGTTTGTTTCTCACAACAAATTCAATCTAAAATACAGTAGTATCACTGTAGTTTCAGACCAAAGTGTGTTTCCAAATAATAAAAATATGTATACATAAATATATAAATAAATATAAAATAAAATATAATATTAGATAGATTTTTTTTCTGGATAATCATTTTATACATATTTCCCTTTAGACACAGTTCTAGGAACAAAGTGTCACAAATAAGACATAAATCCTACATTGCTACACAGAATAATTATGGCACATACTAAGAGCTTGGTATAAAATTTGGCATAGAGACATAAATAACTAGAGAACATCATAGATAATTATACCTAAGTGCTAAATAGAAAATTCATAGTCTTTAAGTACATGAAGAGACAAGTTATCATAGCAAATTTTATAACTCAGTTGCTGCTAATATACAGAGATAGAGATATTTATTAAGAGAGGGTTTTATGCAGATTTTTTATTTAAAAAGGGAAAGATCAAGTAATGGAGGTGATTTAAACATGAGCAATAATATTTTCTGCATTCAGTACCTTTATTGCAGATATATAAATTATAATTAATTTCAACCAGTAAAATGCAGAAATAGTGTAAAGATTATTCACTAGAAATAAAACTACTTAAAAAGAGAACCAAAACTTCCATTCCTGTCCAAATGTTTATTCCTGACAAAAAAAAAAAAAAAAACTGTAGGTTAAGGATCTACATGACTAACATTTCAAGGTAGGAAATAAACTCAGCTCCAGACATTAGAATTTATGAGCTGCCACTGAGATCTAGAGAGAATTGTTATTTGGTCGGCAGGAGCCAGAATTTATGAGGCACCAGTAAGGTTCTACAGAGAGTTGTTATCTGGTAAGGGATAGCCAGGCATAGGTGAATTCAAAACACAGGTAGAAATTGCAAGCAAGTTTAAAATATCAAAATATTGTCAGGCCAAAGAGAAATTTTAGTTTTCTTACACAAAACAGAAATAAACTTTTTACCTCTAAAAGCTCTATGAGAAGATTTTATTTTATTTATTTATTTATTTTTATATTTTCTCATATCTAATGGCTTATAGCATTCCTTGTTTGTGACCATTAATGCTTCTCTTCTGTGTTTATGGGGCTTCCAAAACAAAAAATATAGATAAGCCCTTTTCATAGGGAATATTTTTCAAACATAGCAAGTAACTACCCTTTAACCCACCGGGTCTGACAACCATATTATAGGATATGAAAGACCCTCCAATATGCTTGTTCTTCCAACCATTGTTTGCAAAGATTGACAAAAGTCAATTCATTGCACAGAATGAGTGAGGTGAGTCTCTGCTCTGCAGTCCAGAACAGAAGGTAAAAGAGCCCCCAAAGTGAGTTTAAGACAGTGCTTTATATGACATGGCTGACAAAAAAAAAAAAAAAAAAACATAAATTCAGAGAGAACCATACCCACATAATCTCAGTTGACAAAATCAAATTCATAAGAGGAACAGAGGACAGAGGTAAATCTAAATAGATTTAACTATATTTTCTTTTTCTAAATTGCTATTAATGTCTCCAAGGATTATAGAGTTCTGGATCCCCTCAATTACTATTTTGTTATTACCATCAACCTACAATGCATGAGGCATACTGAATTTACCCTCATACTCATGTACTTATCACTTACTTTTTTCTAAAAAAATGCATATGTATATGAATATATTTTCCCATATTTCCAAGATTCTACCCTGAAAATTTCTGTGATATCACTTCCCTGAGATGCATTTTCATTATTTCATGTCAGTTCATCTAAGTATTCTATATCATGTGTTAAAAAAGATGAGACAACTCTAAGGCCCTTATTATTTTACTATTTATAAACTATAATTAAAGGTCAACCTCAGTACCTCCACAGAACTTAAGTCTCATTCACCTTTCTCATTCATAGTGCTTTATTTTTTAAGTAGGTAGCAGAAATTTTATTTTGAAGAAGAGTAAGTGATTTAAAGCCATTCAGTGTACTTTAGAGGATCCCAAAAACCTATGGTTGTGGTTCTTAAAAAAACTTACCACTGAAAGATCTAGATTACACTCCAGGTTAGACACTGATACTATGATTCCATGGAAAATGGTTTCTTGGTTGTGAATATTGTCTTTCCCTTTCCCCTATAGTCTTGGAAATGTGTGTATTGTGTGAACTTTTAGAATCACTATTTTCAATACACTTAGCATGGATGCATTTGATAATAGAAGACATCTATATTCTGAAAAAAAAAAAAAAGACCCTTCACCAAGCCCTAAAAAAGTGATAAAATAATCTTTGGAAAAAAATAACAGTCATCGGGCTGGGGATGTGGCTCAAGCGGTAGCATGCTCGCCTGGTGTGCGTGCGGCCCGGGTTCGATCCTCAGCACCACATACCAACAAAGATGTTGTGTCCACCGAGAACTAAAAAATAAATATTAAAAAAATTCTCTCTCTCTCTCTCTCTCTCTCTCTCTCTCTCTCTCTCTCCTCTCTCACTCTGTCTTAAAAAAAAATTTTTTTAAATAACAGTCATCCATTAGATTATTTTTTAAAACTACTAAGAATAAGTATAGTTAGTAATATATTACTGAACTACTAAAAGTGATATAAATGCAATTTCAATTTTTAAAGTTGTTTCTGATTACTACAAATAGAGAATAAAAAGCTGGGTTCATGGGCTGGAGTTGTGTCTCAGTTGTAGACTACTTTGCTAGAATGTACAAAACACTCAAGTTTGATTCTCAGCAATACATATAAAGATTTTTTATTTTTTTATTTTTTAAATACATGACAGTGGAATGCATCGAAATTCTTATTACAAATGTAGAACAATTTTTCATACCTCTGTTTTTATATAAAGTATCTTCACATCAATTTCTTTCTTCATATATGTACTTTATTTTATTTTTTTTTGAGAGAGAGAGAGAGAGAGAGAATTTTAATTTTTTAGTAATCAGCAGATACAACATCTTTGTTTGTATGTGGTGCTGAGGATCGAACCCCAGCAACATGCCTGCTAGGCGAGCGCACTACCACTTGAGCCACATCCCCAGCTCCATATATGTTCTTTAGATAATATTGTCTATCACATTCCACAATCCTTGCTAATCTTTACACAACACTCCTACACTGGCTACTTCACATAAACTTGCCTCAGGGATTTAATGCACTCATCAAATACATTTTATTCAGCCTATTCAGTGTTGTTGGAATGGCTATTTAAAAAAATCTAAAATTGTCATGTATGGTGGCATATTCCTAAAATTCTACAAGCTATGGAAAATGACACAGGAGAATTGTTAGTACAAAGACAGCCTCAGTAGCATAACAAGGCTACAATCAACTTAATGAGAACTTGTCTCAAAATATAACATAAAAAAGAATGTGGATGTATCTCAGTGGTATGTACCTCGGGGTTAAATACTCAGCACCAAGCCATACAAAACCAAGCAAATATCTCATAATTAATAGGGATTCCAGGGTACACAAATATGTAAAAATGCTGGTGACAATATAAATTTAATAAATATATTTTTATAAAAGTGTTAAGGTTCTTTAAAAGCCCAAAATAAAAATGCCACATAATTCACTAGTAATAATTTGGACTAGCAGTGCAAAATTGTACATGCCTGTACTTCCAGTGGTTTACGGGAATAAGAGGTAGAAAACTAGGAATTTATTCTCAAGTTAAAGGCCAGCCTCAAGAACTTGGCAAGGTCCTAAGAAACTCAGTAAAACCCTCTCTCAAAAATGAATAAATAAATAAAAGTGTTGGAGACTGGATATGTAGCACATTGGTAAAGTGCCCTGAGGTTAATCTCCAGTATTTAAATAAATAAAAAATATATAAATAATAATTCTCGGTAAAAAAAATGCCATACAATCCAGTAATAATAACTCTGGGTATATATGTAAAAAAATTGGGATCCTTATGCTAAATATATTGCCACACATCTATTTTTATTGTACCTTTATTCACAGTATCTAATAAAAGGAAACAAATAAAGTACCTTTTAGATAGAAAGAATATCAGAAAATGCTTTCCAGCTGCAAAGCATCCAATTAGTCCATCCCTTCAGAAGCTACATACTTAAAATTCAAACTGGTCCCTAGAAGACAAGACTCAGTGGTGTTTTCTAAATACTCCAAAAAATTTGCAATCTCTGGGAACCTTGTTTCAGATATTCTAAAACTCAAAACTAGGTCATATGGGAGGTCAGAATGAGAACACAAGACATAGTAAATTCTTTTTTTTTTAAAGAGAGAGTGAGAGAGAGGAGAGAGAGAGAGAGAGAGAGAGAGAGAGAGAGAGAGAGAGAGAGAGAATTTTTTTAATATTTATTTTTTAGTTCTCGGCGGACACAACATCTTTGTTGGTATGTGGTGCTGAGGATGGAACCTGGGCCGCACGCATGCCAGGCGAGCGCGCTACCGCTTGAGCAACATCCCCAGCCCCATAGTAAATTCTTTAATGGGGAATATTAACTCAGACACTGACATAACCAAAAGCAATGTTGGAGATAAAAATTAGATTTTGTTTCACTGATTTCTGGGTTATGGATTTAAATCAAATATATATTAGAAAAAAGGTTAAGGCTACTGGTTAAAATCTATGTAAAATTGGTATTAAATATGTACCAGGGGCTGGGTGTGTTTGTGCAAGCCTGTAATCCCAGTTGCTGAAGAGGCTGAGGAAGAATTATCAAAATTTCAAAGCCAGCCTTAGCAGAAGTGAGAAGCTAAGAAACTCAGTGAGATTCTGTCTCTAAATAAAGTAAAAAAAAATTCCTGGGCATTTGTCTTAGTAGACAAATGTTCAAGTCAAGTGTTCATGAGTTCAATCTCCAATATTCCCCATAAAAAAATGTACCAGGGGGCTGGGGCTGTGGTTCAGTGGAGCTCACTTGTCTGGCACATTTGAGACACTGGAATATAAGGTCTATCAACAACTTTATATATATAGTACCAAGATATTGACATGGACTTTGATCTAATTTGCATGTACTTTAGCCCTTAAGATTGAAGTTGGTTGGGGCTGGGGATGTGGCTCAAGTGGTGGCGCACTTGCCTGGCATGTGTGCAGCCCGGGTTTGATCCTCAGCACCACATACAAAGATGTTGTGTCCGCCGAAAACTGAAAAATATATATTAAAAAAAAATTTCTCTCTCTCTCCCTCTTTCTCTCTCTCTCTCTTAAAAAAAAAAAAGATTGAAGTTGGCCAGGCAGGGTGGTTCAAGCCTGTAATATCAGCTGTTTACAAGACTGAGACATGAATTCAAAACCAATCTCAGCAATGGTGAGGCACTAAGCAACTCAGTGAAACTCTGTCTCTAAGTAAAATACAAAATAGGGGTAGGTATGTTGCTCAGTGGTAGACTGCCCCTGACTTCAATCCTTGGTCTCCTTCCCCCCAAAAATGAGGCTGAGTAAATAGCTCAGCTTGTAGAGTGCTTGCCTTCTAAGCATGAGGCCCTGGGGTCAACACCCAGTACAGAGAGAGAGAGAGAGAAAGAGAGATTAAAATTGCATGTAATTTAAATTCAAGTTAGTCCCACATTTATTTTTTCCTGCCACACCAGAATAAAAAAGTTTCCTGAAATATTTGGAATGTTTCTTAGGGTTATTTATTTATTTATTTTTATTTACTTATTTTTATGTGGTGCTGAGGATCGAACCCAGGACATTGCACGTGCTGGGTGAGTGCGCTATCCTTGAGCCACAACCCCAGATTGTCTGACTATAGATAAATAAACAAACAAACAAATTAATATAAAAATAAACCCTCAATTGATGACCCATTACAGTTTTTAAAAATCCTTAATTGGGACATATAAACCTCAATTAGGAGAGATTCATTCTTTTTAATGTCACCTTATTTTATTCTGCTTTCTTCTCATGTGAAAATCTCAGAATGATAAATTAAAATCTTTTAAAAATGCCTCCAGTTCTTGAAGAAAAACATTATAAATGATGCATACATTTGAAATAAAACATGGGGAAATGATTAATAATGCTGAAAGTGGAGTTTTGATATGAACCAATGTAAAGGTAAAATTTCCAAGCTGATTCTAAGCCGCAGAGCCTGAGTTAAAGTGTAAAGGACCAGGCTTGTAAACCTGCTTCTAAAACTGCAAAGCATGGGTTAAATTCCTGAGGCAGTTAGGACAAGGCCCTACTGGCCATTTAGTGATTTATGGACTGGGGTCCTGTGCAACTCCTCACGTAAGCATTCAAGACCCTGTGCAGTTTGTCACGTAGATATTCAGGGTCCAAACCAATCAGTTTGAATGTGTACCCCACCTAGGAGCACCAATCATTCCTGCCCTGATTGTTCCCGCCAATATATGTACTAATCATGTTTCAGAATTGTTGTTCAATTTTCCCGCGCCTCATGATGATTTGTTCTAATGTATGCAAAGCCCCCCACCCTCTCCGAAAAGTGTACTTAAACTCCGCTTGAACTCTGCTCTGGGCTCTGAGCCGCTCTCCCTTCTTGAGTGAGCACAGAGTCCCAGCGCGCTGGAACAGGATCCTCAATAAACTTCCCCCCTGCGATTGCATGAAGTGAGTCTCTTGTGTGGTTTCTCCCCTCCGATGCTCCGCTGCACCCCAACACCAAAATTTCTCAGTTTGCAAATTGAATCTGGGTGATTGTCTCATACATTTTGAAGAAAAAAAAATCTATTTAAGCAAGAAGAAATGTAGTATGAGGAATAATACAAAAAAAAAAACCAAAAAAAACTCATTTTTGTGTGCCATCTTAGAAGTTTACTGATGGTTTTGGGCAGAACATGAAACATAATGCATTTAGAATAGGCTTTGGAAAAGGCATCTTGACTACCATATGGGTTCACTTTCATTCTTTCTGTGACCAATCCTTTTTTCTTCAAATTCAATGAGGAATCACCCCTGGGACAAAGGACTTTGTTGAAGGTGTTCCCACAAGTGGGCTAAAAGGTCTTTTACATTTGAAATAGGCCTTAATGGTGCTCATTAACATCTTTCAGTTAGCCATCAGGTGTGTTTGAGTGAGGCCCATTATCCGCATTACATGGTCATTATACTATCTATTCTATTTTATACTTATTATCTGTGAACAGAGAACCCTAGTTTTGGATATGTGAACAGAGAGCTAGAAAACTAGGGGTTTATTCTGAGTCCTATGGAGAGCTAAACTGAAGTTCTGGATTTCAGATTTTTGTTTTGGATTTGAGATACTGCTTCTGCAACATTTAAAAATCTCATGACTCATGAAGAGAATGAGTTAAAAGCCAGCATCATCAAACTTGTGAGGCCCTAAGAAATTCAAAGGGACCCTATCTCTAAATAAAAATATTTAAAAAAGGGTGGGAATGTGAATCTGTGAATGAACACCTGTGGGTTGAATTTCTGGTACCAAAAAGAAAACAACATACACATATTAACAAACAAACAAACCCTCATGAGTAACAATCCCTAAAATTAAAAGCCTCTCTTATGCTTGAATACAATAAATGGATTTGTAGTTCTCTCCTGGTAATTATCTGTCTTCACTATGCAATCTGGAGACATGCTGGACTCAAGGCACATGGAAGCTCACAAAGGGCTTTAGAAAGAAGCTGAAAACACCATACAATTATGGAATAAAATGCCCAAGTTTTCAACTGCTGATCTAAGCCTCGCTAGACTAGTCCGAGGGAGGTGAAGGCTAAGCTACCACAGAGAGACCCTCTGGCCACAAGACTCTGGAGAGGACCACGAGGAGTCCCTAGCCATTACTACCAATTTGCACCATTGCCATTCCTGTCAGCTTTAAGCCACCTTCCTACCCAGTCTCAATATAACAAGGCACACTTACCATTTCCTGACTCTCAGGGTTCTCAGTGTTCTCCCTGTGGTTTGTTTTCAGATTCTGCATAGCACAGACACCTGGGCTCCGGATCCAGGACAGAAGCCTATAAAATGATTGAAAAAATGGCGGGTTCCAGACACAAAGGGAACAGAAGATTGTGGAAGCCCTTCCCCTCATCACTGGCTGCGTGAGGATTGGACACTTCTCACCTAAGTGACTGATTGGTCAAGGCTTCAGGCACTGCCTCCAACCTGAGCCAAGTGGGCATAGAATCAAAGTCTGAATGACAGACTGCTCCATTGTCATTGTTAACCAACTACAGATCAGGGCTGAGAATATAGCTTAGTCAGTAGAGTTCTTGTTTTGCTGATATAAGGCCATGGATTCAATCCCCTGCACTATACGCACACCCCCCCCCAAAAAAAAAAAAAGATTAAGTAAAGGACTTTGGGGACTAGGGTTATGGATAAGTGGTAGAGAACTTCCCTAGCATGCTTGAGGTACTGGGTTGAATACGAAGCGCCACATTAAAAAGCCACCCAAGAGGGGGATGTGGCTCAAGCGGTAGCACACTGGCCTGGCATGCGGGCAGCCCAGGTTCAATCTTCAGCACCACATACAAACAAAGAAGTTGTGTCCGCCAAAAACTAAAAATAAATATTTTTTTAAAAGCCAATAAACAAACTACTAATGATACTGTGTCCATCTACAACAAAAAAAATATTCAAGGAAAAAAAAGGCTTTGTATTGAACTTGTGCACCCTCACTACAGAACTCATAAACACTTTTTATAAATAATATATACATATTTGTCTTCAGACAATATATAAAATTCTCCTGTGATGTCTTTTCAAGTAACTTATATTACAGGTATGCTTCACAACCTGAAATCCTTCCCACCTCACTTATTATTATTGTTGTTATTATTATTATTATTATTATTATTATTATTATTATTATTATTATTATTATTGGCCTGTTAATTGCATTAAATACCTCTGCATCGGGTTATTCTAAGGCAAAGTTTTCTTCCAATAATAGGACCTAGCCCAGAGAGAAATGTATTGACAATTATAATTGTTTATAAGGTTAAAGCAATTTGTGAATAAATATGTATATATATTTATGAAAATGATATCACAATTACTTTAATATATTTTTTAATTTTTCTATTCTTTGTCTCATAAAAAAAAACAGTTTGAACAATTTAGCAATATTCTTATATCCCTTCCTGCTGAGGGTCATTACCAAGTAGGAATGACGCATCGAAATTTCCTTGCCAAGCGTACCCCATGCTGCTTAGAGGACATTCGATGGGACATTGCATGCATGCTTTAATAAGGTGACCTTGCTCAAGGACCAAGGCGGATCCGGGTTTAGAGCTGATCAGGTTTGAGGAAGTAACCGGCTCCTTGAGTTTAAGGCATTGCCAGTTTAAGATAATGGGTTTTAGGGAAGTTGGAAGTTGAAGATTATTGCTGGGCTTAGGGTGTTCCTGCTGCTTGTTCCTGTTGAGTTCTCGTGAGATTAAAATGGGATTTGGAGAGAGCCTCGTGGAGTAGGTGAATTGTGCGGGAGACAGCAGAACGTGATTGCCCCTGGACCTGTGTGGAGGCGGTGTGAAAGCTGGAATAAAGAATTGCTGTTTGAACCTACAAAGCTGTGTGGTGCCTCCTGATTCTGGTGCCAAGCCGAGACATTGGCCTTGGCACCTTCCCCCCAAAAAAGTGACTCATAAGTATAATTCAAATTATTGAGACCCATAAATTTTTATTTTTTCAAAGAGAGAGTGAGAGAGGAGAGAGAGAGAGAGAGAGAATTTTTTAATATTTATTTTTTAGTTCTCGGCAGACACAACATCTCTGTTGGTTTGTGGTGCTGAGGATCGAACCCGGGCCGCACGCATGCCAGGCGAGCGCGCTACCGCTTGAGCCATATCCCCAGCCCAAATTTTTGATCTTTTATTTTAACTAATGAAGTCTAAAGATTTTCTTTTTATTTTCACCTTTAAATGAAGCACATTTTTATACCTTTCTTGTTGATTAACTGACCTTTAATATTCTGCATTTTTTACCCCCATTCTGATCACTTTGGACTATTGATTTTTTTTTAAAGAGAGAGTGAGAGAGAAGGAAGAGAGAGAGAATTTTTCATATTTATTTTTTAGTTCTCGGCGGACACAACATCTTTGTTGGTATGTGGTGCTGAGGATCGAACCCGGGCCGCACGCATGCCAGGCGAGCGCACTACCGCTTGAGCCACATCCCCTGCCCGAAGTCTATTGATGTTTTCATGGAGGGGATCTCAAAGTGGTCATGCACAAGGTAGGAAATGGATATAGTAAGATAGAAGACTGGTGATTGCTGATTATGTAGATTTTGCTATACAAAGTAAGTATTGGTGGATGATTTGGGGTAGGGAAAAGGAGAGCAATGAAAAAAGACAAAAAACTTTAACAGTAGAGGGGTTCACATGCTAGGAGTCTACAATGATATTGTGAATATAGAGGGTAGTGTTCTTGGAAGCAGGATTACAATTTGAGGAAAAGAAAAAGGTAATTTTTTGCACAGTTCCCAAGTGAGAGAGCCAGGTGAATGGGTTCTATGTTCAACTCTTACCACCTAGGAGTGGAATTTCTAGTTCATAGGGTATTTCTCAGTAAGTAGTAAAACACTATTTCTATGTACCTTTACACTTTTTCATGGCTACAAGCTGACTATGACAATTCCAGTCACAATACATCTTTGCATTTGTTAGCTACTGATTAATTAATTCATTCATTACATTATTTATTTGTTTTTTATTAATTCACTTTTTTTAATTGTCATTGTTTTTACATGTGATTACATAATTGCATAAATATTCTGAATGTTGACTTTTGGTTAAATATTGTTTTATGTGTTTATTCATACATTTACTTTTCATTGAAATGTTTTTCTTTGCCAAGCTTGATTTATATTAGACCTCAATCTTCATTTATGAAGACTAGATAAAATCACATTATTCCAAATAACTCAAGGATTTATCATCTTTGCAGATCCCTAATCACCTGCTAAAGTTGTCGGGTCAACTAAAAGCTGTGTCAAAACTCCTCTTTTTTTCTTATATACACTTTAATAAAGGATTTCTCTCTCACTTTTATATATTGGAGAGTAGAATAACTTCCCAAGAAACTACCTCACTATTACTTTTAAATTATTTACATCCTTGACACTAACAGTGTCACTGATTACTTTTTTAAAATTTTTGCAAGATATCTCACTCTCTCTCTCTTTCTTTCTCTCTCTCTCTCATATGACAAATTGAAATCAGATATGTTTTTTACTAAGAAATACTCTCAGTCTTTAATAAAATATTCTATAAAGAAAAGGGGTTTCGCTGATTTTTTAGAGCCTCACTAAGTTGCTGAGGCTGGCTGACGTTAATCTAATGTTATAGAAGTTTGCATTATATATATATATATATATATATATATATATATATATAGAGAGAGAGAGAGAGAGAGAGAGAGAGAGAGGGTAGTGTTCATTTGACTCTTTCTCTTGGGGACTGTGCCAGAGTTACCTTTTTCTTTAACTTCTACCTTATTTCTGCCTCCAAAGAAACGACCCTTTACCCTCATACTATCATTGATCAACCATTAGACTTTTTAAATCTGAACTCTTGAGGTAGTCATTTTTTTCCCTCTTTCCTTCACAGCACTTTTTTCTCTATCCGTCCTATTCCACCAATACTTTTTAGTGAATACTCACTACTACATACTCAGTATCCACCAATCTTACATCCTGATCCATCCCTGTTCTGCCTTTTCCATGGATCACTTTGAGATCCCCTCCACCCTGATATCAATAGTCCAGAGTAAGGTCAGGTAAGGGTGTTAAATATGCATGTTTTAAAAAGTCATTTACATAACAATAAGCCTATTAAAATTGGGATGTATTTTGTCTTCGGTTAAAAAAAATCTACAGACTGCACTGTTATACTGAATTGTTTAAAATTTATTAATCTCAATAATTTGGAAAAAGAAATTCTATAAAAAGGAGAATAAAGAAAGAATATAATACATAAAATTGACAAATTTGAATACACACCAAGTGTACATATCAAAAAGTGTCACATACCAGTGCTTTCAAAAGACAAATTAATTTGAAATAAATGTAGTTAATGTGAGATGTAGTAATCATTTATTAATTATATATAATGGTAGTATACATGTATATGTACAAAATGCATCTCATATAATTATGAGTATACATTGCAAAAAATAAACTCTACAGTACTTTTTTAATTTTGCTGACAACACTATAAATACCTACATCTAGGTTTATGTATTACCAAATGCTCAGGATAAATTTTGTACTTCATAAAGTTTACAACTCACCAACAGACTTTTTTTTTCCAATTTTTAAAAGGAATAGTATTTATTTTCAGTTAGAACAAAATGCCATCATTTATCTTTAATTTTTAAATATTTTTAAATTATATATGACAACAGAATGCATTACAATTCTTATTACACAATTTTTCACTTCTCTTGTTTTATACAAATTATATTTACATGAATTCACTTCTTTATACATATATGTTATATAACAATATACATCATATTCGACCATCATTTTTAACCCCATGATCCCTCCACTCACATCCCAACCCCCAAAAGGTCATTTTGATGCACAATGATGTATGCTATAAATTTATAGAAACGAGTATATACCTTATAATAATATGAACAAATAAAGTTTTGTAACTAATACTTAGCATAATAATAATAATAATAATAATAATAATAATAAACTTGCCATTTAGACATCAATAAATTATACATCTAGCACTATTGACATCTTTTCCAAAAAATGAAAACTTTTCCAAAAAAAAGGGGGAGTTATTGGTTGGGGAAAATAATATTCTATGCTTTCTTTTTTTTTTTTTTTTTAAAGAGAGAGTGAGAGAGGGTGGGACAGAGAGAGAGAGAGAGAGAGAGAGAGAGAGAGAGAGAATTTTAACATTTATTTATTTTTTCTTAGTTCTCGGCAGACACAATATCTTTGTTGGTATGTGGTGCTGCTGAGGATCGAACCCGGGCCGCACGCATGCTAGGCGAGCGCGCTACCGCTTGAGCCACATCCCCAGCCCCCATATTCTATGCTTTCTTAATATCAAGAATAAATTTTTTTCAGAAGTAATACATATTTCATTATAAAAATAAAATAGAGGGGCTGGGGATGTGGCTCGAGCGGTAGCGCGCTCGCCTAGCATGCGTGCGGCCCGGGTTCGATCCTCAGCAGCACCACATACCAACAAAGATGTTGTGTCCACCGAGAACTAAAAAATAAATATTAAAAATTCTCTCTCTCTCTCTCTCTCCTCTCTCACTCTCTCTTTAAAAAAAAAATTAAAAAAAAAAGAAAAAATAAATAAATGTTAAAATTCTCTCTCTCTCTCTGTCCCCCTCTCTCACTCTCTCTTTAAAAAAAAATAAATAAAAATAAATAAAAATAAAAATAAAAATAGAATAGAACCAGGTTCCATGGCACACACCTCTAATCCCAATGGATTGTGAGGCTAAGACAAGATAATCCTGAGTTCAAAGCCAGACTCAGAAACATAGCAAGGCCCTAAGCAACTATGTGTGACTCAGTCTGATTTAAATTTCCAGTAAGAAACAACAACAACAAAAGGAATACAATGTATTGATGAGGATACAGAACAAATTATCATGAACTAAAGATGGAGTAGAAATTGCTATTATTTCATCATGAAAGATATATATATATGAAATACTCCTCACCAAGCAACTTAGACCTGTAGAAATTATAGTATGTGTGTACAATGACAGTGTAGAAGTATGTGATAGCATAAGACTAGAGCTATACTTTTCAATACAGTAGAAATCTGTGGCCTAGGAGGAAAGATGATGTGATTCAGAAAAATAAAAATAATAAAGTTTGAGAACAAAATGATTTCTGGAGCCCAGAGAATTTTTGATTTAATTAGAGTACAAATTACCACATAAGTATTGTACTGAAGTTACATCTGTTAAATACATCACCGTTTAATGGATTTCAAGGAAAATATTTAGAACTTATCATAAACTAAATAAAAATTTGCAAAAGCACATAAAATAGTATGTGTGTAAATAAAACTAATCATTATAAAGACAATTATTTTAACTCAAATTAACATATAATATTTTCCTATCAAAATTTTAGCATGTTTTTTTTTAATATTTTATTTTTTTAGTTCTCGGCAGACACAACATCTTTGTTGGTATGTGGTGCTGAGGTCGAACCCGGGCCGCACGCATGCCAGACAAGCGCACTACCGCCTGAGTCACATCCCCAGCCCTTTAGCATGTTTTTATTTAAATACAAGAAGAGACCTGGACCTGTTAGTGCACAATTGTAATCCCAGTACCTTGGGCAATTTATTGTGAGCTCAAAGCCAGCATTAGCAAAAGTGAGGCCCTAAGCAACTTAGTGAGATACTGTGTCTAAATGTCATACAAAATATGTTTGGGGATGTGGCTCAATTCCCCTGAGTTTAATTCCTGCTGAGGGCCATTGCCAAGTAGGAATGACTCATGGACTTGCCTTGGAAATCCGCTGTGACCTTGCATGTGTGTTTGAGAAAGGTGACCTTGCTCAAGGACCAGGGCAGATCCGGGTTTAGAGCTGATCAGATTTTAGGGAGTATCCTGTCCTTGGGTTTAGGGTTTTCCTGGTTTAAGACAAATTTAAGGCGTTCCTGGTTTAAGACAATATGGGTTTTAGGGAAGTTGGAGGTTGAAGATTATTGCTGCTGGGAATAGTGTGTTCCTGCTGCTTCAGTTCCCATTGAGTTCTCGTGAGATTCAAAAAGTATTTGGAAAAACACCTCATGGAGTAGGTGAATTGGGCCGCGGCAGAATGGAGATTTCCCCAGAACGTGTTTGTTGAAGGCCTGTGTGAGTTCGGGAATAAAGAATTGCTGTTTGAATCTACAAAGCTGTGAGTGGCTCGTGATTCTTGTGCCCAGTCAAGACACTGGCAAATTCCAAGTACCAAATAAAAGAAAGGAAGGGAACAAAAAAAATATCTTAGAAATAAAATGTATGTGAAATACCCCAAAACCTTTAATAAAAATAAACAAATAATATAGTTATTGTTATGAGACACATTTAAAGTATATCATGAAACTATATTGCAATAATACAGACCAATATATTATAATATAAATCAAATCTGAAACCATATGTAGATCAATAGTATTGTTAATAGCAATAGAAAGGCTGGGGATGTGGCTCAAGCTATAGCGCGCTGGCCTGGCATTCGTGCGGCCCGGATTTGATCCTCAGCACCACATACCAACAAAGATGTTGTGTCTGCCGAGAACTAAAAAATAAATATAAAAAATTCTCTCTCTCTCTCTCTCTCTCTCTCTCTCTCTCTCTCTCTCTCTCTCCTCTCTCGCTCTCTCTTTAAAAAAAAAGAGCAATAGAAAGGCATATGTAAAACCAGCCATATGAAAAATAACATTAGATGTGAATGAATGAATCTATTCAACCTAAAGTTAGAAATGGGACATAGAGGCAAAGTTCACTGTTAGAGTGTGTGTGCAGAATGTGCAAGACAGTCAGTGTGCCAAACTTAGCAACACTATAAAATGCAAATATAAACAGGGAATGATGTTGAAAATAAAGCAAAATATTAAATGAGACACTCTCCCTCCATCTATAGATAAATTTAAGGAAAAAACTACTATGAGTATCTCTTTGGCAAAATCATGAATGAGTAGAGAGATTTAGATACACTGAATATCAGTCAGGTCTTAAGAAATGTACCATATTTGGGACAAAATTTCCAATTACCATGATCACCTCTAGTGAACAGAAATGTGAGAGAGGGGTTGAGGATGTAGCTCAGTTTTTAGAGTGCTTGCCTTGTATGCACAAGGCCCTGGGTTCAATCTCTAGCACCACAAAAAAAAAAAGAAGAAAATATGAAAGAAATGATACAAAAAATGGTGATATCTAGAAGCCATAAAATTTTTCACAAGTGTATCATCAGCTGTGACCAAGACACAAAAATACCCAAATATCAAAGCTGTCAATTTATCTCAAAAAAAAATCTGCCAGCATATTTTCCCTATTGCTGTTGCTGACAGATGAAGTTCACTCTAGCTTGTATTATAGGTGAAAAAGGAAGGAATCCAGTAAACTACTCTTAGATTGAGTGAGATTTTAGCACCTCCTGAATCCTGCCACTCTAGCTTGTATTATAGGTGAAATAGGAAGGAATCCAGTAAACTACTCTTAGATTGAGTGAGATTTTAGCACCTCCTGAATCCTGCCCCAATCCTGATACACTTGTAATAAGGCCAGAACTACCAATTCCTCCTAGAAAAAGTTTTTTTTTTCTTTTGGGGGGGGGGTGTATGTGTGTATTGAATGTTTCATATTTAACATATTTTGTTTATGTTACTATGTCCCTGATACACTAGTAATAATGCCAGAACTACCAATTTATCCTAGAAAGTTTGTGTGTGTGTGTGTGTATGTGTGTGTATGTGTGTACTGAATATCTCAACTTTAACATATTTTATTTACCTTACTATGTCCTGAAGTTTCAAACTCTAGAACAAAAGGTGATTGAGCTTATGTAAATCTCTGTAGATTTCAAACAAATAAATTTACATTTTTGGGCTGGGGATGTGGCTCAAGTGGTAGCGCGCTCCCCTGGTGTGCATGCGGCCCAGGTTTGATCCTCAGCACCACATACAGACAAAGATACTGTGTCCGCCAAATACTGAAAAATAAATATTAAAGTTCTCTCTCTCTCTCCCACTTTCTCACTCTCTCTCACTCTTTCTTTAAAAAAGAAAAGAATTTAAATTCTTTGCCCAGCACTTTTATGAACTATGATACCAAAAAGCTGTTCAGAAAGGAGCTTAAAAAAACAATGATCCCTGTTTATTCCAACAAATCTTTACAGAATAGTCCTACTACTACTTCATATAAACTTTCCTCAAGGATAAAATGCATCAGTCAAAGAGATTTTCTGTAGCCTGGGCAGTGTTGTTGAAAAGGTTATTATAATAATCTGAAAGAGCTAGGTGTGGTGGCAAATATACTAGAGGCTAGAGAGGCAAGTCAGGAGGATTGTGATTTGAAAGACAGCCTTAACAACATAGAAAGGCTATAAGTAACTTATTGAGAGATTAGTGATATATCACCTGTCTCAAAAAAAAAAAAAGACTGGAGACATAACTCAGTGGTAAGCACCCACAGAGTTCAATTCCTAGCACCAAACCACACCAAACTAAACAAATATCTGAAAGATAGTAGGGACTCCAGAGTATAGGTGTATATGCATAGATAAAATTTTTTTTTTTAAAGAGAGAGTGACAGGAGGGAGAGAGAGAGAGAGAGAGAGAGAGAGTTTTTAATATTTATTTTTTAGTTCTCGGCGGACACAACATCTTTGTTGGTATGTGGTGCTGAGGATCGAACCCGGGTCGCACGCATGGCAGGCGAGCGCGCTACCGCTTGAGCCACATCCCCAGCCAGCATAGATAAAAATTTTGGTTACAATATAAAGTTAATAATAATACTTTTCAAAAAAAGTTCATGTTTTTTTTAAAGGGCAAGAGAGAGAGAGGGAGAGAGAGAGAGAGAAAAAGAGAGAGAGAGAGAGAGAATTTTACTATTTATTTATTCATTTTAGTTTTCGGCAGACACAACATCTTTATTTGTACGTGGTGCTGAGGATAAAACCCAGTGCCACACGAATGCCAGGCAAATGCACTACAGCTTGAGCCACATTCCCAGCCCCTATCATGGTTCTTAAGAGCTCAAAATAAAAATGCCATGTAATCCACTAATAATAATTTTTTGAAGCAGGGTATCATTGTGAATGTCTGTACTCTTGGTGGCTTGGGAGGATGAAACAGGAGGAACTTAAATGCAAGACCAGCCTCAGAAACTTGGCAATGGCTTAAGTGATTCAGTGACATTTTTTCTTATTAAAAAATAGGGATGTAACACAGTCGTAAAGTGCCTAAATAAGTAAAAATAAATAACAATAACAATTTTTGGTTTAAAAAATGCCCTATAACCAAGTAATTATAATTATGGATAAATGTCTAAAGAAATTAGAACACTTTTGTTAAAGATATTACTTCACTTCCATTTTTATTGTAGGTTTATTCACAGTATCTAATAAAAGGAATCAAATGAAGTGACTTTTAGATGCAAGGTATTGATGAAAAGGTTTCTTCCAGCTGCAGATCATCCATCTACTTGCCTTAAAGCCTGAATACTTATAATTCAAACTGCTCCCTAAAAGGCAAGACTCAGATATGGATTCTTCTGAGTACTCCAAGAAATTTTGGTACCTCTGGACAAATTCTGTGCCAAGGTCTCGGCTTGGCACCAGAATCAGGAGGCACCACAGCTTTGTAGGTTCAAACAGCAATTCTTTATTCCAGCTCTCACACCGCCTCCACACAGGTCCAGGGGCAATCCCGTTCTGCCCTCTCCCGCACAATTCACCTACTCCACGAGGCTATCTCCAAATCCCATTTTAATCTCACGAGAACTCAACAGGAACAAGCAGCAGGAACACCCTAATCCCAGCAATAATCTTCAACTTCCAACTTCCCTAAAACCCATTATCTTAAACTGGCAACGCCTTAAACTCAAGGAGCCGGTTACTTCCTCAAACCTGATCAGCTCTAAACCCGGATCCGCCTTGGTCCTTGAGCAAGGTCACCTTATGAAAGCATTCATGCAATGTCCCATTGAATGTCCTCTAAGCAGCATGGGGTACGCTTGGCAAGGAAATTTCCATGCGTCATTCCTACTTGGTAATGGCCCTCAGCAATTCTGTAAGACTTTTCCAAAACTAAGGAATAGGTAAATTTTTGAGTTTGGAATGTGGACAACATACAGTAAATTCCTCAAGGGGGAATCTTAATTCAGACACTGTGATAAGGTGTCTGGTCTAGGGAAGAAAGAGGAAGTAAAATCAGAATTTGAGATAAAACTAGAAGACTTTGCTTCACTGATTTAATTCAAACAAATATTGGAAAAGGGTTAAAGCTACTAATTGAAATTTATGTAAAACAGGTATTTAAAAAGTACCAGGAAAGAGCTGAAGGTGTGGCTCAGTGGTACAGTGCTTGCCTAGCATATATGAGGCCCTGAGCTTAATTCTCAGTGCCCCATATAAATAAATTAAATATAAATAAATATTTTAAAAATACCAGGTAAAGATTTAGGGTTGTTGCTCAGTAGTAGAATGTTTGACTAGTATGCATGAGACAGTCTGTTTGATACTGGACCCACAATAATAATAATAATAATAATAATAATAATAATAATAATAATAATAAAGATATTTTGTTCATCCACAACTAAGAAAAAAATATTTTAAACAGGTACAACAGTGCTATGGCCTGTAACCTTCTAATTATCTGTGTTCTAATTAATCCCTTGCTATTGAACTTTCTTGTTATTTAAATTAAAGTCCAGTTCCACTTTTATTTCCTGCCACACCAGGACAAAGGAGTTTGCTTGAATATTAGGAATGCTTCTAAATGTCACTTTAATAAAGTTGTTTTACATATTTAAAAACTCAGTTGAAAGCAAACTTGGTGGCACAGGCCATAACCCCTGTGGCACAGAAGAATTATACATGGGTATCATGAGTTCAAATCTACCATCAGCAAAAGCAAGGCACTAAGCAACTAAGTTAGACCTTCTCTCTAAATAAATACAAAAAAGGACTGGGGATGTATCTCAGTGGCCCTGAGTTAAATATCTGGTACAAAAAAAAAAAAAGAATAAAAAAGAAAAAAAAATTCAATTGAGGACAAATACATTAAAGAAACAAACAAACAAAAAACCACCTTAATTTTGGACAAATTAACTACACTATTGTGAGGATGGCCTTAGGCCTGGACTAAAAAAACTCCATTTTAAAAACTTCAGTTTGAAACATGCAGCCTCACCAGGCATGCCTAAAGAAGCCCTGCAATATTGCCCTCAGACATAAACTAATCACTTCCCCTCAACTTGATAAACAGAGTGAGGCCTCTGGCAGGTTGTCCTCACCTAATAAGAGAGAAGGGTGAGAAGACCAAGGTGCAGACCACAAGAACAGATGTTTCTGGTCCTAGAGTAAATGATGTCATGGAAAAATCTGGTGGTAACTAACAAGAATTGAAAAAAAGGGTAAAAAAGCTGCAAAATTTAGTATAAAGAGAACAGCAAATAAAAAATGCACTTGAGCTGGGGAGGCTGATGAGGACTTGGAATGACATCTCATCACTTCTCATCATTTGTATTATCCTCACCTCTCTTAATCTCTAAAGCCACACCTTAGTGAGAGGGGGAAAGTTAAAAGATTATGTGATGTTTTTCTCACGTGATGAAAACTTAATTTCAGTGGGGAGAAACTCAATGGGGAAAATAAAACCGAGAGGCAAGATCTCCCACACACCCAAAATATCATGAATAAAAATTTTATCAAAATTACTTAAAAATTTCATTTAACTTTTCTGCTCTCTGGTCTTATGAGCAAGCAAATTTTATTTTAAACTTCTAAGCAATGTCCTAAGGCATTAATATTTTCCAAGAGGGAAAAACAATATAATGCATTAGTATAATTTAAAAATTTCTAGTATTCATAATAAAAATTAAGAAGGACAGCTTAAATCAATTTAATAACTTAAACCACTATATCCAAAATATTATTATTTTTGAAAATATAAATTGACAAATAAATAAATGTATTTTTCAAGCTTCATCCTAAAATTCACTCTTGACCTCTCAGGGATATCTGTGGTCACCACAGCTGTATTCCATGTTTGAGATCTATAAATACCCTGACCTCAGCAAGGTGAAAAAAAATGGACAACGCAGTTCTGTGTCATAGGTTATGGAATAAATATACCAAACAACATTCTTTCAGGGCCAAAGAAAAGGAGAGACTCTGCACTTTGAGAGAGAAGCCATCTACAACTTAGAAGTGTACAAACGTGGAAACTGTTTATCACAGGATTCTGGACACAGATCCATTTTCATTTTAGATATCATACTTTAACCAAAAGAGATTGGTATCACTGGAGAGAAGACTCTAGGTCATCAGATCATCAGTAACCCAGAAACTAGAGTCTAAACATTTAAAAAAATATATTTTGCAGTTTTGTCTTTAACCTAATGCAGGGTTGTGATTTCAATTTTCTTCTTTAGTATGGGGTATTCTGAGAATATCATCAAACATTAAAGGCAAAGAAGTCTACACATATTTCCATATAATTAAATAAAGCCTGTCAAGAGATTAAAGTTTAATTTTAAATTAATAAAAATTTAGCCAGTACCTATAAGGCAAAATATTTTTTTCACATAACTTCTGTTCCACATGTAATTGAATCCTGGCATTCAGCCTATGTTTAGTGAATGAGATATCTATCACTGAATAAGAAGAAACCATATAAAAATTATTGTCTCAAGTGTGGGCTTATCATCAATTAAGCCTGGGTTCATATGGGATCTTTTTACTGCATTAGGTGATAGTTGGTAAGGTTACTGAACTTCAGAGGGAGATATGGTTGCCAAAAAAGTATGGCTCAGTGGTACAGTGCTTGCCTAGCATATATGAGGCCCTGAGCTTAATTCTCAGTGCCCCATATAAATAAATTAAATATAAATAAATATTTTTAAAATACCAGGTAAGGAATCAAATAAATTAAGGTGGGCCTTAGCATCACAAGCCAATATAAACAATATTGTATGGTAACACAATCACACTAATTTATTTTATAAGTTGTCTGTAATCGATTTCTTGCTACAACACCAGAGTTGAGTAGTTGGGACAGAGAACTACCAGTCTGAAAATTCTAAAGGATTTACTATCCTGTTACCAAAAAAAAAAGTGTGCTGACCCATGGGCTTCATGAATGTGTCATATTGTAAGCTAAATATTTCACTTGCTATTCCAATAAGTGTCCTTTTTATGTTTGGAATTTTCCTCTTCTAGAATTTGACTAATGTGTTTAAAATAGAATACAATATGAAAAAAGCCTAAATGTCTATATTTGTATATGCATATTATATTCACTAGTACTGAATATTGCTTTGCATGATCATTTTATAGCTGATTATATATATATATATATATATATAATATAAATATATATATTATATATATATATATATATATATATATATATATGCTGAGGGCCATTACCAAGTAGGAATGACGCATCGAAATTTCCTTGCCAAGCGTACCCCATGCTGCTTAGAGGACATTTGATGGAACATTGCATGCATGCTTTAATAAGGTGACCTTGCTCAAGGACCAAGGCAGATTCGGGTTTAGAGCTGATCAGGTTTGAGGAAGTAACCGGCTCCTTGAGTTTAAGGCGTTGCCAGTTTAAGATAATGGGTTTTAGGGAAGTTGGAAGTTGAAGATTATTGCTGGGATTAGGGTGTTCCTGCTGCTTGTTCCCGTTGAGTTCTCGTGAGATTAAAATGGGATTTGGAGATAGCCTCGTGGAGTAGGTGAATTGTGCAGTAGACGGCAGAACACGTTTGCCCCTGGACCTGTGTGGAGGCGGTGTGAGAGCTGGAATAAAGAATTGCTGTTTGAACCTACAAAGTGTGGGTGCCTCCTGAATCTTGTGCCAAGCCCAGACCTTTGGCAGGGCTCATCCTCATGGAGGTGACAGTGTTATGAAAGTAAAAACAAAGTATTCAAAGTGTTTCCTAATACACTTTCATAGTCACAGATTTACATAAGTCACTCACAAAAAATAAGAGCTAAGATTCAAAATTTGGAAAATATACTCTGCACTTTAGCTACAAGAGGAGTAAAAACACATTGTCAAATTTATGTGTACAGATAGGGCTAAATGTAAAGGTAAAATTTCCAAGCTGATTCTAAGCCGCAGAGCCTGAGTTAAAGTGTAAAGGACCAGGCTTGTAAACCTGCTTCTAAAACTGCAAAGCATGGGTTAAATTCCCGAGGCAGTTAGGACAAGGCCCTACTGGCCATTTAGTGATTTATGGACTGGGGTCCTGTGCAACTCCTCACGTAAGCATTCAAGACCCTGTGCAGTTTGTCACGTAGATATTCAGGGTCCAAACCAATCAGTTTGAATGTGTACCCCACCTAGGAGCACCAATCACTCCTGCCCTGATTGTTCCCGCCAATGTATGCACTAATCCTGACTCAGGGTTGTTGCTCAATTTTCCCGCGCCTCATGATGATTTGTTCTGATGTATGCAAAGCCCCCCACCCTCTCCGAAAAGTGTACTTAAGCTCCGCTTGAACTCTGCTCTGGGCTCTGTGCTGCTCTCCCTTCTTGAGTGAGCACGGAGCCCCAGCGCGCTGGAATGGATCCTCAATAAATATCCCCTTTTGCCAATTGCATGGAGTCAGTCTCTTGGGTGGTCTCCCTCTCCGACGTATCACCAGAACTTTACATAAAGAATTGCTAATATGTTGACACTCAGTATCATTCTGCTTTTTGTAATGGATGAGGTTTACATAGCTGTTCAGTGTGAAAGAATATTTTAAAGGTCTCCTGAATATTAAGCAACTTTACTGGAATTCAGGATCAATTCTCTGTGACCCCAAAAGCCACAACTCATATCCTCTAGACTACATGAATTATCAATCTTTCATTATTGTCTTAGAAGTTAGATAGTGGCACAAAAAAGCAGAATTTTTTTTGTACCAAGGACTGGACTCAGAACACTTTATCACAAATCACATCTCCAGCCCATTTGTTTTTAAAGACAAGCCAAGTTCTCACTAAGATGCTTAAGGCCCCACTGAGTTGCTGAGTCTAGCCTTGAACTTAAAATCCTTCTACCTCAGCCTCTTAAGTCACTGAAATTATAGACATTCATTACAATATTGGTTCTTGTTTCCTGGTTTATGAATAGGTAAAATTGAAATGATAAGCAGAGAAGCAGCTGTTATAATCACCCCTTTATTAATTCTGGCTTAATTTCTAAGGTTTAAATATTGAAACCCATGTTTCAATGTATACTGAAGGTAACATTATCTATTATAGTCAACAGTCAGTTGATCTCCATCTTATCCATACAATTTTTTACTGCCTAAACTTTGATTTAATTTGAAAATGTTACTCAATATGTTTGAACTTCTGGTTTTTTTTTCTGGCATTATTAGGATACTAGGTTAAAACCATACACCCTATGTGAAATTATGGTGTGGTTATAGCTAAAGAGAAGACTATATGATAAATAAAATTTTTAACCCATGAGGATGAGGTATTTTCTTTATTTTTATGTAACCTTGGTGAATAAGATACAGAGTACACAACCAAACCTTAAATCTTTCAAAGCAGGCTATAACTCTAGTTAATAAAGAAAAATATCAAATACAAAAAGTTGTGTTGCAAAATCACATATCAGTTGGTTTGTTATCAGCAGCACAGGAATGGGTTTCTGCCATATAATAATATCAGTATGACTTCAATACATATGATATCTTTAGATGCAGCCACACAGCAGTTGATCAATGATAAGTTGGAAGAATGATGAGCTTGTTTAGATACCATCTGGAGATGGCTTTTAGTAATCCTAGACAGGGGGATTGTGTTCTAGTCATATCACAATACAGCATATTTTTTGAGGTCTGTGGATGCAGAGCTCTTACCTCCTTGCTAATATATCATTGCAGAAGACTTCAGGTGTGTAGATTTTTTGATGATGAAACCTATAAGAGTGGATCATTGGAAAGGCCAAACATGGCTATAGCTACTCTGTTGTTGATGCTTCCAAAAGGTTATTGCTATTATTTTGATGATTATTATTATAAGTATTATTATCATTTATTTAAGTAATGAATACCTTGATTAAGTGTATACATTCATTGTCATAAACATTTTCTTCTGAGAATGTATTCACTATGTAAAATATTGATCATGCACCTTTGTTTTCTGGCGTATATATATAAGGGCCTATGGAATAATGCAAGATTCTGAGGGCTGAATGCTCTGGGATACCTGGGAGCTATTGTTACCTCTGCATAAGCATGACTACAATGCCAACTCTTCCTCAAATCTCTCAATTGCTAGAAACCAAAATTTTACATCCTCGGTCTCAACACCCACACAGCAACTCGTTTAGTCTTTAGGATGTTTGCAGGTGAGAGATAACTCAGTCCTGATAGATTAATGGAGATTTTTAGGGGAGTAGTGGCAACTATGGACACGAAGAAGCATACAACATTTTGTTGCCTCAGTCCAATTACAGTGAACTCCTGTGGAGAGCTGTTACATAGTGGGATTCGTTCTTTATAAACAAAAATAAGGATTTTGACTGCACTGTGTGCAAAAATAAACCTTGAAAGTTGAACTGCTGAAGCCCAGGCCTCAGCCCCTGGTTAAAAAAAAAGTGGCAGCAGTGGCGTAGATGATTTGGAGAAGTAGTCAAATGAGTCATGTGCATCTGCTCTGGTCATGGGATGAATGGTTTCTATAGATTTGACAGCAAAAACTGATGCAAGTGTATGAGAGACTACCAGAATGAGAAATTGCAAAATAATAAAGAAGTATAGGAATCCAAAATATATTCAGTAGAGTAAGATCTCTGTATTTTGAAAATACCCATCAACCTTCTCCATTGTGATGATTGAGTTTGGGGAGAAGAAGAAGGATAAAGGCCTTCAAGTTCAGTCAATGGATGATGCATAAAATGAAACAACAGCAGCCAATGGTTCCAGTGAACAACTGGCATGGCCAGCCCAGGTATTCAAATTTACCCCATTTTACCTGTTAAGCAGTACTGGTGGACTTTTAAAAATAATTTACCCAGGTGGCAGAAGAAAGATTATTATTTTTGTCTGTAAGAATAGAGATAAACAGCACTCTGTGTTGCACCTTAAGAATGGAGAGGTTAGCATTGCTCCTTACAGTAGAAGTTGTGAAATGCTCAATGCCATGAGGCATTTAAGGACAAAAAAGAAAACCAAGTATGTTAGTAGCTGGCGAGGCTTCCAGAAGGCTGTATTTTTAGCAAGTAACCAAGGTCATAAACATTTATATTCAATCTATGTACTCAAGGTCAGAAACATTTGTTTGTGAGCATGCTCTTACATCAGTAAAATGTTGTTGATAAGCCTTCTTTGTCTTACCTGCATAAAAAAAGAAAAACGTTCTATTTAATAATTTGGGGGGCTGAGGGATAGAAGCTAGAGTTTGGTTATGGGCTATTGCTGCCTTCAAAAGTAGCATGCCTACTATCCCAAAAGTTTCTCACATCTTCTTTCAACTGCTTGAGCCCCAAACCCTGCTTTTTTGATATAAGCCCCTGCACAATAGCCACAGATGTGAAATCATTTTTAATTTGAGACTATCACAAATCCTCTTCTTTATGCAAGGAGTATCATGTTGTTTTGTAGACATACTCCCAGATAAAATTCATATAATGGTGATTTAGTATATTATTTATTTTAGATTACAAATATGGCCTTAATGTTGTCTCACCCTCACTTTTTTAATGTAGTGTTTCATATTCTCCATTTACAAAACTTTTGTGATACAGATACAGTCCTTTTGTTGCAGTTCCCATAGCATCCTGCATTTTCATCATGACTGAAATAAAATATGGTTCTTTTCAAATTTCTCCTGATAAGAAATTTTAAAAATATTGCTTGTTCTTGATTTTTCATCCAATTTTCAGCAATTTCCCAAGTTTATTTTAAATCCTGCTATAAGCTTTAGACGTTTTTCTCAAACATATTATCCCCATTGAATAAAAAGTTCATCAGATGTAAAAATTTTGGTTTTCTTTTTTTTATACTTTCTTTTCTTTTTTTAAGGGGAGAGGAATGAATACTTAACCCAGGATAGTTCTCCTAAACCCCTATATCTTCAAGCTTTTTAAATTGTATTGTATTTTATTTTTAGTTTTCACACAAAGACTTGCTTAGTTTATTAGGGCCCTCTCATATTAATTAGAGTGAATTTGAAATTGTGATTCTTCTGCTTAAGTCTCCCAAATTATTAAGATTGATGTCATGAGGCATATATGTGTGTAACCCCCCTCCCCTTGTAAAGGTCTGGCAAAACGTCGGAGGGAGAGACCACCCAAGAGACTAACTCCATGCAATTGGCAAAAGGGGATATTTATTGGGGATCCATTCCAGCGCGCTGGGACTCTGTGCTCACTCAAGAAGGGAGAGCAGCCCAGAGCCCAGAGCCAAGGTCAAGCAGAGCTTAAGTACACTTTTTGGAGAGGGCGGTGGGCTTTGCATACATCAGAACAAATCATCATGAGGCGCGGGGAAATTGAACAACAACTCTGAGACGTGATTGACAAATTCATTGGCGGGAACAGCTCAGGCGGGGGTGATTGGTCATTCCTAAGTGGGGTACACATTCAAACTGATTGGTTCAGGCCCTGTGACAAACTGCACAGGGCCCTAGGCTAAATGGCTAGTAGGGTGTTGTCTTAACTATCTCAGGAATCTGGGTGTAACAGTGGAACTCAATAATACCTAATCTTTTACATTTTATTTCAAGCCTTCCAGCTTAGAAACTTTACCATTTCACCCTTTTTTAATAAATGTCACTACTTAAAAATAATGATGAATCATGGCTTCTGAAGGAGGTAAGTTTTGCCTTTACGTCAGGCATATTTGATCTTGATAAGTACTTAAAAATTGTGGGCACACAACAAAGCATCTTTGTAAGATCCTGTTTCAAAACAAAAAAAAAGAAAAGAAAAAAAATTGAGGATACAGCTCAGGAATATTAATTCTCTCAGTTCAACCACCAGCACTATACTCATATAACACACACACACACACACACACACACACACACACACAGTACTTGTAGGATTTAGAAAATATTTTTTTGCCACAGTCTGGCTGGGCACAAGATCACGAGCCACTCACAGCTTTGTAGATTCAAACAGCAATTCTTTATTCCCGAACTCACACAGGCCTCTACACACGTTCTGGGGAAATCCAAGTTCTGCCCGCAAAATTCACCTACTCCCCCAGGTTTTTAATCCCAAATACCTTCTGAATTCCAGGAGAACTCAATGGGAACTCAGACAGCAGGATACGTCCTATTCCCAGCAGGAATAATTTTAAACCCGGAACCGCCCTAAACCCAGATTGTCCTAAACCGGGAACACCCTAAACCCAAGGAGCGGGATACTTCCTAAAACCTGCAGGATACACCCTAAACCTGGATCCACCCTGGTCCTTGAGCAGGGTCACCTTTCTCAAACATACATTAAATGTCACAGCGAATGTCCAAGGCCAAGTCCATTTCCAGGAGTCCTTCTTCTAAGCAACATGGGGTACACTGGCAAGGAAATTTCAATGTGTAATTCCTACTTGGAAATGGCCCTCAGTATTTTTTGACACTGAACAGCTGTATTAACCTCATCTATTACAAAAGGCAGAATTAGTGACATAATATCATTGGTCTTTTAGCCTTATCTGTGTACAGAAATTTGGTAATGCGATTTTACTCATACCCTAGCCAAATGCAGAATGCATTCTACAAACTTTGGGTCAGGGCTCTTCTTTTTTTATGGCTTTTATAAAACTGTGGCTATGAAAGAGTACTAGTCAGGTACCTAGTCAGGAAATATTTAATGATTTTGCTTTGGCTTTTAAAACACTGTCTCCTCAATGAGAACAAGCTCACCTTAATTTATTGTAAGGGTCTGGTGAAATATCGGAGGGAGAGACCACTCAAGAGACTGACTCCATGAAATTGGCAAAAGGGGATATTTATTGGGGATCCATTCCAGCGCGCTGGGACTCTGTGCTCACTCAAGGAGGGAGAGCAGCCCAGTGCCCAGAGCAAAGGTCAAGCAGAGCTTAAGTACACTTTTTGGAGAGGGCGGTGGGCTTTGCATACCTCGGAACAAATCATCATGAGGCATGGGGAAATTGAACAACAACTCTGAGACGTGATTGGCAAATTCATTGGCGGGAACAGCTTGGGCAGGGGTGATTGGTCATTCCTAAGCAGGGGTACACATTCAAACTGATTAGTTCAGGCCCTGTGACAAACTGCACGGGGCCCTAGGCTAAATGGCTAGTAAGGTGTTGTCTTAACTATCTCAGGAATCTGGGTGTAACAGAGGAACTCAATAATACCTAATCTTTTATATTTTAATTCAAGCCTTCCAGTTTAGAAACTTTACCCTTTCATTATTAGATTCTGATATATCATGTGAAGAAGATTCAGGGTGCTTTTTTTGGCAGCCAGATCTCCCTCTGAAGTTCAGTAATTTTAACAGCTAAAAATATGCAGCAAAAATATTGCAGATGAATGCAGTTCAATCCAAATGTGAACTAGTAAGTTTTAGAGTGACTTCTTATACAGTTACAGACAACAATATACCCACTGGAGAGAAAATGTCAGGTTTTAATCATATGTGGTACAGTGAATATCTGGAAAACAGCAGATATCTTACAAGCAGTACTTTAATTTCTTTTATTTAAGTTTATATTCCCAGCCCTTATCCTTAGTCTTTTAACAATGAAAATAGACCAGCTTGCCTTTTGGACTTGATTCTGGGCCCCCTAGGCTTAGGTTTGAGTCAGTGCCTGAAGACTTGTCCAATCAGTCTCTTAGGTGCCATTCTTTTAATCATTTTGTAGGCTTTCTGTCATGGATCAGGAGCCTAAATTTCTGTGCCAAGAAGAAGTTGAAAACATGAGGCTGGGGATATGGCTCAAGCGGTAGTGTGCTCGCCTGGCATGCGTGTGGCTCCGGTTCGATCCCCAGCAACACATACAAACAAAGATGTTGTGTCCGCCGATAACTAAAAAAATAAATATTAAAAAAAAGAAGGGGCTGGGGATGTGGCTCAATCGGTAGCGCACTCGCCTAGCATGCGTGCGGCCCGGGTTCGATCCTCAGCAGCACCACATACCAACAGAGATGTTGTGTCCGCCGAGAACTAAGAAAAAAATAAATAAATGTTAAAATTCTCTCTCTCTGTCCCTCTCTCTCTCTCACTCTCTCTTTAAAAAAAAAAAATCAATCCCCTGAACCCCGAGTTCAGGGAGGTTTCAGAGTTTAAAAAAAAAAAAAAAAAGAAAAAGCTGAAAACAAACCACAGGGAGAACTCTGAAAACCCTGAAAGCAATAAAATGATAAGTGTGCCTTGTTATCTTGAGACTAGATAAGAAGGTTGTTTGAAGCTGGCAAGAGTGGCAATGGCGGAAAATGAAAATTGTGGCTAGGTACTTGTTGTGAGGGGGCAACAATTGTGATATATGCAGTACAGGAGAGAAATAAAGAATTTCCTTGCACTTCTGCCCCTTTCAATGCTTTATTCATTCAATTACTCAACATAATTTCACTCTATAGGTTCTTAATCAAGAAAACAACAATTCTTAATGCTAGGTACTGAAATAGACATAATCCATTCAGAGCTAACAATTATAAATTAATTTTAAGCACTGCAAAGCACACGTAATAATGACAGGCTAATTACAGACATTCCCTCTACATGCTAAGTTCAAAAGTCTCAAGCCTTAGGTTTTTTTTTTTTTTAAAGAGAGAGTGACAGAGGGGGGAGAGAGAGAGAGAGAGAGAGAGAGAGAGAGAGAGAGAGAGAGAGAAAATTTTTTGTTTAAATATTTATTTTTTAGTTCTCGGCGGACACAACATCTTTGTTGGTATGTGGTGCTGAGGATCCAATCCGGGCCGCATGCACACCAGGCGAGCGTGCTACCGCTTGAGCCACATCCCCAGCCCCAAGCCTTAGGCTTTATGTCCAGCATATGCAAAGTCACTCAGACCAGGGTGATCAGGATAAAAACCAAGGCAGGGCTTTCCTGGTGTGGAGCAGATGACTGCTTGAGGAGAGGATGATAGGGAGAAGTTGCAGCTCTCACCAGGGTCCATAAAATGGCATAGACTTGGAGAGTGATGAGTATTATGCAGAGGATCAGAAAATGAAGACAACTAATGGGATGTCAGGTCCTCATCAGGCTATCCATCTCAAGTGCATCTTTGTTTTGGCTGGCTGAATCCTTGTTCATTAGCTCTATTATTTACATAAAAATTTGGGCTTTTTGACCCCCCCTTGCAATCTTCTTCAGCTACTACCAGGTTTCTCATTATCATTTACCCTGGAGTCAGAAACATCTTGTGTGGTGGTCTCCACCCTGATATTTTTGCCTTTCTCTCTTATCAGGCTAGGAGATCTTGCCAGGGGCTTCACTCTATTTATCAGGTTGAGGGGAAATAACTTGTTTGAGGCCATACTGGAGTGCTCTGTGTGTGTGTGCCTTGTGAGACTGCAGGTTTGAAACTAGAATTTTTAAAATAGAGTTGTGTAGGCTCAGGCCTAAGGCCATCTTCACAGGACTCCTCAGAGGATCTCTGTGGCAGATAAACCTCCATCCCCGACCCTTACTAGTCTAGTGAAGCTTAGATCAGCAGTTAAAAACCTGGGTATTTTGTTCCATAGCTTGTCTCTAAAGCCCTTTGTGGGCATCCATGTGCCATGAGTCCAGCATGTTCCCAAATTGTGTGGTGAAGACTAGAATAATTATTTGAAGAGAACCGTAACTTCGTTTGTTGTTTCCATGCACAAGAGAGATTGTAGTTTTAGAGCTTGTTATGGAGGGTTTTTTTTTTTTGTGTGTGTGTGTGTGTATGTGTGTTTTGTTTTCTTTTTGGTATCAGGAATTCAACCCAGGGGTGTTCAGCCACTGAATCACATCCCCAGCCCTTTTTAAATATTTTTATATGGAGACAGGGTCCCTTTGAGTTTCTTAGGGCCTCATTAAGTTGCTGATGCTGGATTTTAACTCAATGCTCCTCATGACTCCTGAGCTTTTTTAATGTAGGGGAAGCAGTATCACAAATTTAGAACAACAATATAAATTCCAGAACTTCAGCTTAGCTCTTCCTAGGTCTGAGAATAAACCTCTAGTCTTCTAGCTCTCTGTTCACATATTCAAATCTAGGGTTCTTTTTTTCATAGTGAATTAGTATAAAATAGAAGGGATAGTAAAATTACAGTGTAATCAGGATAATGAACCTCATTCTAACACAGCTGGAGGCTAAGTGGAAGATATGTTAATGAGCACCATTAAGGCCTATTTCAAATGTAAAAAAACCTTAATGCCCACCTTTGGAAACACCTTTATCAAAGTCCTTTGTCCCATTGTTACCGCTGTTGATGGGTGACGAGTCCTTGTTTCCCCAATGTTGAAGAATAACACCAAAGAAGCATGCAGAGGCAAGGTCAGAGTAGAAATTAGAAGTTTATTAAAGGACAGCAGAAAAGAAGAAGGGGACCCAAGAGGTGGAATCCGTGGAAGTGCAGTTGTTTCCCCTTTTTATAGTTTTGGTGATGGAATTTGGGTTGAAAGACCGGAGAGGTGGGACACAGGTGGGCCAAAGAAGTATTCTGGGCAGTAAGGACTTCATTAACACTTCTTTGTGATGGGCTATCTTCAAATCTGTTGGGGGCTGTTTCCTGAGATCCATTAACATTTCTTTGAGGTGGACTTTGGCATAGGGCCTTTTCAAGACTTCATTAACATTCTATGAGTTGTCCTGTTTTCCCTGAGTCATTCTCAGTATGGCCTCCATTTTAGATTTCACTCGGTATTAGACCCGATTTACCTAACTATACTGACTACCTAACTTTAAATCTGGCTTCACAATTGGCAAAGTGAGAAATTTTGTTTCATCCCAAAACTCCACTTTCAACATTATCAATGACTATTTTCCCATATTTTGTTTCATTTTTCTTAAAGAACTAGAGAGCATTTTCAAAAGATTTGATTTATCATCTGTGTAGGAATGGTGGAAAAGCTCCATAAACTCAACAAGCAGGACTGTAGAGACCTGTCACAGAAGAGAAGGGGGAAGGGGAAAGAAGAGAGAGGGGAGGGGGAAGAGGGGGGGATGGGGAGAGCGAGAGGGTGTTGGTATTTATGAGCTCAACAGGGCATGAGGAGTAGCTGGGTGGAGTGGGCTCTTACTTCTTTATTGGCTGAGATTTCACGCCACTTTGGGGATTTAGAGGTGTGCCATTGTGCCATTAAAAGTTCACACCATTCAGTGTCGTGTACCTGAGCTCCTGGAATAGAAATGCTCCAGGCACCAACTTTTTTTTTTTTTTTTTTTTTTTTGAGAGAGAGAGAGAGAGAGAGAGAGAGAGAGAGAGAGAGAGAGAATTTTTTTATTTTTATTTTTATTTTTTTAGTTTTCAGGGGACATAACATCTTTGTTTGTAGGTGGTGCTGAGGATGGAACCTGGGCCGCACCCATGCCAAGTGAGTGCTCTACCACTTGAGCCACATTCCCAGCCCCTCCAGGCATGATCTTTACCAACAATCGGAGCTTTTTACATATGAATATAGCAGAATAAAATTAGGTGACACTAAAAATAATTAATCTCTTCTAAATGAGGTAGTGTAGTTTATGTGTCCCGATAAAGGTCCTCAATTCATTTTGTTTTCATATGTAAGACCTTTTTATTAAAATGGCCCTGAACCATAGAAACATTCCAAACATTTCAGTAAACACCTTTCTCTGGTGTGGCAGGAAAATAAAAGTGGGACTAACTTAAATTCAAACTACATGAAAGATCAATTTCTCTCTTTCTTTCCTTTGTTTTTTTTTTTTTTTTTTTTTTGTTGTTTTTTGTGGTACTGGGAATTAAACCCAGGGCCTCATGCTTAGAAGGCAAGCACTCTACCAGCTGAGCTATTGATAAACCCAACCTGATCTTTTATTAAAATTGGAAGCCATCTTGCCACAAAGCCATGAAAAGCTAATTTCGGCTTTACTATAAATTACTGCAAATTCTGAACCTGCTTGGAATGCCTGCCCGTGCCTTGAACTCACCCATGCCTGGCTCTCTGACCAGATAGCAGCCCTCTCTGAAACTTTAGTGACACCTCATAAATATTGGCCTTCCCTGGCCAGACAACGACCCTCTCTGAGGCTCTAATGGTCCTCATAAATTCTGATGTTGGGGCCAGCAAAAAATGTAAACTACCATTAGTGTGATGCTTGTCAGAGTTCTGTTATCTGTAACACCCCTTTTGTGTAACTTGCTGGGCTGTAGGAAAGGTGGGGCTGCTGTTTTGTTCCCACCGTTTTGGGAGGGAGAGACAGCCCAGCCAGTCGAAATAATAAACTTGCTTTAATTTGATTTTAATTGGAGCCAGTTGTCTTTTCTTGCATCCTGGTCTAACACTATATCCCCAGTGCCATATTTTGGGAGGCAAAACCAGGGATTGAAGTCATGGGCACTCTAACACTGAGCCACATCCCTACCCTTATTTTTTATTTTTTTCCCGTCCGGCAGGACACATCAATGTGGGCAGCGTACCTAGATGGGGAGGAATGAAGGGACAAGAGACACAAAAGGTGACAGCAAGACAAAAGTTCTGATCAAGCTGCAAACTTTTATTGTTCACACAGGGGTATTTATATGCTGGGGATGGGGAAGCTCTATGCAATTGCTGGATGTGGGTGGGTAAAACTGCCAGCTGGAAGATGTCTGATGATCCTGATAACCGCAGGATGTTCCAGGGAGATAGGTAGCTGCAGGATGCCTTCAGGGCAGAATGTCTCCCAGGGGGCTGTCAGGCTAATCTTTGAAGGAGAATTTCCTTCTAGTTCCCGACAATTTTTACTTAGAGAAAGGTTTTCACTGAGTTGCTTAGCTTCTCACCATTGCTGAGACTGACTTCAAATTCAGGATCCTCCTATCTCAGCCTCTGAAGCAACTGAGATTACAGGCATGAACCACCATGCATGGCCAACTTCCATCTCAAAAACTAAAGTACACAGCAAATTAGGTAACAGGCTGTCAACAAATAGGTACACTATGTAAAAAACTAATTTTTAGTTGTTGATAGACCTTTATTTTATTTACTTATATGTAGTGCTGAGAATTAAGCCAAGTACCAGACAAGTTAGCTACCACTGAGCTCCAGCTCCAGCCCCCTAGTACATATTTTTTATGGTGGATACTAGAGATTGAACTTAGGAACACTGGACTACTGAGACTAAGTCTCAGGGTTATTTTTTACTTCATTTAGAGATGAGGTTTCACTGAGTCATTTAGCACCTCACTTTTGCTAATGCTGTTTTGAAATCTGATCCTTTTGCCTCAGCCTCTCCAGCAACTGGGATTACAGGCCTACACAAACACACCCAGCCTTTGGTATATTTTCATTACCTATTATAAATAGATTTTAACCAGTAGCCTTTTTTAACCAGTAGCCTTAAGTCTTTTCTAATATATGTTTGGATTGAATCCATAACCCAGAAATAAGTGAAACAGAGAATCTAGTTTTATCTCCATAACTCTTTCATCTATTAGAGTGTCTGAGTTAAGATTACCCATTGAAGAATTTACTGTATATCGTGGTTTCATCCTGACCACCCATATGTACCTCGTTCTGAGTTTTAGAACAGTCTGAAACAAGGTGCCTACAGATACCAAATATCATGGAGTACTTAAAAAACACCAGTATCTGAGTCTTGCCTTCTAGGGACCAGTTTTAATTTTAAGTGTGTAGTTTCTAAAGACATTTGTTGAAAAATCTGCAGCTGGAAGACATTTTCTGATAATACCTTTTATCTAAAAGGCACTTAATTTGTTTCCTATCATTAGATACTGTGAATGAAGATACAATAAAAATAGAAGTGCAGCAATATATTCAGCAAAAGGATTTCAATTGCTTTACATATATACCCATTTTTTAATTTATTTTGAATTTAAATTACATGCAGGTTCAATCTATCTCTTTCTCTCTTTTATTTTATTTATTTACTTATTTGTGGTACTGAGGATTGAACTGAGGGATTAACCCATGGGCATTTTACCAATGTGCTACATACCCAGTCTCCACCACTTTTATTTATTTATTTATTATTGAGACAGGGTTTACTGATATGCTTAGGACTTTGCCAAGTTTTTGAGTCTGGTCTCTACCTTGAGATCCTCCTGTCTCACCCTTCTAAGCCACAGAGAGTACAGGCATGTACAACCTTGTGGTAGTACCCCAAATTATTACTAGTGGATTATGTAGCATTTTTATTTTGGGCTTTTAAAGATCCTTAACACTTTTATCAAAAATATAATTATTAAATTTATGCTGTTGCCAATATTTTTTCCATGTTTTTGTACCCTGAATCCTTATGTTTATTTTTTTTTTTTAAATTTTGGGTTTGGTGCTGAGTATTGAACCCAGGGGTGCTTTCCACTGAGTCACATCCACTGTCTTTTTTATGTTATATTTTGAGACAGGCTCTCACTAAGTTTCTTGGAGCCTTGTTAAATAAATGAGGCTCTCTTCAAACTACCAATTCTCCTGCCTCATTTTTCTGAACTTCTAGGATTCCAGGCATATTTCACCACTCATGACAATTTTACATTATTATAATAGCCCTTACAACAGCACTGTACAGGCTGCAGGAAATTCATTTGATTTATGAATTAAATCCCTGAGGCAAGTTTATTTGAAGTAGCCAGTGTAAAAGTGTTGTGTAAAGATTCCTTGGGATGGGCTGGGGATGTGGCTCAAGCGGCAGTGCACTCGCCTGGCATGCATGTGGCCCGGGTTCGATCCTCAGCACCACATACCAACAAAGATGTTGTGTCCACCGAGAACTAAAAAATATATATGAAAAATTCTCTCTCTCTCTCTCTCTCTCTCTCTCTCTCTCTCTCTCCCTCCTCTCTCACTCTCTCTTTAAAAAATAAATAAATCAATAAAATCAGGGGATCCATTAAAAAAAAAAAAGATTCCTTGGGAATAAACAGCGATTTTTTTTCTAACCTCTTTTGTGAATGACTGTTGGGAACCATAGTCCATAAAAATCCTAGAAAAAAGAATGCAAATTTATTTGTTTGCAGTTTACAGATATTTGCACATGCCCAGTCGCCTTTGCATCTAACACTTTAAACTTCAGAACATAGTAACTCGAACAAAATTTGTTAAACTTGAAACAGTGCACAAACAAATTTCTTTTCGAAGCAATTGGTAGTTGTGGAGTTATTACTGTGGTCAGCAGAATTGGCCCAGGGCTATGGAAGGTCTCACTCAGGGTATTGATGATTTACTTTATTCTACACTATTACACCCACAATACAATACTGCCAGCAATAGTAGTTGAGAAAATATGCTGATAATGTCTTGAGCTAAACTGGCACCTTTAATATTTGCCTACTTCTCTGCACTGATCCCAGCTGAGTAATTAACATGGAACCAAAATGTGAATAGGGTATTTCCTGGGCTTATTGTTTTGGGGTCAGCTGCTCCATTAGGATGGGGAGGGGGTCTGAAACCAGCCTGGTGCAAGTATTTTTGTATATGTTCCTTTGCTCTGGCTGAGGTCTATCATTTTAAATGACAAAAGATTTAGAGTAATGTGCCTGGACTTATTTTTCATAGACTTCACAGTTTACATCAAGAAGAAATGCCGCAGTATGGCTGGGCACAAATAACTGAGCCGCCACAAAGCCTTGTAGGTTCAAACAGCAACTACTTTATTTCAACTCTCATGGGCACTGCAGGGGTGCTTTTTCGCCAATGCCACTCACATGGCCCTTCCAGCAACCCCCCACACTGGAAATCCCTCCTCTGGCACTTCCCCAACCAATGGGAACTCTCCAGGAATCCCCAGGAGAACTACAAAGTAGAGCAAGAACTTCAAATTAGCGGGCATCTAAGGCAGGAAGAGCCACCCCATTGCCTGACAGTAAAGGTCAAATATACAATGGAATCAATCCAGCATCACAGCAATTAGATATAGCTTAACTCAAATCATCATCTCAATGGTTCCCTGGCTTAACCTTTCAAAAATTCCCTGTCACCTTTCAAACATTCCCTCTGGCAAATGCCAGGCGTCATTTTGACTGGCCATGGCTCTCAACAAAGAACAACAGCTAGAATTTATCTCAACACCCCTTTACACACAAAATATAGGTTATCATTGAAGATGTTGGAAGTTTCATCAAGGTTTATTAATTAGAGAACAGGCTGATCTAGAGAGAATGTAAAGTACCACCAAGTCCTATGTTTTCAAAACAAAAAGAAATGTGAGATATATAGGCATGCAGAAGAATATTTTTCTTTTTTCTTTGTTTTTTTATTTCATTTTTAAAATAGAAAGCAAATAGAGGAAAAAGGAGACCAAGGTGGGAAATATAATTACTGGCAGGACTATGAAACATTAAAAAATAGAATCTAGATTTCAGAAAAGATTTGACATATTGTATTTGGAGATGTGGATGGCATGAGTGTCCATGATAAGAATGTTGTAAGCTTCTGAAAGAAAATTGATATGGTGAAAGAAGCTTATGTAACCCAGATCCTTAATTAAGCCACTTTCTGTCCCCCAAATAAGCCATGCTAGGTAAACCACTGCTTGACTCTACTGCTGAATACTGAATAAAGAAGATTGCCAATTAGAGGTTTGCTTCATACCTTCCACCTTTGTCATGTTTGTGTCATTTATGCTATTGTTAATCAATCCAAAATTATACAAACAGTAATGACATTTCAGCCCCTTTTAAATTTTTCATTGAATTCCTGACCACTTTGATGGAGGCTCACAGCAGGCCTAGCAGGTGCCCTGGAGAAGACTTGGACCTGAATGGCAGCATTAGAACCTTATTTTCCTCCTTCTGAAATTAATCAATATTTTGAGATGACTTTCTGGCTGGAGCCAGAAAACAGGAATCATTTCAGAAGAATTGAGTCAGCTAAGAAATGTGTCAAACCCAGCTGGGCACTTGGCTCAATAGTTGACTGGTCACAAATATTTGCAGTGGCCTCATGATTGGCAGCCTTGCACAAAGAAATATCAACCTTAGTGCTTTCCCAGTTTTCAGGTAAGTCACAAGGATCCCAGGCACTGGGCATTCACCTGCCTTCCTAAAAAACCTGCAAAGTCACTATCCAGTTGTTCATTCTTAATAGTTGCTGAACATTCTGTGCTTTTCAAGGCAAATAAATAAATAAATAACAGCATCATGAGTGCTCACCCCAGCCTGCTTGTTTTTATGCAAACAGAGTTGATCTGTTTCAAAAAGGAGCTAAGTGGGGCTGGGATCCTGGCTCAGTGGTAGAGCACTTACCTTGAATGTGTGAGGTCCTGGTTTAGATCCTCAGCATCATATTAGATAAATAAGTAAATATGCTGTGTTCATCCACAACTAAAAATTATTTTTAAAAAAGAGGCTAAGTGTTCTCTTTTGCTCCCCAAGTGGTACAAAAAGTCACATAATCTTATTAAGAGAGACTCAATAAAAGCACAGGCAGGGGGCGCCGGAAGGAAGAAGTCAATAGCTGAGGAGGGTCTGACTCCTGGTGCTCAGAACTTTCTGGAGGGAAGAAAAGGAACCCAGAGCCTCCCTGGGAACTGTGCCCCAGCAGCGGCGGCAGCTGGGTCCCCTGTCAGCCGAACTGGACGAGTTTACAGAGGGTTTTTCAAGGTCCCCAGTCCTGGGAAGGCAGTTTCTCCCTCTCGGTCTTTCTTCTTTTTTTAGTTTGCTTGGGTCTAGGGTAGGCACCAGGCAAGCAAGTTGCCTTGGGAGTCGGAGCTAGCCCACACTGGGGCGGGAGGACAGGCCCGAGGGCAGCAGAGCCTGGCAGCAGGGGAAGCTGGAGCTCCCAGTCCCCTCTGTGGAGATGGCAGGATGCCTGTATTGACTGCGGGCTGTGCTCCGGGCTCAGTGCACCGAGCCTCGTCCCCGGATGAGCCTCGTCCCCGGATGAGCCTCGTCCCCGGATGAGCCTCGTCCCCGGATGAGCCTCGTCCCCGGATGAGCCTCGTCCCCGGATGAGCCTCGTCCCCGGATGAGCCTCGTCCCCGGATGAGCCTCGTCCCCGGATGAGCCTCGTCCCCGGATGAGCCTCGTCCCCGGATGAGCCTCGTCCCCGGATGAGCCTCGTCCCCGGATCGCTGGGCTCCGCAGGTTCCAAGGGCTTGGTGGTGTCTCTGGCACTCTGTTCTAGGGCTCTTACTTGTCGCTCTCCATCATTGTGAAGGGACCACCGTTGGAGCCCGCTTTCCTGAGGCTGTGGGTGCCACCTGCTGTTTGCCCTGGAGGCCAGGCTGCCCAGATTTTGGAAAGGACAAGAGTGCATCATCTGCTCCATGACCCTGAAAGTGCCTCATTGGGAAAACCGACTCCAGTATGGAGCTCCTGGTCCTGAAGGGATCTCAGGAGACATGTGAGTTGGGGCATGGCCTGCAGAATGTGGGTCTTGGAAGGAATTGGCAGACCTTAGGCCAGGCGACAGCAAAGAAGCCCCTCAGTTTACTCTCTAGGCTGGCTGCCAGGCACTGTCAGGTAGGGCCACCTGGGGCCACCCATGAGAGATCAAAAGGATGAAAACAACACCTCCAGTCCTGGGATGGCAGAGCCTAACAAAGGGGCATTTTCTAAAAGATGAAGAGATGGAAAATGGTCAAAACTAGTATATTTTAAAGTTGAAATGAAAGCTTGCAAAATTTTGGGACTGTATTTTTGTGTAACTTGTGCCTAAAGAAATATTAGGTCATTGACTCCCTTCTACTTTTTTAGTTTTACTTTTTATTTTATTTTAGCAAAGAATCGGTTTTGCCAGCATTTTCCTCAGGAGCTGAGCATTATCCACAGCAGGGAAGACAAACTAATGATTCTCAGGTTGATTTTGACTTCAAGTCTGGGATCTAGCATTACTAAATGTAGAGGAAAATCATTTCTTGCTGTATTTTCCATGTGTGATTCCTTCCCTTATCCTAAAGGACCCGGTGATATTTGTTTATTGGTTTCATAAGCATCTATTTAAATGTAGTTTTTGTATGAAATACTTCCAGTTGCCACAGGGTGTAGTTTTTCAGAGAAAGCTGCTAGTGGCTTCACTTTCCAAGAATGTAAGTCATTTCCTTTCTTTGATTTCAGGGAGTTGATATTACACAGCATCTGAACTTTGTGGGGACAATTTTCCATAGTACATCTGTCATTAAAAAGGTTTTTGGGTTTTCTTCCTAAGAGCAGTGCATAAATTTAAGCCAAGCAATGTTAAAGGATAAGAAGTTTTTCAGCATCTAGAGTATTATAAGACTACTGTAGAAATAAATTTTAACACCCAATACCTACTAAAAGCCACCTCCAGATGGTACCCAGACAAGCTTATCCTTCATGCAAATGATCATTGGTCAGTTGCTTTGTAGCTGCAACTTCAGAAAGCATATTTACTGAAGCCATACTAATATTATTTTAATCGTCTAGAATACATATGCAACTAAATATGTTACATACTCATCATTGTGCTGTTGTTAACAAACAAAATGTAATGTGATTATGCAACACAATATTTTATATCTGATATTTTTTTTCATTCACTAGAAATAGATCCTTCAATCTATGACTTAAGGTTTGTTGTTCCGTCCGCCAGGACACATCAACATGGGCAGCGAACCTAGATGGGGAAGAATGAAGAGACAAGAGACACGAAAGGTGACAGCAAGATAAAAGTTCTGATCAAGCTGCAAACTTTTACTGTTCACACAGGGGTACTTATATGCTGGGGATGAAGAAGCTCTCTAATCAGCAATTGCTGGATGTGGGTGGTAAAACTGCCAGCTGCAAGATGTCTGATGATCCTGATAACTGCAGGATGTTCCAGGGAGATAGGTAGCTGCAGGATACCTCCCAGGCAGGATGTCTCCCAGGGGGCTGTCAGGCTAATCTTTGAAGGAGAATTTCCTTCTAGTCCGGACAGTTTGTGTTGTATGCTCTCTCACGGCAATTATCTGCATCTTAGTCACCATAGATGAATTTTTTTTCTTTATGTTAAAGAAATTATTTATTAAATACTATTTTGGTGTCTAGCTTCTTTGACTCAACAATGTTTATGAGATCCAACTACATCATACGGTAGATTTCCCTTTTCTATGTTGTATAATATTCTATTACATGACAATATCACAATCTATTGATCCATTTTAATATTGATAGACATTCATGTTGCTTTTGGTTTTGAGTCATTGTGAATAATTTTCTGTATAATAATCTTGTTTTTTTTTTTATTGATTGTTCAAAACATTACAGAGCTCAAGACATATCATCTTTCATACATTCGACTCAATTGGGTTTTGAACTCCCCAAATACATAATACAGACTCACTTCTGTTACATACTCACATTTTTACATAATGGCATATTAGTGACTGTTGTATTCTGCTACCTTTCCTATCCCCTACTATCCCCCCTCCCCTCCCCTCCCCTCCCATCTTCCCTCTCTACCTCCTCTGCTGTTGTTCAATTCTCTCCCCTTTTTTTCCCCCCACCCCCTTGCCCCTCATAACCTCTTATAATTTTGTGTATCACTGAAGGTCTCCTACCATTTCCATATTTTTTCCCTTCTCTCTTCCTTTCTCTCCCCCCATTTGTCTTAGTTTACTGTTAGTCTTTTCCTCATGCTCTTCCTTCCTGTTCTATTCTTAGTGGCTCTCTTACCATAGATGAATTTTAAAAAAGAAAAAAATAGTACCTCATTCTTGGGAGTAACTAGAGTTACAGGAATGCACCAATAGGTGAGTTTGTATACTCAACTTTAAGAATGTTACAAAAAAGCCATGTACACGGTCATGAACTTCAATACCAGTGATACAGGTTTCTGATGCTTGAGGATCAAAAGTTTTAGATTAGCCTTGACAACTGAGAAAAACCCTGTCATAAAACAAAGAATAATAAGATCTGGGAGTATAACTTAGTGATAGAGGAGTTAATAGTTCAATTCTTCATACTGCTAACTAAGTTAGAAATATGAAACAAAAATATGATTAAAATTAATACTATTAATATTTTATTATATAGATTCTCTCTAGCTGTAAATTCATCATAATTTTGCACAGGCATTAAAACCAGTGTTCTAACAGAAAGCAGAGAAAGCACAAAAAGTTTACAGGATAAATTATATTTTCAAATTAAGTCAAGTTTTGAACTGTAAATTGTTTAGATAAAATGAGAATCAACAGACTCCCGATAAAAATAATATTTCCTGATTATGTGTCAAAACAAGTCCAATGTTTAAATATTAGGAAATAAGACACCAATTAAGATGGGGTGATTTTAACAGCTCTCTTTCTGTTTGACATCCCAATTCTGCTTTTGTATGAACTGAAAAGAACCGGTATGGTGATGTGTTTTTGTAATTTCAGTGACTCAGGAGATTTAGGCAGGGAGATATCACATTCAAGGACAGCTTCAGCAACTGAGTAAATACTAAAGCAAGCAAGCAAACAAACAAACAAACAAAACCAAGACTGTGTTGGGCAAGGTGCACACAAACATAATCCCAGAAGGATGGGAAAATGAGACAAGAAGATGGTAAATTCAAAGTCACCCTCAGCCAAAGTGAGACCCTAGACAACTCAGTGAGACTCTGTCTCTAAGTATAATACAAAATAGGGCTGGGGATGTGGCCCAGGGTTAAGTGCCCCTGGCTTCAATCCCTGGTACAAAAAATAAAATAAAATAAAATAAAATAAAATAAAATGGGGCTGGAGGTGTGACTTTGTGCTTAAATGCCCCTGGGTAAGATCTCTGGTACAAAAAAAACATAAATTCTGCTTTTTTGAATAAGTGTCACTATCTAACATCCAAGAGAATATGAAAATATCTATAACTCATGAAACCTAGAGGAGGTGAGTTTTGGCTTTGAGATAAGGTAAAGTTTAACTTGAATTTCAGTAAAGTTACTTAGCAAATATTCTTGTGAGACTTAGCAAATATTCTTTCACACTGAACACCTATGTGAACCTCATCTATTATAAAAGGTACAATAATCATAAATGACAACATATAACAATTCTTCAGCTTCATTTATATACAGAAAGTAGATGATATGTTTTTACTCCTATGCTAGAAAAATGTAGAATGTGTTTCCAAAACTTTGAATATGGTCTCTTATTATTTTTTATGAATTATGTAATGCTGTTTGCTATCAAAGAGTATTAGTTAGGTGTCTGGTCAAGAAACATTTGAATGTTTTCATTTTTGCTTTCAGAACACTGGTACCTCCATGAGAACAAGCCCACAATACTTTTTAAATCATGAGTTATTTTGGAAAAAACATCCGGGTGTTTTATTGGCAGCCAGATTACAGTCTAAAGTTCAGTGTATTTACCAACATCAGCTAATCATATGCAGCAAAGATTCCAGGTGAACTGAGCCTAAATTGACGACCATCCCAAATATGAGCTAATAAGTTTTAGAATGAGTTAATTAGTAAAAGATAATTAGTTAAATTATTCACTATAGGCTGGATGCCAGGTTTTAATCCCATGATGTGCAGAGGTTGTATGAAAAATAGCAGTCATCTTATAGACAGTGATTTATTTTTTCTTCATTAAAATTTTGGTGACTCTCTTAGTAAACTGTATTGAAGTATAGAAAAATATTTATACACATATATGCCTTTAATTGTGAAAATATTCTCCCACTACCTTATAAATTTGGTATGAATATTAGCACAATTATAAAAGCCAAATATATCAGTCCTGTCTCTAGGGTCAAGGTAAAATTGCAAATAAGTTTCCCTTTAATGTATTTATATTGTAGAGTATGGGGTACTGAAAAATCTGAAGACCTGGCACCATCCACCTCCTTGACACCAATTCTTTATGTTTACTATGTGGGATCTGAAATGGGAATGAATCTGTTCTTAGAATCTAGTGAGAAATAATGCCCACATTTGTACAGTTCTGGGTTGGAGCTGCCAGCTGTCTCAATGTGCACTGTCTCTCCTGTTCTTTGGCCCTGTTGAGAATATGTAAGACATAAAAATGAGTGGTTCAGGCCTTTCATCTTGCTGATGTCAATGAATCCATAGCTCTCAATGTGTAATTTGGATACAATAAACTGAGATATGCCTGAGACTTCAGGTAAATAGTGAATATTAAGATGGTTTTCCAAACATGTATGTATGTATTAATAAATTCATACTGTCAAGCCATGATAATATATTGAATATAGAGTTTTTAGTTACAATTTGTTTAAGCTCTTATTTTCTTCTTCTCCTTCTCCTTCTCCTCCTCCTCCTCCTCTTCCTTCTCCTTCTCCTCCTCCTCCTCCTCCTCCTCCTCCTCCTCCTCCTCCTCCTCCTCCTTCTTTTTCATTTAAGGACAGGGTCTTACTGAGTTTCTTAGTGCCTTACATTTTGCTGAAGGTAACATTGAACTCACAGTTCTCTTGCAACCACCTCCTGAGACACTTGGATTACAGGTGTATGTCACTGTGCCTAACTTTTGTTTTTCATTTTTAATTTGAATAGAAAAAAATTTAAAATTATACTTGTGAGTCTCTTTTTAGTGGTGAGAGGTATGGGGACATTGATGCCTAAGGAAATTGCTAATGAGTTTAAACCTCAAGCTGTTTTTCATAAGATCAGTGAACAGAAAGTTAAATAAAAATTTAAACTAGGGCTGGGGATGTGGCTCAAGCGGTAGCGCGCTCTCCTAGCATGCGTGCGGCCCGGGTTCGATCCTCAGCAGCACCACATACCAACAAAGATGTTGTGTCCGCCGAGAACTAAGAAAAAATAAATAAATGTTAAAATTCTCTCTCTCTCTGTCCCCCTCTCTCTCTCACTCTCTCTTTAAAAAAAAATTAAACTAACTGTGATATCATTTCCATAAATAAAAATATATACATATTTATTCACAAATTGCTTTAACCTTATATACAGTGATAAGTGTCAATGCACTTCTGTCTGGGTTAGGTCCTACTATTGGAAAGAAATTCTCCCTCAATGTAAATCAACCCAAGGAATTTAATGCAATTCACAGCCACTCAAAATAATAATAATAATAATAATAATAATAATAATGGTAGGGGGATTCTAGAATTGTGATGCACACCTGTAATATAAGTTACTTGAAAAAGCATCACAGAAAAATTTATACTCTCTCTCTCTCTCTCTCTCTCTCTCTCTCTCTCTCTATATATATATATATATATATATATATATATATATATTACACACACACACACACACACACACACACACACACACAAGTAGTGAGGGTACACAAGTCTAACACACAGTCCTTTTTTCTTAAATTTTTTATTTGTTGATGTAGATGGATATAATATCATTATTAGTTTGTTTCTTTGTTGTTTTCTTTTTTAATGTGGTGCTGAGTGTTCAACCCAGTACCTCACACATACTAGAAAAGCACTCTACCAGAAGATTCTGACCCCTTTTTTCTTTGATTTTGAGATCCTGCTATCCTCTCATGTTTTTAATTGCTGGACTCCGCAGTTTTAGATGTGCTTCTTTTCACATTTTGACACCATTGGCAGCAGATCCAAGATCTTAAATTAGATAGTCCTTAATACAAAGTTTCTCATTTTGATTACTTAGTTAAAGATTAGTTTCCAAATATAGGTAGATGCAAACTATTATTGAATTAAATAGTTTTTATTTGAGTTTCTTTACAAAAGTCTTTTTTGTTTTTTCTTTTCTTAGGTCACTATGTTCTCAGGTTAGAGTATTAACAGGAGATGCTTTCAGTTCATGGGAAATATAATTTTTTTAAATAACAAAAAAGAATTTGTTGAATGAATACTAATGATTTTAATGGAGGAAAAAATGATTTGTTGAGACACATAAGGAAAATTGACAATATTAAAATCATATTTAGGATATAATAGAAAGAAATCATAATTAATAAAAGAATAAGTGCAAAGCGTCCAGAAAGATTTTTAAAAATTTGAAAATGCCTTCCCCCCATAAGCCTGCAGAACCATCATTGGATGATGATAGCAGCATAAAATATTTTAGGTTCTAAGGTAGAGACTAAAGAAAAAGAAAAATGTTGATGGCTTCAGAAGTTCTTTTTCTCCTTATGAGTTTTTTTTTTTTTTTAAATTTTTATTACTTTTAATTTGGTGGGGAGATACTGAAAAACTTCCATGGCCCAGGGAGAATTGCCCCACCTCTCCACCTCCTATGCCCTCCACCCATATTTCATTTTTTTTTCTTTTTCTCAGTCCACCTTTGTCCCCTCCTCTGCCCTGTCCTTTCCCCAGTGACAGGACTTGGCAGAGGTCACTGTTGGGGAGGAGGAGTGAGGGAAGGCCTTTCTCCTGAGCCCCCTCCTCTGCTCCAGAGTTGGTTCCGTCCATCTCTCTAGGCAAAAGCTAAGATGAGGAGGAGGAGGGGGAGGGGTGGAGCAGGAAGAGGAGGAAGAGGAGGAGGGGAGGAGGAGGAGAAGGAGGAAGAGGAGTGGAGGAGGAGGAGGAGGGGGAGGAGTGGAGCAGGAGGAGCTGCTAACAAGAGGAGTTATAACATGGGAACTTGGCAGCTGCAGCCTCAGCTACAGCCTTGGTGGCGACGGTTAGCGCCCTGGGCAGCCGGCACCTGAGGGACCAATGACCGGAGCCAGTCACTGCGCCTTCCCTAGGGGCTGCGAGGGCGGGTGGGAGGTGGGCGGGTGCTCCGAGTTCCCACCCCGGGCTGTGAGTGTCCACGCGGAGCCCGGAGGAGCCGAGCGCCCCCAAGAGGGCTGTTTCTGGGTGCAAGCACCACTACCCAGTGTGCGGAAAAGGGGAGTTGCATCCTGGAGGCGCCATGGAGCTGGGGAGTAGGGGTTTGGGGTGGGGAGGGCGGCGGGGGGGAGAAGCGGAGTTCCTGGAGAGAAAGGAGGCGCTCTAGCGCCTCGGGAGAACTCTGGGAGAGGAGTCCAGGAGCCCGAGGCGCGGGAGGCTGCAGCCCCCGGTGCAGGCCAGAGGTGAGCGCCGAGGCGGGGGTGGGGGGGGGTAGGCGCGGCTCCCACTGGAGAAGCAAGTGCCTGCCGTCCAGACTGGTGCGGTGTTGGAGACAGCCTAGGCTCCAGCTCTCTGGAGGGCAGCGAGGGGAGGCAGGACTCGGGAAGTGCTGGGGGTGTGTGAAGGTGAAGCGGAGTATCAGAGGCAAACACCAGCTGAGCCTCTAGGAGGAGGAGGAGTGGAGACCAGCCGCGCAGGTGGCCGCCCTCCTCAGCGCCAGGGGCCGGGGCGCCTCACAACACGGCCTGACAGGAAGGAGCTGCAGCGGGCAGGGCGGTGGAGGCTCCAGCAGAGCAAGCCAGTCCGCGGATGGGAGCCTGGTCGGCAGCGGTGGGTGCAGGAGCCTGGGGCGGGGAGCCAGGGCAGAGGTGGAGCCAGGGGCCGGGAGCTGGAGCCAGGGGCCGGGAGCTGGAGCCAGGGGCGAGGATGGCAGCGGGGCCTCTGAGGCCCCAAGCTCGCTCCCACATGACTTAACTTTCTGGGTGGGCATGTGTGCCAGAGGTGCGCTGGGGCCAGCCCGGGCAGGAGGAGTCCACCTATATTTCATTTCAAAATTGTATTCATGAAGTTCTTGATGTCTAAAAAATTTTGTTTTATGAAAAGAAGCAACCACTCTCAACTTACGTTGTAATTAAATTATTCCTTTGAACATGGAATAAAAAAAGAAATTATTAAATTTATTTGAAGACATCCGAATAACATTTGGTTATGCAGTCTGCCTTTTTAAATATGACTTGCAAAATTGAAAACTGCAGAGGAATTCTAAGTCAATAGAAAAATCTCTAAACTTTTTTAAGGACATTCATCTCAAAATGTGGTTTTAAAATTAGGCACTTCACCATCTGACACAGGAAGAGAAAGATAAGAAACCAAATAAAATACTAGCAAAATCTGACAGAAACTCTCTTTCCAATATTAATCTTCAAATGAGAGACTCCATTTTCTACAGAGGGCTCATTTTTTAATATACAAGACCCCCCTCTCCTCCCCACTAAACTTAGAAAATTACACTGGTTTCTTGGGGCTTCTGCCCAAGTTTCTTCCTTATGAACTACTGACATTTCTGCAAACCTCCTCCAAATATTGTGAGAGATACAAGTGGCTTTTTATTATAAAAAGTAGTTGTGATTTAGGATTATCAGTGAAACCCCTTGGGGCTTTATTGAATCATGTCAACAGCTGTCACTAATAATATGTACTTTGCTGGCCACAACATAATGTATTGATAGGTATAAAACAATGTTATAAACTGGAAAAAATATGTTTTTTTATAATTTATATGCAGTCTTATGAATAATACAGAGCTCTTTGTGAGCATTATGGCACTGTAGATAATAAATTTACCCTGTTCTCTGGCCTGCCTTGGGAGTTGTAAAGCAGAATATATTGGTTCACCTTTGTGATAAGAAACAATTTTAGTATGTCAGTAGGTTCTAGCTAACATTTACTTCTGAGGTCTTAAAGAATAGTGTGCTCTAAATGGTTCTGGGAATGTTTATACTGGTTCTGACTCTCCTGGGTAATGTTTCTGTGAGTGATATGATCAGATAACAAGTGGCACTATTTCTCAAGTATTGATATTGTGATAGCTCTTGTAGTTTTATTGCCTGGAGTAGCTGATTTTGTCTTAACTGGATCTGTAGTTCTTTGTGTGTATTTTTAATATGATTTTAAAAAGTGGTTTATAAACTTGTGTACATTTTCTAAGTGATATCACCATTCTTTTTCAGTTATTTTTGCATGGATCAGGAATCAATAAGTCCTTATTGTTCTTGTTTTATCTTCTTGACAAAATACAGACACCCTTATAGGAAATGTTTCTCTTGAAACTGAAATAGCGATCAATTCATCACCACTTCATGTGTTCCAAATGGTAACAAGACATCTACATTGTTAGCAAATCATAATTGATTATATAAATTTAATTTAGAGTAACATGTTTACATAAACTTTGTGAGAATAGCCAAGATTTCTGTGTTTATTAATTTCTCCTACAATAACAGTAAAGGTGGTTATTTTTGCATAGGAAGAAAAAATCTGATATTCAATCATTCTTTTGGCTGATAACATACAATTGAATTTTAAACATGTTGTAATTTTCTCACAGGATAACAAAGAAGAAATAAATTTACAAGCAGCACTTTATTGAAAGTAATAGCTTTTCTACAAGGGGTGAAATATTTCATTTTGTTCTTATTTTCTTAAAACTGCATAGACTAATTCTGAGAAATTACTTAAGCACTTTCTTTATTTATATACATTTTTGGATATTAATGGGTCTTTATTTTGTTTATATGCAGTGCTTAGATGAAACCCTGTGCCTCGGGCTGGGGATGTGGCTCAAGTGGTAGCACGCTCGCGTGGCATGCGTGAGGCCCGGGTTCGATCCTCAGCCACATACAAAGATGTTGTGTCCGCTGAAAACTAAAAAAAAAAAAAATATTAAAATTCTCTCTCTCTCTCTCTCTCTCTCTCTCTCTTAAAAAAAAAGAAACCCTGTGCCTCAAACATGCTAAGCAAGTGTTCTACCATTGAGTAACAATCCCAGCTTCAGGCACAAACACAGGACTTTCAGCTCTTTCTTGATGTGTAGAATTTCTCACCCATGCTTCTGCTGTCTTGATCTAAGTATCTATACATTTACTTCACACTGATACAGTTATTTGATGCACATACACAATACCATTTACTGCAACAAACAGCATGGTGTATAACTTAAATTCATTTTAAGCATTCAAGCTAATTAGAGTCAGAAAGCTATTAGAATAGGGTCTTTTAATCCACTGGTATATTAACCTATATAAGATGGGTGGGCTTTTTATACAAAAAATCCTGAGGTAGTCCTGAAGAATATTTGGATTGAAACAGGTGAAAAATAATGGTTGAGGCCCACTGCTCTTTTGTGTTTCACTAATATTAATGAAGATACCATTAGGAGCAGCACACTAGCTGAGCTGAATAAAGATGGCCAATTTCAAAAAAAATCAGAATTTATGTAATACAGGACCTTTTAGATCACATCAGATTGACTCCTTCGGAAAACAAATGTGTAAGCCATGCAGCTCACAAGACATGACTTGGATCATTCACATTCCACGTGGCTTGTGAGGCCTCTGGCAGAAGAAGACCCTCAACACTGGCTCCCACAAAAGATATTCCTGCAGTCCAATACTGGGATTAGAAAATTGTAGTAAACTATGGTGAAAGCAATTTTGAAGACAGATGCCTTCTGTTTGTTTCCAGAAAAAAGACAGTAAGGGAAAATATGAGTGAAAAAGTCATTTTTCATGAACTCCTCTTTGTTTTGCTTTGTTATCATACCCTATAGAAGAAAACAGAATTCTGACTGTGAGAGGAAATCTGGACCTCTAGTGATTGTTATAGAAGAATAGGAAATGTTGACACCAAGGGTATGCTATCAAATACTTAGCATAGGACTGCCTACTTATTTGAGAGAAGGCTGGGTGATAAATAAAAAAATGCTGGTAAAATCTTTTCTTTTGGTTTCATGAAGCCTAGAGTTTTATTTAATGTTTGAGATCCATTGTGCTTTGAAATATAATCTTCTTAGCATCCCTGCCATAGGTTTATATGAAAGGTGATTTAGCGTACTGTGGTGGGCTAACATCCATTGCTTCTTTTTATGGGAAACATTTTCTACTGAAAAAAAAAACTGGCCAATATTTATTTTTTTAGTTTTTGGCGGACACAACATCTTTATTTGTACATGGTGCTGATGATCGAACCCAGGGCCTTGTGCATGCCAGGCGAGCATGCTACTGCTTGAGCCACATCCCCAGCCCCCTCAAACACACCTTTTATTTAAAATATAGAAATGACTGGCTTTACAAAGCCAGTTATGTAAAAAAATCCAGACACTTTAAAATAAACAGATCACTCACATTATATTTTCTACAAAAATCTTTTATTTACCATAATATTTAGAAAAATATAAAAGAATCGAATTATTTCACGTTCATACAAAAGTTAACCTTAGATAAAACATATATACATTTATGCATAGTGTTCTAGAGTGTACATGCACATACATATTCTAAAATACATAAAAGATTTCATCGACTTGGAGAAAAATTCCAGGATGTATCTAGTATTGATATTATTTAATAAACTATCATGAATAAGTAATTACAAAATCTTGTCTAAACTTGTGAGAAATAGTTTCATATGTTATCTTTATCCCAAGAAAATAAGTTTTCAGAGATTTATCAGAGGATAAATAATCTGTCATCCCTCACAGTCTTATCATGCATTCACTACTTTTCTTATTTTTAGCATAGATTCTCTAGTACTTAAGACTTCTTTCTTCATTTGTATATTTAGTTTTCCACTTCTACCTATTTTGTTTTTCTTTCTTAATCACTCTTTGTATTCTGTTTTTCTCTCTCTCACTCAAAGAATAGATTTAAATGAGACAATATATTATTTTTTAATAAATGAATATATTTTAGTTGCTTCAAGAGTATTTGCTTTTTTTTATAATATGTTACAGTTATTCTTGAGTATTACAAACTCCACGATGGAATATATAAAACATTTTCAACATATATAAACATGCTTTTTTATTTTTGTATTTAAATATTTTATTTTCTCTGAATTTGCTCACAATCTTTTATAACATAATTTTTAGATTTTATTCTAATATGTTATAAAAGACAGTAGAATGCATTGCAATTCATACTACACAAATGAAGTACAATTTTTCATATCTCTTGTACACAACAGAGTCACACCATTCATGTCTTCATACATTTACTTAGGATAATTACATCTATCTCATTCCATTACTTTCCTATCCCCATGCTCCCTTTCTTCCCCTTCCTCTCCACTGCCTTATCTATAGTTTGTCTATTCCTCCCATGCTTCTCTCTCCTTTCCATTACATATCAGAAATTTTATGTCAGAGAAAACATTCAGCATTTGGTTTGGGGGGATTGGTTTACTTCACTTAGCATAATATTCTTCAACTCCATCCATTTACCTGCATATGCCATGATTTCATTCTCTTTAATGATGCACAATATCCCATTTTGTATAAAAAGAGCATTTTCTTTATCAATTCATATACTGAAGGGCATCACAGCATACTACAAGAATGCAGCTGCAAAGATATTTATAGTAGCACAATTTAAAAAATGATTTTAACTATCAGATTATAAATGCTTTTTCTAAAAATCTGATATAAAGGTATAAAAACTCTACATGGTTTCTATTGAACATTGTGGATCTTGAAGGTGTTGAATATTTTCTTATATATTTATCATCAGAAATACTATTATTTCTACTAATAAAATATTTCTAAAATGAAAATATTAAATGGAGAAGCCAATAAAGTAATAGCCTTGTTTCATAATGTATTATGTATAAGACTTTGTGAATATTATAGTATTTTTTAGGTGGAAAACCTTAGCTAGATTTCATTTGAATCTTAGGTTATCTCACTTAGTAACTTTATAAACTATGATATATCACTTAACTCTGGGAATCTCAGTTTGATTATCTGTCAGTCATTAATAATTACTCTCAGATTTTTCTGGAAAATTTGAACATGCCCAATATTGTTTTCTTTTTCTTTTTTAAAAAATATTTATTTATTTATTTTGTAAAGAGAGCTCTCTAAAGTAATGCAGCCCTGAAAAAATCAAGTGCTAGGGCTGGGGATGTGGCTCAAGTGGTAGCGCGCTTGCCTGGCATGCATGCGGCCCGGGTTCAATCCTCAGCACCACATACAAACAAAGATGTTGTGTCCGCCGAAAATATTAAAACATTCCCCCCCCCCTCTCTCTCTCTTTAAAAAAATATCAAGTGCTCTATACAATGTAGACATGTAGTGGTCATAACTTTTGAGATCAGAACTACATGAAGCTTGGTTTGTATACTCCTTCAATTCAAGTATTGTAAACAAGGGATAAGACAATGTTTTTATACCATGAAGAAGACATCATAGCAGGACAGGTAGACACTGCAGTCACTTATCTCCATGAAGTCCAATATCACATCCACCACATTTGCAAAAAGACATCTCATTACATTAAAACTGGTATATGAGATGTAACCTCACTAAAAGTCTCACCAAGCACAAAAATTTGAACACCATACATGGGAGGAAAGAAGCCAGGACCAGATCAAACAGAAACTGCTTGCATTAAGACCTATAACCAACCGGGTGATGTAGCTGAACCCAAAGAAAAATCAAAGCATAAGTATTGGGGTTTAGAGATAAATTTGCAAAAGGCTTAAGTGTTCTAAGGCAAGGAAGCAATGTAAACCATAATTGTAACTATGGAGTTATAAATCACAATTTTAATCAAAAGGACAGAAAAACAGGCAGAAGTACTGGATTAAAGAACAGGATAGAGTTTTTAACTCATAATAGAAGACTTGACAATCCTTACCAAAGGGTTGAAGATGTCCAGAAATTTTCCTTTATGAAAATAATTTGTGGAAAGAATGAGTTTTTCATTTCTGAACAAAATTTTGGCAGAAAGTATAGAATTAGAGAAGGAATAGCAAAAGCACAAAAGTCAGAGAAGTAAGCTAGAGTCTAGTAAGATGTTCAGTTATAGGGTTGGGGATATAACTCAGTTGGTATAGTGCTGGCCTCACATAAACAAGGCCCTGGGTTTAATACCCAGTACCACCAAAAAAAGTTCAGTTACAAATTTTTATTGTGTTTATCATGATGTCATTTAGAATTATTATTAGTATTATTATTTAAATCAGGAATTAAACCCACAGGTGCTTAACTACTGAGCCAAACCCCAGCTCTTTCTTTTCTTTTCTTTTCTTTTTTCTTTTTTTTTTTTTTGAGACTGAATCTTGCAGAATTTCTGAGACTGGCTTTGAGCTTGCAATTCTCATGCCTTAGTCTCTAGAGCCAACCAAGATTACAGGCATTCACCACCATGCCCAGCTTGGAATTTTTTTAAAGTTATTTTATTTTTATATATCAGGACTTTATCTGACAATGATTGTATTTTCTTTTGCTAATGTTTTGAATAGCATCTGTACCTTATACCACAAATAACCTAAAAACTCACTCTTTATATAAATATGATATCATCTTGGTGTGAGTGGAATGATTCTACAGTTCTTGAAGTGACTCCCTAAGTATGGTCAAGCATAATGTCAAATCTTTGATATTGTTCCATAAGAAATTTGGAAAAGAATGTGGGACATTAAATGTATATTCTAATAAAATTAAAAAGCCTTGAAAAATATGTCCCAGATACTTGTGCTTTAATCCATTAGGAGTAATGTTTTAGACTGTATAGTTGAGAAAATAAATGTTGTTTAGAACCCCACATCTCAGTGATCCATTTTATCAATGTTTATTTCCCACTCTAACAGGTCTAAAGTGAACAAAATCTAATGGTCAGGCAGGTCTACTGGGTGGCTTACATCTGAGATAGTTCTCAGAACTCTGGGGTTCCTGCATTTCATGGGTTTTATGAATCATTTTTCCTCTACAATTTGTTAGTATCATAAGAGTACTTGTTTCCATCAAAAATATCCACCTTAGTCTCCCAGACTTTAGAAATCTTCACTTTGTGATGGTGTGCTGTGGGAGAGGTATTAGCTTTCAGAATCAGTTTCAGCCTTCAGCACACTTGTTTATGCTACTTGCCATCTTGAAGGATTTTTCCAGCATAAAGTATACTTAGACAGTTATTTTGTGTATGGATAAAAACTTGAATTTTTATTTAACTTGCCTCTTGGCTGACTCATGTCTCTTAACCAGTGATGAATTTCTATTAATAATTTTACATGAATAATAAATGAAAAGGCATATTTAATAGGAGAAAATTATAAGTAAAAATACAATGAGCCATTATGCCTTCATTAAGATTGCCAAATGAGAAAGAAAATAAATGTATTTTAAATATTTGTAATTTAAAATTATTGTACTTAAAATTTTATAGCAAACACGGTAACTTTAAAACTGTTTCTTTATCTTAATATGTATGATTGAAACTTTATAACTTAAAAGATTATTTTTTCAAACCTGAACTCAATGAATCACACCTCACCAGGTGCAAAACTCAAAAATGAAGGCAGAGAATTTGTATTTTAAGAACAAGATTAGGGGCTGGGGATGTGGCTCAAGCGGTAGCGCGCTCGCCTAGCATGCGTGCGGCCCGGGTTCGATCCTCAGCAGCACCACATACCAACAAAGATGTTGTGTCCGCCGAGAACTAAGAAAAAATAAATAAATGTTAAAATTCTCTCTCTCTCTGTCCCCTCTTCTCTCTCACTCTCTCTTAAAAAAAAAAAAAAGAACAAGATTAAAAAATAAAAAAATAGATGGCTATTATAAAACCTGGAAGATAATGTTGAAAGAATTCTTCAGAATGAAAACAGAAGATTGGACAAGGAGAATAAATTTTCCTAACATGATTCTAAAATGAGAGAAATGAGATATGGAAAAGGGGAGATAGAACATGAAAAAATAAAATTTCCTACTGCTGAGTGGGAATATAAATCTTCAAAGAGTTTAATGTCTTTCCCAAAGTAAAAAGTGATCATGAATAAAGGTGCCAAACCCACAGATGTCCCTGAGTTACCACCAGTCTCCCTGTCTAAAGACACAGGAGAAGTTGTTTCAAGTTTTTTGAGATAAGGTTTAAAACTAAACATCCAAGTCAGTTAACCTTTCTTTAAACTAGGAGCTAAACATAAAGACCATGGTGTCTACACAGACTTTATATCCTGTGATATTACTAGGTCTGTGTTTTAAACAATTTCATCTGTTGCTTTATGAGTTTTTTAAAATGACTGTATTCTGTAATGGAGTCCTTTATAAATTACCTGATAAATGTTGAATAAGAAAACGTTATCTACCATAGCTAGAATATCAATTAGGACATGGTGAAAGGCATTAAAAGTAATTAATCTAGAGAACTAGAAGTAAAAGTGTCCCAGAAATGAATGTAAATTTGCTAGTTTACATTTAACTTCTGGATTCTTACCATGTATCCATTAAAATATAAGATTTGAAGAAATGTATTTTTTAAAACAGTATGTACTAGTCCTTTGTCTTGGCTAAGGGAAGTCAGATCTCTTAAGACCACCTGAATTCCTCCTTGATATAGCACTAAATGCTGTGTGGTCCTGCACTGGCTTTGGCCTTGTTTTTCAGTTCCTACTGTTCTGTAGCACTTTTTTTCTGACATTATTTAAATAGTGCTCTCATTCTGGGTGGTTCTACACATTCTATATTATGAGACAAGCACAGGGTAATCATTAATTATTGAAGAAATACTAAGGCAAATTACTTCTAAAAAATAGATAAAGAGAGCTAACTATTTTCTTTAACTGTTTTAAGACCTAAATATAATTACTCAAAAATTTGTTCTTCATTTTTTTTTTTTATGTCACAGTGGAAAGACGTGAGAGAGACACATGGACAGACACAGGGGATTTATAAAATGTTCTGAGGTTAAACCTTGTTGTACACACCCACTTCTCAAGTATTTGCTTTGAATTTTGATTTTTTTTTCTCTAACATATTAAATCATTAAGATTTGGTAAAAGAGAATGCTTGTTAGTTTTGACTTTGCATCAAAATTGATTCTAGATATTATCTTGCCAAGAATTTATTTATTTCATGATCCTCAGATTTTTGAGGCTTACTTAATATTCTTATCATCTTTCTCTTATGCTTGCATTACTCAGAGACAGAATTGCTATACTCTTTCATATGTATTTCTTAAGAGTAAAAACTTCAGAGTATTAGTTTGGGTATTAAAAGTATTTTAAATTAATCTCATGGTAAAACAACTCTAAATACTCCTTTCTATGTTTTTAGATTTTCAAATTGAGGTTTTCTTCAGAGCATAATTTACTGAATATTTGTGTTTCACAATAACAGAATCAGAAATTCCAGTCACTAAAAGCCATTTATTTAGTGATATATGTAAAATTTGGATTTTTAATTTTGTGCAGCTACAATAATATTTGATAATAATATTTATGATGCTTTCATGAACAAAAGTATATTACAAAAATAGATGTATTTCACTATACCTTAATAAAAATGGACATGTACATGTATCATTATTTAAATGTTTATTTTCACTTCTGGGTATATTTTATCAATATTATTATAAAATAAATCATATAATATTTATAAATTTATGTTTATTTGTTTGTACCATATTTATTATATTATTGTTATATACATATTGCTGGTTAATACATTCTTTTTTTAAAGAGAGAGAGAGAGAGAGAGAGAGAGAGAGAGAGAGAGAGAGAAGAGAATTTTAATATTTATTTTTTGGGGCTGGGGATGTGGCTCAAGCGGTAGCGTGCTCACCTGGCATTTGTGCGGCCCGGGTTCGATCCTCAGCACCACATACCAACAAAGATGTTGTGTCCGCCGTGAACTAAAAAATAAATATTAAAAAAATTCTCTCTCTCTCTCTCTCTCTCTCTCTCTCTCTCTCTCTTTCCTCTCTCACTCTCTCTTTAAAAATAAAATAAAATAAAATAAAATACTGGCAGGGCATGGTGGTGCAGGACTGTAATCCCAGCAATTTGGGAGGCCCCAGGATTATAAGTTCAAAGCCAGCCTCAGCAAAAGTGAGGCCCTAAGCAACTCAGTGAGACCCTGTCTCTAAATAAAATATAAAATAGGTCTGGGGATGTGATTCAGTGGTCGAGTGTCCCTGAGTTCAATCCCTGCCAAAACAAAATTGGAAAATGCCATATAAAATCCCTTTAAATCTCTAGTTCTCCCGTAAAATTAAAAAACATCCAATTGAAATATTTTATTAGTCACTCCTTTTTCTGGATCACATCTGCATTAAGGTACACCAGTGTGGTTAAATGACCCACCACCAATGGGTTTCTGTTAGTATCTTCTTCTCCACTATTAGTATCTTCTCTGTTGTGGAACCTGGCAAATTGCCAGGGGGTTAAAGAGTACCACAAACTCTCATCAGAAACCTTCCTACAGCCTCCATGCCCATTCAAAGCAAGTTCTATTTTTACAAATGTTTGACAAGTTGAGGATTTTGTCCTATTCTGCATTGGCAGATGGAGTGTCCCAAATCTAATCTATCATGATAATCACAGGATTTTTTTAAGACAAACTCCTTTATCATCCCTCCCCTCTTCTGACCTAGTACATCTAGGCTGGGTTCCTGAAACTTTTATTTTTTCAAGTTCTCAAGATGCCTCAATACAGAGCTAGATCTAGGAATTACAGCCTTGCTCTGCTTGAGAATTCTCTTGACTTGGAAATTACTTCGCAGTATTGCAGGTCATTCTCTCTAGAATAGAAGTCCCTGTTTATTGGCTTAGCAACAGGAACATACCCACAGTTGCCAGAAGCTTATTGATAGGCAGAGGAATGTGCATGGAAGGACTGTGTTTCTTAAGCTTTTCCAGTTGTTTCTTCTATAGAGAATACCCTAGCATGATTGCAGCCTTGATTTTGGCTGAACCCTGATTGAAGGAGGCAGCACTGATGAGACCCACTTAAAGCAGTCTTTACCACCCATCTGCTTGTCGCAGAGGTCCTGGGAGAATTGGAGGCCCTTACTGAAACAACTTTGTCACCTACCTTTGTCAGAGTTTTCCTTGTGGTTCATTTCATGGAGATGGACACCAATTTTGGAGGCAACTCAGCCTGGTCTTGAATGTAGATGCCTTTATTTCTTTGTAAATTTAAAATTATTTAGTTATTCTAAATTGTCATATATGACAGCAAAATGCAATTCAGTTCATAGTACGCATATAGAGCACAATTTTTCATTTCTCTGGTTGTACACAAAGTAGAGTCACACCATTCGTGTTTTTTATATATGTACTTAGGGTAATGATTGTCCATCTCATTCCACCCTCTTTCCTACCCCTGTGCCCCTCCCTTCTTCTCTCTCCCCTTTTTCCTATCCAAGGTTCCTCCATTCCTCCCATTTTCCTGTCCGCCATTATAGATCAGCATCCACATATTAGAGAAAACATCTGGCTTTTGGTTTCTTGGGATTAGCTTATTCCATCCATTTACCTACAAATGCCATGATTTTGTTCTCTTTTATTGCTGAGTAATATTCCATTGTGTATATAGGCCACATTTTTTTATCCATTCATCTACTGAAGTGCATCTAGGTTGGTTCCACAGATTAGCTATTGTGAATTGTGCTAATATAGATATTGATGTGGCTGTGTCCCTGTAGCACTCTGATTTTAAGTCCTTTGGCTAACTAACCCCATGAGAAATCCTGAGTTAAAAACCACCTAGTGAAGCTCTTGAATCTGCCAAAAACTGAGGAGTGGGTTAGCTGGTCCAAAATGATAAGAGAACTGTCTCACAAGACTTTTGTTGCTTTTCCTCCCCTGCTAGAGACTTGGTTTGCTTTTCTTTGGCTCCCATTCATTTAAAATAAAACTGCTTTCCTACCAAAGGAAAGAGTATTTGCTGGCCCTTCCTGTCTCTCTAGATTAATTGCTCACTGCCCGCACCGCTTTTGTACCCTTTCCTGTGACCCTTCTGAAACCAAGGTGGTTCCCTGAAGGCTCCAAAGGTGCCTGCATGCTGTGCCTCTGCACCCCCTTGCCCTTAAAGTTTGGCAATCCCTGCCCTTCAATTCTAAAGCAAGCCTGTAGAGCAGGTTTCCCCAACCCTTGCTCCAGGTTAGGCCCTTGGTAAAAATCCAACTCCACATTCAGTAAATATCATTTTACTCTCCAAAATTTCCAGTTGTTTATATTTGCATAGATCACCTCTGAATGAATCCTAAAAGTCAACAATCGTTTAGGTGGTTGAATAGCTAAGGGATGGGGTGGAAGGGAGATAATTCATGGTGCATACAAAGTGATTCTTTTGAACTTTCATACTCTATATGTTTATTACCTATTCCAATAAATACGATTCAGATTTAAAAACACCAACACAAGGCTGGAGTTGTGGCTCAGTGATACAGATTGACTGGCATGTGTGAGTCCCTGGGTTGGATGGATCCACTGCATATAAATAAATAAAATAAAAGATCCATTGACAACTAAACACACACACACACACACACACACACACACACACACACACACACACACACACCCCTGAGCTGTAAAAGAAAATTCCATTCTGATTCTTTTTTTTTTTTTTTTTAGAGAGAGTGAGAGAGGGAGAGAGAGAGAGAGAGAATTTTTTTAATATTTTATTTTTTAGTTATCGGCAGACACAACATCTCTTTTTTTTTTTAAAGAGAGAGTGAGAGAGAGGGGGGGACAGAGAAAGAGAGAGAGAGAGAGAGAGAGAGAGAGAGAGAGAGAATTTTAACGTTTATTTATTTTTTCTTAGTTCTCGGCGGACACAACATCTTTGTTGGTATGTGGTGCTGCTGAGGATCGAACCCGGGCCGCACGCATGCTAGGCGAGCGCGCTACCGCTTGAGCCACATCCCCAGCCCCCTCAAAATAAGTTTTAATGTGGACTTAATACAAAACCCTAATCACTACAACAGTTCTATTTTACTCTAAATCTTAATTTCTCAAATTGCACATTCGTGTCACAATAATTTTCTTTGCAAAAGACTTTTTAAGTCTATTTTTTTATCCCAGAGTCCCATATCCACCATTACTAAAAAAAAAACACAGAAATTAATCTTCACTATTTTCATGTTATGTTCAATCTCATAGGATTCAACCTACAGAAACCATATAAATCAGACCTACAACATAATTATTTTTAATTAAGATGTAAGCTAAAGTTATATCTCCATATAAAAACCCCTTCAAAAATATTATACCTTGAAGCTCCACAATCACTAATTACAAAAAGCATAATAACTAATTATATATTCAGCTATTGAGACAAACTATGTAAAGCAAACCCAAGTGCAGGCTATTTAGTGTTGGAATTATGGGCTGGGAACCACATTAGTTGAAACACACTCTTAAGGAGAAAGCATGTTCCATGTCCAAATAAAACTGCAATGCCAGCTTTCATTACAAGAGTGTGCACCCCCAATGTATCTATCGATTTCAAGGGATTTGAAATAGAAAGTAATCATTTCTTTTAGAGGTGGCCACAACAATTCTGTCTACATTTCTGTATCTGTTCTAGGTTCTTCATTTCTCCTACTCATACATGATCTCTCTCTAAAGCAAATACATGGTCAATGTTTCAAACACAGAAAATAATGAAATCTGGAAAAATAAGAGATCCAAAATAGCCAAAGCAATTCTTAGAAAAAAAGAGTGAGGCTGGTGGAATTACTATTCCAGACTATACTACAGAGCAATACTAACAAAAACAGCATTGTATTGACACCAAAATAGACAAGTAGACCAATGGCAAAGAATGGGGGACACAGAGTCTAACCCACAAAACTACAATTATCTTATATTAGACAAAAGTGCCAAAAACACAAACTGGAGGAAAGATAGCATCTTCAAAAATGGTGCTGGGACAACCAGAAATCCACAGGGAACAAAATAAAATTAAACCCCTATCTCTCTCCATGCACAAAACTCAACTCAAAGTGGATCAAGGACCTAGGAATTAAACCAGATACTATGTCTCTAATAGAAGAAAAAGGAGACTCAAATCTCCATCATGTAGGATCACACCCCAACTTTCTTCATAAGACTCCTGTAACTCAAGAATTAAAACCAAGAATCAATAAATGGGAGAAATTAAAATGCTGCATTTTAGCAAAAGAAACAATCTGTGAGGTCAATAGAGAGTCTACAGAATGGGAGAAAATCTTTAGTACAAGCACATCAGATAGAGCACTAGGATATATAAAGCACTCAAAAACCTTAACATCAAAAGAACCAAATAACCCAATTGATAAATTGGCCAAGGAGCTAAACAGACACTTCTTAGAAGAGGATATAAAATCATTCAACTAACATATGAAAAATGTCTAACATTTAAATAAATGCAAATAAAAATTGCTCTAAGATTTAATCTCACTCCAGTTGGAATGGCAGCTATCAAGAATACGAACAATAAGTGTTGGCAAGGATATGGATGAAAAGGCACATGCATACATTGCTGGTGGGACTGCAAATTGGTGTAACCACTCTGGAAAGCAGTATGGAGATTCTGGGAAAACTTAGAATGAAACCACCATTTGAACCAGCTATCTCACTCCTTGGTTTATTCCCAAAGAACTTAAAAACAGTATATTACACGGACACAGCCATATCAATGCTTATAGCAGCACAATTCACAATAGCTAAATTATGGAACCAATCCAGATGCCCTTCAATAGAAGAGTGGATAGGGAAAGTTAGTATATATACACAACAGAACATTACTCAGCTTTGAAAGAGAATATAATCATAGGTGGCCACAATAGAATTTACTGGTAATAGAATTACTGGTAAATGGATAGAGCTGGGAGAATATAATGCTAAGTGAAACAAGCCAATCCCAAAAGAACAAAGGCTGAATGTGTTCTTTGCTATGAGAATGCTGACTCATAATGGCATTGGAGTTGGGGAGAGCATGGGAAAATTGGAGAAAATTTAGGGCAAATGGGGGGAGGGGAAGGGAGGAGGCAAGGGAGGAGGAATGATGGTGGAATGATTTAGACATGATTACCCTAAGTACATGTATGAAGACACAAGTGGTGTGAACGTACTTTGTGTACAATCAGTGACTTGAAAAATTGTGCTCTATATGTGTAACATGAAATGAATTGCATTCCGCCATTATGTATAACAAAGTAGAATAATTTAATTTAAAAAATAGTAATAAATAGTATGTGAAATAAAATGATCTAACAATAGATAATTATTTGGAATGCAAAATTATGAACCATGCTTACTTTATTCAAATAATAAGCCTGAAAAATGCAAAAGCAGGGCATAGGTTATAAGTCTTGTTGGAACTCAGAAGCCAAGGGAGAAAGGAAAGGTCTATGCAAAGCACACAGTGAAATAATCAGGGTCCTTATCAACACAATTGCTGTGATAAATATATTTTCCTCCCAAGGAGAACCGTTCATTCACACTTCAAACAAAATTTACACTGTGGTGTAGAGGGCATATATCCTCACAAATTTCCAACAGGTTCATAAAAAAACTTGTAGACAAATGAAGGTTTGCATGCATGGTATCTGTCCATATGTCCATGCAATACCCAATCCCCTGATTTTTCTTCGCTTCCAACTCGCATCCAGGAAGAATCACACACATGCATGAGCATGCAGATTAAGATCAAGATCACAATTGCAATATGCACTCAGCCAAGCAGACAAGCAAAATCTGTTCCAGTGAATTTTCCTCCTCCAAGAATCTGCCCTTTGAAAACAAACAGAATTTTGCCCTGCTGTAAGGAGACTGTGCCTGGAGAGGGTTCCAGAGAGGAATTCCAGTGCAATTCAGCAGCCACTGCTAAAAATGAGTATAGACTGGCTTGGTGAGTAGAAAAGCACAGTCTGGCTAAGGACATTTACCTGCACTATTCTAAGATCAACATTTACCTATTGGATCCCTTAAGTGTCAATCAAGTAAGTGGCTCCTCTAGGAGATTGGTGCACATGCTCTCCTAAGCCTCTTCTGAAAACAAATGAAGATATCACCCACACTGTGCTCACAAGCTTGGGCACAAGTACACACACACTCACACACAGAACCTTGCAACTCTGCCAGCCTGGATGCTTAATGCTTAGGATCCAGCATAAAAGGAAGAAGAAATCCAAACATAAGTAAGCTGTGTAGGGTGATCCTGGCTCTTTCCTGGCCACCTCTCATTTTATTTACTACCCGTTACATGCACATCCCATTGTTTGGCACCTTGGCATTTCCCACCCTCAATCCAGGAGCTAAAACTCCACAACAGACTGCTTTCTCAGGTACAACCCCACCCCAGCCCCAAATTGACAGAAAAACCTCCTTTCTTCCCTCCACAGTTTCTTCTTTCAACTCCTCTAGCAAAACATTTCCTATTTCCTACTAGCACATAAAATAGAACCAAGTCATCCACTACTTCCACTTGCTTGACTGAGCATTAGGTAATGAGTGCAGTCTTAATCTAGCAGCTGAGCTCCAGGTGGCCTTCACACATAGGTCCTCTGTGCCTCATCAAAATTCAGAGCCCAAAGCAAATTTGTTTTACCAATTTTCAAATGAATTAATGTAGCTGTTAATCTAAGTGATACACATATGAATCAAACACTGAAGAAATTTGTCCTATTAAAAATATTCAATACTAATCTAAACTAAACTCATTCTTCCTAAATCTACATTGAAAACCTACATACTCTGCATATTTCAGTAGATATTGACTTCTGCATTCAGTTATGAATGGTACACTTGCATATGTCATCATGTATTGATTTTATCATACATCTGTAAGACCCCTAATTAAAAAATATGTATCCAAATACACACCTAATAAACTTCTATGTTTCAGATCTTACATATTTTTTTACCTATACATTCTTATGAATATTTATGTTTCTCAATACCAATATTCTTCCACTAAAATTACCCCTGACCAAAATTGAAATGTTATGTTACCTCTAACTTTACTCCATTATCTAAAACTAATTTTATGTATAGAGTTGATATAGCAGTACAGATATATAGGGGATAAACATCTTCTGAGAATCTCAAAACTAGATGCCAGAATGATCCCTGGGCAATATTAAGGCAGCTATGTAGGCCCTGTGAGGCATGCTGTCAACTTCCAGGAAAATCAACATGCTCAGAATGAGGATATGTTTCTAAATCAAGCTCTGTCTCCTCAATCCAGGGAAGATGCACATAACCAGGCCTGTCTGGATACCTGATCCTGTATGAGTTGGTAGAACTTTGTCAACTTGTGGAAATGTAACAGGAAGATGGGTGCAGCCTCCATCTCATGGGGCCCTTGGAACCACCTGTTAGGAGAAAGTGGTTGCCAAGGCAGTGACCACATCTCACTTTCTTGACTAAGGGAGTGACCTCACCTCAATTCCTAGGCCTTGGAGCTGACTAAATTTGGAATCCAGGTAGCTAGGCACCCAGAGCCAGACAAAGTTCCACTCTGCTCACTTGTTTTGAATTATCAAAGACAGAGTCATACTTTCTTGGCATCTACTGAAAGGTGGATGAGCAAATGCCATTAAAACACTGAGAACGGCCCTTTCCTGAGAATGAAGGTACAGGATCCTCACAGGGTCATGACATCTGTGGTGAGTTTGCTCAAGGAGACTAGAGCTGAGAAAGGACAGGTTCTTGCAGGTGAACATAGTTTAACCCACCAGTCAGATGACACTTTGGATAGACACAGAACCTCTCCAGGTGTGTGTGTGTGTGTGTGTGTGTGTGTGTGTGTGTGTGTGTGTGTGTTTATTTGTATTTTGTCTCATATTCCCTGAGAATGTGCAGGGAAAAACATTTGTTTGGTTTTCATTGATTGTATAGTAGTGAGTCAGCTCTATTTTTTAATTTTTTGAGGAATCTTCAGTCTTCTATTACAGCTCTACCAATTTACATTTCCAACAACAGTGGATGAGGATTCCCTTCTCATTACATCTTCTCTTCTGCACTTTTTATCTTTTGTCTTTCAAGCAAGTGTGAGATGATATCTCATTGTAGTTTTGACTTGCATTTCTCTGATTGTTAGTGATACTGTGCAACTGTTCCTGTGCCTGTTGGCCATTTGTATACATCCTTTTGAAAAATTTCTATTCATTTCTCTTCATTTTAAAATTGGATTACTTGTGGGGTTTTTTGCTCTTGAGTTGCATGAGTTCCTAATGTAATGATAGCATTGTTCATAATAGCCAAGGTATCAGAATGATCTACATGTCTGTTGACAACGGATATATTAGAAAGATGTAAAACACACACACACACACACACACACACACACACACAGAGAGAGAGAGAGAGAGAGAGAGAGAGAGAGAGAGAGAGAGAGAGAGAGAAGGTAGTGTTATTCAGTACTAAGAAAAAGAAAATCCTGCCATTTTTGGAGAGCAAATAAAAGATTCATCACATTATACTAAGTAAAATAAGTTAGAAACACCACATAACCTTAACTATATGAGAAATCTAAAATAGTAGATATTATAGAAGCAGAAAATAGAATGGTGGTTGCCAGAGGTTGGGATATAGAGGAGTTTGAAGATACTAGTCAAAATATACCAAGTTTCAGTTATGCAAATGGATGCATTCTTGTGCTCCCCTGTAGAGCATGGTGACAGTAGTCAACTACACTCTTTAGTATACAGGAAATTTGCTAAGAAAACAGATCTCAAAGTGTTCAACACCACAAACACACATATACACACACACACTGTCACACAGAGTAACTGTGAATTCACAGATGTATTTATTAGCTTTATGTGGTTATTGGTCCACAGTGATTGTATGCATGTGTGTGTGTGTGTGTGTGTGTGTACGTATATGTGTATGTACCAAATTATACAACTTAAATATATAATCTATTATATATATTTTAATTGCTCGGTTATACTTTAATAGTGTTGTTTTAAAAGTATAAAATACAAGTGCTACACATTATATCTTTATATTCATGCATAGAATTCAAAAGTTCATATACCTCTTGGCAGTCTAACAGTGTATATGATATTTTGCACACAGATTAATACACACACTGGATGTTCTAAACTGGTGAAAGGAGGGGAACAAGGTGCATGAGCTAGTCTGCTAAAACATAAGAGTAGGGGACCTGCCTTGTTGATATGTCCCCAATCTGAGGATGATCAGGCTTTCATCTTTTTTCTCTATTTTTAGGGCATAAAGAAATATTGACACTAAAAGGACATCCCTCTTGCCTCTTTGCTCACCTGAGCTTTCTGGAAGACGCAGTGTGATTGCCCACTCCAACAAGCATTTTTGGAAATTCAATGTAACCTAGAGTTAAATAATGTGATCTAGGGTTAAAATATATGGTTTGTATGGAAGGCAAAAACAAAGACACTATGGTTTTTTTTTCTTTTTCTTTTTAGCTTTCAAATATTTGATTGTGAACATTTTCAAATACACAGAAAGAGAAACATTGAAAAGCTTCTTTCTGAAAATCACACTTCTCCCCACTTCAAATGAAGAAACAGTGGCATCAAAACTGCCCATCTACTAGGTGGGATCATTATGGTTTGAATCCCTCATCACCTGAGACTGAAGGCTGGACCACTGCATGACCAATTTTGACACTTTGTTCACATTTTTAGTATAATTATAACTGCAGCCAATCTCTTTTTCTAGATAGAACTTGACTATCATATTTAAAATTATATTTTATTATGGTAAGTACACTGAACATAAAATTTATCCTTTTAACAGACTTTTAAGTGCACAATCGAAAATGATTAACCATTGTATAATGTACAGCAGATCTCTAAAACACACCAGGAGCTGGTGGAGGCAGGGGTGCATGGGTAGGAAGACATGTGGAGTTGCTAAAAATTGTGAGTTTTTTTTTGTTGATTTCAAATGCTCAGATCTGGGGTTTGTTAATCTGCCCTACCCCGCTGCCCTGAAGAGCACTTGTGGCTTTAGGGTCATATTTGTTCTCTATTTTTCTACCTAGGTCTCCATCAGAATAGTAATCTATACTGTATTATTTTATTTATATAAACTTTGAAGCCAAATGTTTAAAAAACTAAATCAGTCACATCTTTGCCTTGATGTTTACATTTCTGTCATCAAATATGAACTGAATATTCCCTCATGATGTATCATCTTATATGCAAATCTTTTACTTTTCACTCAGTACAAAGATATTCCTTCAACATTTTCACATGACTGACAATGTTAAAATTGACCATCACCAAGTGGAAAGAGTATGATGACTAACTTGTTCTGCTGTAGATTCTCTGGTGTTTATACTAGACATAGGCAGTGTCTTCAAAGAAAAAAAGATAAAAAAAATTCAAGTTGATTTGAGGCCTCTGTTTGCTTTATCTATTTCTGCCACCAATCATTATGCTTTCCTTTAAAACAGAAGTTAATGAGATCTGTTTTTCAGGTCATTTAGTTTTTATTTGTTTAATTTTTGTGATCTCTCAAAGACTTTGACTGCTGCCAGTTTTCAAACCATTGAGATTATAAAATGTCATTGCAAAACTGAAATAGCAAATATTTCCTGAGAAATTCAGTGGAATTAAAACATTGCAACTAGAAATAAAATATAAAAAACTGGATGTTACTAGTCTCTAAATGGCAAACCAAGATTTTAGCCATATATGCTGGGAAGCTGTAATTCAAAGACTTCTGCTATGAGTAAAATTTTTTTTTAAAAAATTGTTTATTTCTTTCATTCTCTTCCTCATGAAAAAGAATATGTGTATTTTCTAGATCAAAACCAGAAAAATGAATTTTTACAACAAATTCATAATTTACATTTTTAAAATATTCAATATATTCATATTGGGTCAAATAAAGAAGATAACAACTTTCTAATATATTAAAAAGCCCCAAATATTATTACAGATCATATAGTCATGACCTTTTATGGGTTGGGTTTTTTAAAAAAATCATTGTGGCTAAATGTTGCAATTCAATTTTTTACACAACCATAATAAAAAGTAACACATGAATTAAATGTAGTTTTGAATATGAGGACATTTTTAGAAACTTCAGAGCAGTGATTCTGCAAACACATGAAGGATACTTTGAATGCTATCATTTGCTATTAACAAATGCCCTTATCATTTCCAGGAAGTCAGTACACAGCTGTTCCCTCTAGCACATAATGACTAGTACTGTTCAATACTGTGGAGGATACTTGGCTGACAGCAATCAGTGAGCAGGCATACAAACACTAGCTAGGCTAATTTTGCAGTTAAAATAAGAATGAAAATGTTTTCAACAAATATATCCTATTATTATTATTTTAAATTTAGAGTTCCCTATATTAATTGCCAGTTACTGATAAATGTGTTTGCTTGCAATTAAAAGTGGTGCAACAAAGAATTGTGTAGAAGACAGATGCTGGTGACATCCTGCAATCTCTCTTCAGTCCAGTCTCCAAATGACTTCAGAACCTAATCTTCTGTTTTCAATAGCATATAGGTAGGAGAGGAATTTTGCATGCAATTAATATTCTTTCCTTGTATTTAGGTACATGTTTTTTAGTAGTAGCAGAATACTGCAAACCAACAAATGCAATAAAGACAAAGAGTGATGAAAAGCAGAGGTTTTTATTCTTTCTTTTTTGTGTTACAATATGCTGAAGAGGAATATTCATCTTCTCTTCAAGCAAATACTCATTTAAGGACAAAAAATTGATTAATTATGAATCCAAAGGCAAAATTCATAAAATACCATTTTACTCTTCATTTTCTCCAAACAATAAAATCAAAAGGGTGTGTGTGTGTGTGAGTGTGTGTGTGTGTGTGTGTGTGTGTGTGTGTGTGTGTGTGTGTGTTTCTTTACTTCATACATAACTTTGGTATTTTTCCCTTGACTTGTAGTAGTAAACAATAACAATTCTAAAAATCATTCAATAAATGAATGAATGAAAAACTTCTCTTCCAAAATTAATTAGAATGCTAATAAAGTTTGCATTTTAACTTATAGACTTATGACCTTGGGGTTGGTAAGAGATAATCCTTTGTACCTCTTCAAATGCACTGTCTGGAGTATTTAGATCATCCTCACACATGTTCCCATGTCCCTGCTTTTCTCTTGTTCAACCTTTGTAATCCTTGCCCACCATTCTTAGGGTCCTTTTTCCTTAGGAATCTTGCAGGGCCATTTTCCTCTTTGTTGGTTTGACAAAGCCACTTTTTTCCTTCATTTTTTAATAATTAGTTTTCACTGAGATTAAACAAAGATGTATAGAATTAGCTTCTTTTTTTCCAGTATATTTTTCCATTTCATCCAAAATATAGTTCAAATTCAAACAAATAAAACCTGAAAGAACTTCAGTCTTTGCAAAGAGACAACAGGACAGGAATGATGCTTATGTAAGCTCACTCCACAAGGTGCCAGGGCCATGACAATACCTGGCAAGTGGTGAGCCTTCAGTTGAGTGTCTGGTGAGTGAATTTAGCTTATCTTCTGGCAAGTACATTTTAGACACTTATTATATTCCAGGTGATGAGGCTGTGATAGTGACCAAGATCCAATTCCCTGCCCTCAGAAAGATCATAACCTAGATAGAGCAGCACTGTACCATAGAAATGCCAACAATAAAATTCAGCTCTGTGCAGTTCACCATGGTAACCCCAAGCCATGGGTGGTTACTGAGTAGTTGACATTTGACTAGCACAAGTTAGAGACTTTTCAATTCTAATTAATTTAATTTTTAACTAAAACACTGAAGCAGTGAAAAATAGTTTTCCATAAAATATACCTTTGTTGTCTAAGTAGACTACATTTATCTTTAACTGCTACATCATATTACCAACTGCTTGTTTTGTACTATAATACATAAGTTCAGAACATGTATCATTGTTAGTATCTTATATTGATTACATGCTACAATGATAATATTTTTAGCATATTAGTTTAAATAATGTTATTAATTTTTCTTTCAAAAATACAGCTAATCAACCAGATTGATGTCTAAATGGCTTGTGTAATTTTTTAAGTTTGGTATTGCTAACATAGGAGAAGACACAAGGGAGTAAAAACAACTAACAACAATAGCAACAAATAAACCAACACATCAAAAACATCAAAAACTCTGAAAAGTCTCCATTTGTTCTATACTCCCTTATTCAACAATCATCATCTGATTTCCATTTATAGAACCTCTGAAAAATTAATTTCTCTGTACTACTTGTCCCCCTTTTCTAACTCCAAAGAACATTTTTTGGTGTTTACCGCTCATTGTGGCATACCTTGAACATTTCTTCCTCCTTCTCATTCTCTTCCTCTCTTGGATTCAGAGAAAGAGAATGCCATCCATTTTCATAGGATATCATTGGTCTTTCATAGGATCCTATTTCTCTTAATGTGTTCTTCATTAATGTTTGGAATTTTCCAGCAATGTATCCTTTTCTCTTCTCTTTTCACACCTTCAACTCCCTTTAGGTAAGCTCATTCCTAACTAGGACTTCATCTCTTATCCAAGTAACAATGACTTAAAAAGTGAAGCTGTGTCTCAGACATCTCTCTGGAGCTCCAGTATATATCATCTGTATTTCCTGTTAGTTGCTCAACATTCTTAACAGTTCGCCTTTGTATCTCATATGCCACACTATGATAAAAAAACATGGCTGCATTGATTCTGGACCCTCCCAAACTTATTTGTCCTCCTGTGCTTTCTGTACAAGTTGCACTTCACCTCAGGCCAGAAAGCTGGGAGTCATCTCCCATGCTTCCCATATACAGTCAGTCCAGTCAATTGCATCTTGCATTAGCATTTCATTTCTCTGGCTTCCTCTCTAATGTTCTTGTACTGGTAAAGACAGCTGGTACCTTCATTTTTCATTCTTAGGTATTAAAATGAGAAGCCACATAATTTACCCAACCCCAGGCAGTTCCTCGGCCTTTGCTACTTCTAGTGAATGGATCCTTAGGAAAGGAAAATTGATCCTGTAATCACTTGTACTTAGTGAGTCTTTAGCATCTACTGCATAAAGTGCAAACTTCATGGAATGGCATAGATGTCCCTATGAATTATGGCTCACATCTACTTTCCTGGCCACAGCTTCTGTCTCTGGTCTATGACTGTGCCCTAGCCTTAGTGAACCACTGGTATGTCCCTCCATAGGCCATGCTTTCACTTGTCTCTGTCTCTTTGTAAAGCCAGCCCTTTCTCATCTTGTACCTGGTGAACTACTTCCATTCTTTTTCAAGGATTGATGCAATTATTTACTCTTTCAGGAAGCCTTCTCTGAATTCCTCATGAAGCACTGTACATAATTTTCTAAAAGCCACTCTTCATACTGTGCTGTAATCCTCAATACTTGCTTTCTCCCTGAGCAGAGAGTGAATAAACTAAGGACATGTATCCCATACTGAACTCACCTTTACATCTTCAACATGAACTATAGATGTGGATTATGAAACTATTTAGAAAATTGAATGTGATTAACTTACCAATGTCTAAAATATTTTTCCTGCACTCTTTGTGATGCCAAATGACATGGCTACAAAAAAAAAGTTTTTGTAGGACATAAACATTTTGGAATCATAAGAATTTTCAAATAATTTGATTCTAACTGGAATAATAATTTTAAAAGATATATATATAGATATATATATATGTATATACATATATATATAGATAGATATAGTTATCTATATATCTATATATCTATGTATATCTATCTATATATGTTTATGTATATGTGTATCTATATCTATCTATATCTATATATCTATATATCTATATATATCTATATATATCTATATATATCTATATATATCTATATATATCTATATATATCTATATCTATCTATCTATCTATCTATCTATCTATCTATCTATCTATATATATATATATCTCCATTGATGAACACCTAGGCTGTTTCCATAGTTTGTCCATTTTGAATTGTACCGTTATAAGCATGGGTACGCATAAATTCCTATAGTTTGATGATTTTAATTCTTTAAGAAAATTACCTAGGTATCCTTAGTTCTTGATACCATTGTCATAGCATTACCTCCAGTGTTTGGCTAATGATTAGTCTGCATTGAATCCTGTGACTTTCTGTCTTCCTATGTCCAGCATCAAGCCCTGAACATAAATGCTTGGGATCAACCTGGCATACAGAGAGCTGTGTCTCTCTCCAACCGACCCTTAAATGTGAGAGAGCATGAAGCAAATTTTAGTATGGTAAATTTAGTTGAAGTATAACCTGAATAGACCTTTTAGCAGATATTTATATTACTACTGACAACTTAGAAAATCATTATATTAGAAAAGTGGGTTACAAAATAATAGAGAGGCTTTTGGAATAATGAACATGATTTCTTCTCTAGTTTTGCTTTTTTTTTTAAATCACAGATTCTAATTTAAAAGCAAAACATTAAGTATAGTTTGCATCTTATTTCTCTTTTAACCTGAATGGAGCACTTCACCTCTGAGAAATGAAAATGGAACCTAATATCAGAAAAATTGAATTTTCAAGGTAATTTTTTTCTTTACATGAGAAAATGTGTTCAATTGAACACTAAAATACCAAGTCTCAAGACTATTTATATAGACTGAGTCTTGATATTTTTAAGTTATATAGACTTGAGGTATTGATATTGTTCCATGTAGAAACATTAAATATCTATCAATTTAGTGCACATTTTAATACTTTGGAAGAGAAGTAGTCTCTTTATCATGGTGCTCGTTTCTGATATTTTAAAACCCCAGGCACATAAACAGCAATTCAATGATGACTTATCAGTATTGAGAAGGGACATTTGTGTTTCACCTAGACTATAATGGAAAAATACTGGCAATATTTTTCTAGAGTTTGCAGTACTTCTATACTTGTGGTTTAATTAGGGAGCATGGAAGGAGGTAAGGTTTAAATTCTGGTTACTTTATAGGAATTTAGAGAGAAACAGGCTTCAAGGTTTATTTGCTTCAAATGACTCAACTCATAGGGCAACTAAGTTATAGTGGTAGGTAGATTTTTAGAGCCATCCCTTTAGGACATTCTCTCTGGATTTAACCCACCATAATTCAATATGATATTATCATGATCCATGCCTTAATCATATTCACAAGGGTCCTACTTTCAAGCAAGTTGATGCTCTGAGGTCATCGAAGATCTTTGAGTTTTTGGAGGACACTGTTGAACCTATCACAATGCTATTTAAATTTTTCAGAATTATAAATCTCTCTCTCAGCTAATGAATAGGAAAATTAGAAAGGTGGGGAGAATCTTTATTTGAATGATGTTATTTAAGCTTTCATAATTCCATCTGGTTATTATATCCATAACCTGGACTGGTTTGAAATTTCTGTCACTGCTGTTAAAAGCTCACATTAAGTGTATGTTATTGCACACTATAGTCTTGCATGAAAAAGAATTTCTGCAAATCTGGCTATCATCTGTGCAAGTCCCTAACTGGATTGCCTTACTATCTATGATGTTTTTGTTTATTTTCACTAAAGGCAAAGCACTTCAAAAATTGAAGGTAAATTTATGAGCAATTACAATGATTGGGGGAATAACTATTAAATTCACTATAAAAGTAAAGTATTAGAAAATGTAAAATATTAGATATGATATTATAACATTAGCCTATTTTTAATTTTTTTCTTGCATTATTTTTTATTTGTTCTAATTAGTTACACATGACAGAACAACAACCTTGACATATCATACATTTGAATCAGATGAGATATAATATCTCATTTTTCTGAGTGTACAGTTTGCAGAATCATATTGGTCATGCAGTCACATATATACACACAGTAATAATAATGTCTGTTTCATTATACTATCCTTCCTATCCCCCAATTTTCTCCCCTCCCTTCCCATCACTTCTCTCTACATAATCTAAGATATTGCTATTCTCTCTTTTTTTTCTCACATCTTCATACATGTGTTTTGTATAATGATGAGGGTCTCCTTCCACCATCCATGCAATTTCTCTTCTCTCTCCCTTTCTTTGGGAGGCTCTTTTATTAGTAGAAATTTTAATCTGGTATAACATGTAAAAATAAAACAATTATAAATCTATATTGTAGAAAGCAGTTATCCTATTATTAAGAAATCCTTTTCATGTGTTTAAGATTAATGTTAGATGCATTTTGAAAGTTGTGATTATCAGGAGGAAAGTGTATGAAGCATCATAATTACTCACATGATATCCACATGTTGATAGACAAATGTAAAGAGGCCATGAGAACCTCTAAGAGTGTGTTAACACTTATTCTCCAACAGAAAAGCTTATTTAGGAGTAATAGAAAGTTCTGAGTTTACTGTAAGTCTTGCCATTTACTTAAAGAATGTTCTGAATAATTATTTCCAATATAGCTTTTCCAAACCTAAGCCCAACTAGCATAGTGCCTAGATAGATGATAATAGTAATGGTAATTATGAGTATTTCTGCTTATTTCTGTTAACAGTACATTTTGTCTACAAGTCACTTTATTTTAATGTCCTCAAAACATTGATGATTTTTTTTACTTATAAAATTTGAGCATATATTTTTGTAAATATTTTCTCTCTTATAAGGGGTTAATATATAAGAATGTCCTACAACCTAATAACAAACAAATAAGTGAACAGACAACAACAAAAATCCAACCAGTTACAACATGGTAAAATGACTCTAGTATATTTTTCCCTAAGAGGACAAATTAACAACTATCAGGTATATAAAAATGTGCTGAACATCACTAATAACCAGGGAAATAAAGATTCAGATCACAGTAAGATATTATTTTACACCTGTTAGGATGAATATTTTGTGAAAAATAGGTAACAAGTATTGGGAATTATGTGGAAGAACTGGAACACTTCTACATTGTTGCTCCAAATGTAGAATGGGGAAGTCATTATGAAAAACAATATGAAGGTTCTTCAAGAAATTAAAAATAGAACTCTCATATAATCCAGCATTTCCACTTCCAAGTATGCTTTCCAAAAAACTATAATAAAGATCTCAATGAAACCTGCCTTCTCATATTCATTTCAATATTATTCACAATAATGTTGAGACTCAGAGTGTAACACCACAAAATATGGCTCCTTGGCAATTGAGAAAATTACAAAAGCAAAAAGGTGATTGTGACTTTTCCACATTTTGGTGTGAGCTTGTCATAAAAGAATTCTTTGACCTAATTCACATGAAGCAGGACATAAGACTCTCATTATAAAGGGATCCTCTCCTACACTGAGAAGCCATAAAAGAGCATGAACCGGCAGACTTTTCTGGGTCTTCCTCCCAGTATGGTGTCATACTCTTTTTGTCCCATCACAGTTCTATATAACTTCACATTCTTCATCAAATATAAGACCTTGTTTCCCCTCAATTTGGGGACCTTTAATTCTAAAAGGTCCTATGATACACAAAATATTGGTAAAATAAAGTTGTATTTTTTTTATTTTTAATCTGTCTTTTATTATAGAGGTGTCAGTGATGCCTCTTGCAATGGTGAGGAAAAGATATTAATTTCTCCCCAGTAGCCATTATTTGGGAACAACCCAAGTAACCATTGGCAAATGAGTAGATAAAGAAACTGATATACACATTCAGTTGAATATTATTATTCAGCCTCAAAACAAAAAAGGAGAAAATTCTGCCATTTGCAACAGCATAGATGAACCTTGGTCACATTATACTGAGTGAAATAAGTTAGTCACAGAAGGAAATATTTTGCATAATTTCCTTTTATATGAGGTATCTAAAATTGTCAAACTCATAGAAACAGAGAATAGTATGGTGGTTGCTAGAGTCTGGGGAGATAGAAAATGGGCAATGTTCCTCAGTAAGTATAAAATTTCTTATGTGAGATGAATAAATTCTAGAGATTTGCAATATAACACATTACCAATAATTACACATGAGATTGTGTGTTTTAAAATATGCTATAAATATATAATTCATGTTAAGTGTTTTTATCAAACAAAACCCAAGAAAACCAAACTATGTAAAACAAAAGAACACAATAAAATTGCAATGGCTGTTTTTTAGTATTTTAGTTGTGGAGGTAGTTTCATTAGGATGCATATGTTCACACTTAACACTATGTATATTTCATTGTGTGAAATTTTTGTACATTAATTTTACCTCAACAAATTAAAATTAAGTAATAAAGAGTAATAAAAATATAATTTTTAAGTCTGCTAATTTCTATATATGTAAAGATTCAGTGGTACAACAGAGGTTAACCACTATGTTAAGCTTTAGGGTTAACGCCTTAGGCTTAACATTCTTATTTAAAACAAGATATTTCTTTTTGTATACAGGAAAATAAAACTATATTGATGTATTTATAATGAATTATATTTCATAATTTTTAAATTAAATTACAATGAAAATAGTAACACTAAACAAGATTGTTGATATAACAGTGTGTAAAACAGACATAAGTAAGTGGTAAAATATCAAAAGATTTTAGTTATTTAATTTTAAATTTAAATAGACTTTACATAAATTATTGCATATTGAAGATTTCTAATTTTTTATGTTTTATTGGTATGTTATGATTATGCATAGTCTTAGGTTCTATTATGCCATACTTGAACATACATATAGAATAATTTGATGAATCTTATTCTCCGGTGCCTTCTTTTCCTTCCCCTCCTCCTTCTCCAATTCACTTGCTCTACTACTCATCTCTCTTCTACCATTGTTATCATTATTTTAGTTAGTGCATTATATATACATACACACGTGTTTACATATATTCATATTTCATTGCAACATATTTCTACATGTCATGGTTTGATGTATTTCATTAGTTTGAATAAACTCAATGTTTTGGGCAATTCCACCACTCTAGTTTTCTAATTATTACCTCCATATGAACCAGCTTGTCACATTTTTTTTTTTTTTACAAACTATTGATCACACTTTGACAGAAGTTTAGATCAGGGTTTGAAGAAATTTTAAGGATGGTCTCTGGAATTCTCACAGACTGGTTTTCTGATTGTGTTATCTGATCATCTTCAGTGAGATGATCAAAACATGGTATAGTTACATCATTATCTCCCTATTTCTTTTCACCACATTCCTATTAATAGCATAAGATAAATGGGTTTCTTTACTTTTAAAATTTAGATATGAGAAAATTTACTGTTTGTTGTGCAGTTCAATGAAAATCAACAGATATGTTCAGTCATGTGAGCACCATTAAAATCAAGAGACAGAATGATTTTAACAGCCCCAAACATTTCCTCCTCCTCTTTATAGTCAATCTCTTTGAAACCATTCATTAACTCATAAAACCCATTGATCTGTTCTCTCTCCTGATAGTTTTGCCTTTTCCAGAATGCCATGCAAATGGAAGAACATATTTGCAGTCTTTTGAGTCTTGGTTCTTACATTAGGCTAATACATTCAAATTCATACACATCGTTACATGTTTGATTCTTTTATTGCTAAGTACTATTCTGTGAATATAAAATTTTTTAATACTTTCATTGATTTAAAGGCATTTAGATTGTTTGTACCTTTTGGAATTGTCAATAAAGCTGTTGAAGTATCCACACACAGGTTTTCTATCAAACATTAATTTCTATTTCTCTTGAATAAAAACAGTACGGTAGGGTCCTGGGTCATATGACCATTATGTATTTTAGTTTGTATTAAAAAATTGTTTTACCAAGTTATACCACTCTGCATCCCCACCAGAAATGTGTGAGGTTACTAGTTGACGCTTTTCTATACTCAATTTATTTGAACATCACACATCTCTCTTTTTTACAAAATGAATGTTGAAATCATTTGCCAATTTTAAAAATTGGATTGCTTGATTTCATACAATTGGATTGATAAATTTTTATGTATTCTGTATATAAAGTATTTAACAGAAAAAGTGACTCGTGGATATTCCTTCCCAGTTTGTGATTAGTTGTTTTATTCTCTTAAAAGCTTTTCACAGGGCAAATGTAACAAAAATATTGATGATATCCAATTTAGAATCTTTTGCCTCACTCAAAGTCACAAAGATTTTCCTCCTATGTATTTTTCTAAAAGTTTTATGGTTTTACATATTTTTATGTTGTACAGTAATCCATTTGGAATTAGTCCTTATGTAAGATGTAAATAAATTAGTATAGAAAAGTGTCATATTGTTAGATATCAGGGAATTATAAGTTAAAACTGTGGCACGAGGCTGGGGTCTGCATGGGCGACACAGCAGCAGCTTCCCTCCCTCCTGGAGGTAAGGCAGCGGGTCTGGGCTCCCGTGGGCGTCACCCTGAGTGTCAGCTGCTGCTTTGTTCTTGCCAAGAGGTAAGGCAGCCGGGGCTTGGGGGCCGGCGTTGGCGACCTCAGCGGCCTCCTTCTTGGCAACCTCAGCGGCCTCCTTCTTGGCGACCTCAGCGGCCACGCCACCCGGCGTGGCCTCGTTCCTGCCGGCCGGCCGGCGGGGGTAGGGGGGCCGGCCGGTGGTGGGGACTTCAGCGGCCTCTTTCCTGCTAAGGCCTCTTTCGTGGCGGGGCTGAGGTCGGCTTTGGGGGCAGCTAGGGCTGTGGTAGCCACGCGGCGGCAGCTTCATTCCAGCCTCGAGGTAAGTCAGCGGGGCTGGGGTCCGCTTGGGGGGCAGTAGGGGCGGCGGCAGCTTCCTTCAGGCGGCAAGGTTGGGCAACGGGGCTGGGGTCCTGGGGGGTGGGCAGTTAGGGCACTGGGGCGGCAGCTACGTTGTTGCAGGGTGTCCGCGCTACTGGTGTCCGCAAGCTGCGGGGCCTTTTGGCTGCCCCTAAAACTTGGCAGCTGGGTAGTGAGATGTCTGTGGGCTGCCTTCCCCACAAAGGGCTGCAGAGCTGCGTGGACGCCTGCAGCAGCAGCAACAGCCGCAGGCTCGCCTATGAGGGCGCAGACATTTGTTGCAGTTCTTGGGGCTTTGTTGTTTTTCCTTGGGTTTTTACCCTTCTTTTCGTTAATTTTAGATAAAATGACCCCGGTGATGTAAAGATAGAGCAAGGAACATTGGTGAAGTGGGGAGCTTTGCAGAAAGTGCAGTTTGGATTCTGCTTTTCCATTGGTGATGGCTGGATGAATCTTCACTGCTGGCCCTGGAAAAGGCTAGGGCAGCTTGTTAGTTGAGTTTTAAATTTTCCAGTGTTGTGTTTAAAGGTTTTAAGTGCATAGAAGAGGAATGTTCACCTTAAGTAAGCATATGAGCGGATAACAGGGAATGTTTTCCTCTGGGAAAGGGAATTTGGTAGCTCTGACCCATGTCAGTCTGTGAATATTTAGACCTGTAGTGACTTTTTAACATTTTTCATAAAAATCTGTTATTTACAGTGTGTCATATGTTGTTAATACTCCTTGCCTTAAGTTCCCCAGCAAATCTTTTTCATGCCTTCTGAGAAAGTAGACAATTGATAGATTATCCAAGGAATGGAAAAAAACGTGAGTGGGTTATTTCCACAGTCCCTGAGAGCTGGCATTGTAAGACTCATCCTATCCCCAGTAACATTTTCATACAATAAATGTGAACACTTTTGAAGCCTTTTTATAAAGATACAATTTGGGAATGATATTAAGATAAGGAAAAGCTGTTAATTGATTTCTTAGATTAACATGTCTTCCCTTTTCTCTTTTCTGTTCAGTGGCCTCCTTCCTGCCGTGGCCTCGTTCCTGCCGGAAAACTTGGAAAACTTATCACCTAGAAAACTTCATGAAGATGGCCAGTGATAAGCAAATGTCCGATGATGATGACAGCCCCAGCACCAGCACTGGCAGTTCAGATTCAGACTAGCAAGACCCTGCTGCTCTAGAGCCTGAAGATCATGAAGAAAGAACCTTCTGCCACCCAGTGGAAGAAGACCACCAAACTCTGTAGCAAAACTGCTGGTGCTGGTAAGTTATCCACTAGTGCTAAAAGGTAACATTGTCAGGTTGTCTTCCAAGCAATTAGATGCTTCCTTTTGTTTCCTTTTGTGAGTTATACTCTTGAGTAAAATTAGCATGTGTCCATGTGGGTGTCAGTCCAGGCATCTGTGGTGGCAGCTTCATAAAAGGAAATGTGTCACTTTTCATGAAAGAAAATGATCAAAAAAGTTTATATTTGCTAAAAAATGTTGAATGTCAGGCCTTGGCTTTTTTTGAAAACAGATTTTAAATTTGCTTAGTTTTACAAACAAGTCTTTAAATCCTGCATAATAGGTATAATTTTTTGTAGTTATAGTTATCCCTCCTTGTTCTTGTGAGAACAAATAAAACTGGAAAGTAGCCATTAACAATCTCAGGTGTCACTTTGCTGTTAAAACTTTGCACATCTTTAAAACTCGTGGATGTTCTTGACATAGTAGTGAAAATCAACAGCAGGAAAAAACATTTTGTTGGTTGTAAGTGAAAGATTATTTGTTTCCTGCTGACTTTTATTTTCTATGATGGCAAAAAAAATCCATCAATGGGACTCCATCAGTGATAGTGGTTGTATTGAGTAGAACTCTTGTATCAAACATAAAATGTACCTATAGCATTACCTAATGTTGATGTTTTGTTGTTTTTCATTGATCACAACTAAAAGGAAAAAAATATATAAAAACTTATCAATTATTGTATTTTATAGCGATTCATGTTCTTATTTTTCTATACATTTTTACCGTCATTGCACCATTAACCAAACACTAATGAACTTGAGAATATTATATTGAATAGCAGCAGTCTTTGAAATAATTTAAAATTCTTCTCAGTGTGTTGTAATCTTATGGAGAGAAAATTAAACAACTTTTGAAAACATTTTAAATTTCAAGAAAATCAGAGAATGCTCTTTTTCCCCTTACCTCAAGGCCCTCTTTCCTCCAAGAGTATGAAATTTAAATTTACGTGCTGTACCTAAGATCAGAGAAAAGAAATGGTTAAGATTGCTAAAATAGTCCTTGGAAGTTTTTCATTGGTAAAGGTATTTGTAAATTTTAAACTTTTTTTTTAAACAGATAAAATATTGACAAAACTATTAATGTACTCTTGCAATAGCTTTCTAATTTTTACCACAGTAAAAGTGTATTGAAGTCATTGTCAAAAATATTCTAGTGCTTTTCCTCCTTCCGTTTTGTCTCATTTGCATATAAGCTTGAAAAGAGAATTTCTTTGGTAAGAAGAGTTTTAAAATAGATTTTATATCATTTTGTTGAGCAGTAGTGAAGGACTTTCTCAAATCAGGTGTAAATGACTTATCTATTTACAGTAGCAAGTGAGAAAAAATCTGTAATTTTCTGTTAAGGAGTTTGGGTTATGCCTCTGAGAACAAAGAGGAAGCAGCCATGTTAGCATTACTGAAGGCAAAACCAGCCTTGCATTTACCTGCATGATGGTAGAGGGCATTCTGATTTTCTGGTTATTCTGTAGACTGTCTCAAATCTTTTTTGTCTGTTCCCATTTCACTAATGGAATTCAGAAGGATTTAGCTGAAGTAACCCTTAATCCTCTCCTAACTGCAGGTAAGAAACAAATTTTGTTGTTTTGATTTCTAAATTTTGGAACAATATCAGGAGATGAATGTATTATCCTTGTATGTATGTGCAGCAGAAGAGGCTAGCTATGTTTGCTTTCCTAAAGCTTTGCAAGTGCTTTAAACAAAAATTGCCTAGGTGAATTAAATTAGGAGAAAAATACTATTAGCATGTATCATATATTCTGTACTTATGAATATAGTGATCTTGTGCTTCTTGCTGAGATTTGTTTGAGTGGTGTTGATTTTTCTGTTGTTTTTCTGTGGAATATATTTATTCACAAGTATTTTGTAGAAACCTGTAAGGTTTTAAGTTTTAAAGTTAGTGCTTGTGTGCAATCTGAATTGATTTTCCAAATTTAGAAATTGTTAAATATGGTGTTACAAAATGTAAAATAATTAAACAGGAGTATAGTTGTATCTGTTTGATTTGTTCAGTAACTTGCCTAAAGGAAAAATTTTATGTGCTAAGCTATGGTTGTAGTTGTTATTTTCTAGAAAACACATTGTTGGAATTATTTACATTTTAAGCAAATATCCTAATGACTTGGGAAAATTCTTAGCAGTAAATTAATTGGAATTGTGGGAAGAATCAAATTCAGTGGAACTCAGAATTTAAGGTTGGTTGACAAATTGTATTAAAAGTAGCTGATTGATTTTTTTTATTTCTGTTTTATATAGTGTTTTGTTTATTTTTGAATGGTGACTGTGTGGTTGACAAAATTTATCAAATTTAGAGAGCAATATTATAAATAAATTGCATAGAAGTATGTGCTCAAGAATGAGAGGGGAAGGGATGCTATAATTAAGAAAGTGTTATGATTTGATATAAAAATATTTTGGTGTTTAACCTGTGTTTTTGCTACAAATTCTGTTTGCTCATGTTGATCAGCACCATCTCTGAAGTCTACTTGAGACATAATAAGGAATAATCCATTTTCTATTTATTGTGTTAACCAGATCCCCAGATAAAGGGGATCTGATCCTGATTTATCCAGTGAATTAACAGTTTTGCTTATATTTGTAGTCGCAGCCATTTCAGTTTAAAAAGGAGACATGAATGTGAACTAATTATAAACAGAGTGGTATTTTAGATCTCAAAATATTACTTAAAAAGTATACTGCTCAATAGTGTAGCCACTAGCCACATTCTGACTATGGACCAGGATGTTGTGGTTAGTTGAAAATGTGATATGCTGTAAGTGTGAAATGCATACTGGATTTTGAAAACTTAGTACAATTTGTAAAAGAATAAATATTTTAAAGATATTTATTACATGTTGAAATAATATTTGGCATGTTTAGTAAGTGTTTTAAAATTGTATTTTTATCATTTTAGCATAGTTATTAGCAAATTCAAAATTACATGTGGAACTTGCATTATAATTTTGTTGAACAGTATTGCTTTAGAGAAGAAGTAAATCAGTATTTCTTTTAGCCTTCTAAATGGTGTGTCAAGGCAGGGGCTCCCTCCTTGGCCTGGGAAGCCTTGGATTCCAGGCCAGTCCTCCTCAATGTCCCACTTGCATCCTGGCCCTGTGAGCTGTGTCTGTCCCCTCTCTCCTGGGCTGGGGGGCTATGCAGTTCAGTTGTGAGCCTCTCCTATGTGTGCATGAGGTGGCTTTGGTGAGCAGGTGCTGACACTGAGGAGGCTTTCTCTGGGCCTCAGCTCTGGAGGCTCAGGGAAAGCAGGAGGAGGCAGGAGTCGTCTCTCCCCACCATAGCCGATGGCAGCCATACACCTGCTCGTCAGGCCACCGTCACTGCCCTGGAGTCTGTGGACAGGCACCGGGAGTCGGGTCCAGATGTCACCTGTTTATGGTCTCATGGTGAACAATGGACTGAGCCCTGGGGACCTGGGTTTCTTCAGGTGCAAAGTGGGATTAAGAAGGGCACCACTCTCTGACCCTCGGGCGGCTGGTGTGAGAACCATGAGTAGAATCTCTGACACTATTTGGAAGAGAGAATGTGGTGTGTGTGCTAAAAGGAAATATGGGGGCTGGGGGGGCTCAGCAGTGGAGTGGGTGCCAGGTGGGCACCAGGTGGGCACAAAGCCCGTGGTCACCCAGCGTTGCAGTCAACCCAGCAGCGAGTCGATGGTGATCCACTCAGGAACTTTGCAGTGCTGCCCCTCTCCATGTCCTCCCCATGTGGCTGTGCTGCCTGTTCTGCTGCCTCCCAGGGGTCACACCACACCACCCCATCAAACTGCTACCCCTGCCTGGCAGAAGGAGGCCCTGTGCCATCTCTGCTTGCATGGAGTCCTGGGAGTCAATGGGACCAGGGCTTCTGTGGACAGGCCGCCGGGCAGCAGTTGTATTCAGTGTGTTGGAACCAGTGGATTGTGGAGGCTGGTTCTCTGGAAACCCAACTCTAGGTTAGAACTCTCCGCTCAGAGCAGTACAAGTGGAAACTGGGTCTCCACACTGATGGACATGTTGCATCATACCTACCAGGGAAAGGGACAATGACACTGCTTCTGAATACCATGTGCCCTCAGGTGTTAGGGTGGCATCTCCTCCTCGAGTTCAGGCCACTGGATTTGTGTTAAAGTTGGCCACAGATTCATTGTGGGCCTAGACAAGGCCACCAACTCACAGAGCCTCAGAGTCCGAACCGAGGAGGAGGAACACCCCTCTCTGTAAGTCACAGGGATGTGCGGAGGCCACTGGTGGAGGGAGTCCCCGCAGCCACGCAGAACCCTGGCGGAAGAGGATATGAGCCATCAGGTCTGGAGGAAAGATGGCGTTATTTAAATGTCAACAGAGAGACACGCGTATTCTCACACAGCGACCTGGGTCCTACCTAGAAGAGTGCGCCTGGCCTTGGGGAGGCTGGCCCTGTGTGAGGAGCTGGCCCAGGTGTGGGGGACAGGGCCAACAGCTCTCACCTGGAAGCCAGGGAAGGAGGAAGCACGGGGGTCTGGTGTGGCAGAGGGGCCCAGGGCATTGTTCTCCCTGTGGTGGGGCAGGAGACCAGGCCTGGCCAGGAGACCACCACCGAGTGGAAAGTCCTGGGGGTGCAGGCAGAGGAATGGTGAGCGTGGGCCAGGGTCCCCAAGGGTGGGTGTCCTTTCGGGACCAGGAGTCTGGCCTGCTGCCGCGCTCCCTGGGAGACTTGGTGGGGTCCCTGACCAGGCGCCTTTTCCTCAGTGCTGGCCACGGAGTGACTCACCAGCCTCAGCACAGCAGCTCTTCCCCTGCACCCCACACAGCACCACTGAGATCCTCCCATTCTGATTTCTGAGTAAAAAGTTATTCCAGGAAGAAAGCGCTAGACATGCTGCAGCTCAGGAGAGACTCTGGCATCCAGCAAATCAGAAAATGCATATACGGCCCTTGGGGGCATAGACAGTCCCAGTGAAAGCGTCTCAGGGCAGGTGGATGCAGGGGCATCCAGAGCATGGGTCAAGGCTGGTTGTGCTCCACAGGGTGAGGCTGCCATGGAAGTGGGTGTCCATGGGAAGGGGAAGGATTCAGAGGATGCCAGCTCCTGTCCGAGCCTGATGGGCTGCCATGTGCGGTGCAGAGCAGGTTGATTCCGCACAGCCACAGGGACTACAGGGCAGATGGGTGGAGGTTGCAGGGAACAGATGGACATCCAGAAATAGGACAAATTATCAGAGCATACCTAACATTTTTTGAGCCAGACCGCGGTGCCAGGCACTGGTCTACATAATGTGCAGCCCAAGTCCCTGTCTTTAGGAAGCCTCCGGAGGCAGATGTTGCTGTTGTTGCAGGCACAGGGGCTTAGAAAACTTCTGCAACTCATCTAAGGTCCCACAAGTGGAGAGTTCAGAATCCAGATCAGGCCTGGTTTGGCCAATGCACCTTCCTGGTAACTGCTGCTGACCTGTGCGCCTCCGAGGGACATCTTAGGCAAAGATCTGGGGACAGACAGGTGAAGTATTTCACCCCTGCCTGACATGGTGCATTGGTCCGAATGACTTTCAGATTTTATGCTCCACCCTGACATGGTACACACTAGGGGAAGAATCAGTGATGCAGATACCAGTGAACAGATTGATTAGAATAGAGGAAGCCTGATTTGGGAACCAGTGTGTTGTGTTAGGAGGGGGCTGGCCGGTAGCTGCCAGGTGTGGCTGCCTTAATACAGGATGAGAGGACACACCTGAATCTTGATCTGGACCACATGGGGCCTGGTAGTGGTGTGGAGCAGAGCTGAGAGCCCAGTCTCACCGTGCTCCCGGAGCCCCGCCCCACGGCACTCTTTGTTTCCCGCGTATTCGTCCACTCTACAGACAGCGTCTGCGTCCCTGCATGGGCAGAGATCTCCACTGGGGTGGGAAGGCCAGGGCGTAGCCATGCTCCTGCACCTGGACAGCTCACAGCATCAGGTGGAATCAATATCGAAGAAATAATTATGTCAATTAATCATGACTTATGCACAGAAATACAAGCTCATAAAGCAGAAGTGTGGTTCAGTGAGGGATGTCGGAATCACTGCGGAGAGCCCCAGGGAGGGCCTTCCATGGCGAGGACCCTAGGGATGACACCCAGACGATGGCAGAGGGGCGTGGGGACTGGAGGTCTGAAGCTGTTGCAGGCCTGGGTGGGTGTGTGAGGGTTCTGGGAGAGGAGACTGGCACCTGGGCATTGAGGAGAGGGGATGGAGGGTGTCAAAGGTGACAAGGGAGGAGGGTGATATCCTGGCATAATATAGATAAACGCTGGCATTTTTCGAAGAAAAGCAAGGAGACAGAGAGAGGGAGTCCCTGCACGTGGGCACTGTGTGCATGAACACAGACCAGATCTGCGTCTGGAGCTGGGCTGGACTGCAGTGAGGGGGCTGCAGGGAGACCAGGAGGCAGGCAGTCCTCTAACCCAGGCAGCAGAGCCAGGTCGGAAGCTTGACCTTGGAGTCTCTGCAGACCCAGGGCCAGTCTGGTCCTCGCTGAGCCCTAGGCCTGCCTGGTGCCCCGTGCTCTTGCTCCACCTACAGCCCAGCTCAGCACCCCACGCCCTGCAGGAAGGAGCTGCTGGGACGCACTGGTCACCTCTGCTCGGAGCAAACACACCACCATGCTCTCAGAGCATTGGCCAGAGTGGTGTGTGACCTCGGCTAACTGCAAGGGAGGCTGGGCAGCCCATCCCACCACACAGGGGAGCCCATGCATTCTTCCGCCCGTGTGGGAGATGGTGGGAGAGAGACGGTGACAATCCCACACCCACGAAGAAGTAGAAGGAGGCTGCATGTGACAGCCAAGGACAGGGAGGGAGCTCTCAGAGGTGGCTTCCTCAGCCTGGGAAGTGGCCAGGTGGTGGTGCTCACTGAATGGCCCTAGGGTCAGGCTGGGTGAGGACAGAGTTCCAGGGTCAGCTCACATTTCTTTGAGAAGCCCCAGGGAAAACGTTCAGGTGGACATGTGGGTCTGAGGTCCAGGGGGAACCTCAGGGAGGATCCAGGCCCCATGTGACCTTCTTGGTGGCCAGCCGCCTCTTGCGTTTTGCCTCATCACCCTTTGGTCAGTTTTGCTAAGGTCCTGTTTCCTGGGCGACGGTCATCCTCCTAGCACTCCCTGCTTGAATGCTCCTGGTCCTGCTGCTTGGCCGCTCCTGGCAGCCTCTCCAGCCACTGCAGGCTCCCTCCTCAGCCTGCCCATCCTCTGGGCTGACCTGCGCCTTTCATTCTTAAAGGGTAGCCTCTGGCTTCCTGTCCTTCCTGGTCTCCCCTCCTCCTTTCTGTCCTCTTGTTCTGTCCGCAGTTTCACAGGACCCAGCAGGACTCAGAGCCCCTGTGACCCTGGGCCATCAGGTTTGGTGCTGATGTGCCTCAGTTAGCCCAGAGGGGCCCCTGGTCTGCAGAGCTTAGAGCTAAACAGGGAGGACAAAGAGCACAAAGCACCCTGGATGCAGCCCACATGTGGCCACACGTTTGGCAACGGTTCTGCCTACAGACCTCAGGGTGATGCAGGAGGAGCAGCTGCCCTGTGGGGGCAGCCTAATGCTGAGGACGTCCCGTGCCATGCGGTTTAACACCCCGTAGTGTGTCTTTATCACTGTCACGTCCCATCTTTGGAGTCATCAGGCCACACCTAGAGAAGCCGATGGTGATCGTCTCCGACTCTTGTTGTTACAGCGTAATCCATCCCTCGGTGCCTTCTAGGAACACCAGTGGGATATGACGCTACTTGGGATCTCGTCTGCAGGGGCGCCCTGCCCAGCGTGCCTCATGTGAACCATCAAAGGAGCAGGGCAGGCTGGGCTCCACGGGGGCGATTCAGGGCCTCTCAGCGTCGGAGACATTGATGGGCTGTCTCCTGAGGAGGACGTGCATGTGCAGGTGGCCGTGCTAGTAGCTTTGCCGTGACAAAGTCCCCAGATAATCCACTTACAGGAGAAAGGCTTTATTTTGGCTCTTGGTCTCAGTTGTCTCAGTTCTGTGTCACCACCCATTGCTTTCAGCCTGTGGTGGGGCAGGACTTCACGGTGGGAGGGGTGTGCCACCAGGAAGCAAAGAAGAGAAGGGGCTGGAGTTCCCGAAACCCCTCAGGGACACTCCTGCAGAACCCACTTCCTCCCACAAGACCCCACATCCCAAAGGCTCCATCACATCCTGATAGCACCTCAGGTGGGGACCAAACCTTCAAAACGAGGGTCTTCAGGTCATTCAAGGCCCAACCCTGATGCTGCCTAAAGTTGTTTTTCTTTTTTAAAGTAATTGAAAAAACTATTTTTTGATGTTGTGTAATTGCTTATCTTGGGATGGAAAAAGAGAGGCATGAAACCCAGAAGCTGTGTAGACTTTAAGCGTGTGTCCTGCAGGCACATCCAGAGGAGGCCTCAGTGGTCACTACTAGCTTCTTCTTTTCCCAATGTTTTGCTTGCCATTCTGAGCTCTTGAAGTGCCCTCTGCTGCTGATGCTCATGCAGGGTCCTGGGTTAGGAACTTGTCCCTGGGAGCTAAAGCAGTACACACATCTGGGTGTTTTCTCAGGGTCATTGCTCCTGCTTGGGGCAGCAATCACACCCCACTCAGCAAAGAATTAACATCTGGGGATATCGTGGAGTATGCAGCGGGAACCTGAGGCCGACCTGCTGGGCAACTGTGCACAGCTGCAGAGTGATTCTATCTCTGGGTTATTTTTAATCACCATTATTAAAAATCAGAAATAGTTTGCTAACCTTGGCCTCAGTGGAGCAGACTTGGAACCTTTGCTCCTGTTTCCTGAGTCAGGACCTTCCTGTCACCCCAGCCCACATTTGCTACAGGGACATCCCCATGGAGGTGTTTCCTGGCTTCCCCTTATCCTTGTTTTGCTGCATACCTAGAGTTAGGAGGCGGAGTCCCTGTCCCCCATAGCCTTCTATGGCCCATGGTTGCACCCCACCCCCTCAAAAGAGTCAGGAGCTCTCCCTGTTTTGGCCACCTCAGCCCAGGCTCTGGGGACCCTCGCCCCAGTGTTCTCGGGGCAGGCAGGCAGCCTGGCTCTTCTGGCTTTAGGTTCAGCATCCTTGGACGGAGGGATGGACCACCAACCCCCACCTGCTGTAACTGTGGAGACTCTCCAAGTCTAAATCAGGGACAGCACAGGCCAACAGCAGCAAGGGGCTTCCACAGCCATCGAAGCACAAGGGAGAACACCAGCCTCAGGGCCTGGCTTCCCCGGGCACAGCAGGCCGGGGAGTCAGGGAGCAGGCAGGCTGGACAGTGGCCTCCCTGAAGCAGTGGACGTGGGAACCCGATGTGTCTGTGATTATTTATTCAGCTCTGACACTACATTAAACAGCCTCCCGGGGAGAGCGCAATTGGATTCCCGTGAATTAAGGCACACGGTGAGGAAACCACAGCGGCAGCAATTTAATTTAAAATGACAGCGTTGCTTCTGAAGGAAACAACAAACACACTCACTGAGAGAAGCCGGGAACCTCCAGACAAGGCAGCCTCAGCACACAACTCCTGTGTAACACAGGGGAGTAGAGGGCTTGTGCTGCGTCACGCGAGGCTCCAGGGTCCACTGTCCACCGCTGAGGCCAGCACCCGGGGCTCTGCAAGTCCAGGCCTGTCTGGGCCCCACACAACGTCCCCCAGGCCCTCTGCTGTGTCCAGAGGTTGGCTTTGCCCATCTTGTGGGATTTCACTGGACAGAGGGTAAGAGGTGGCCAAGCCCCTGGCCAACCCCTGGCTCACAGTAGATGTCTGTGTGTTGCACCCAGGGGCGTTGCCAACTATGCCCGGTGGTTTAATCATGTGTGGGGTTTAGGACCCACATGTGCATCGAGGGGAAGGATGTACAACAGGGCCATTGTAGGCATTTCCAGTCCTTGACCTGAGATCTGGAGGTGGGCAACTGAGTGGCCTGCCCCTCACAGCCCAGGGACCTGACCCTACTGCCCCACTTCCTGTGTAGCTCCCTTCCCTGACCCTCTGGCCAGGCCACACAGGCATCCTGGCCCTGACCCCACCCACATTTTCCCCGTGCACTGATTTACGACCTGCTGCCACATTCTGAAAGGTCGTATTTTTGATTTTGTCATTTAATACAGGAACTCTATCTGCAGACAGAGATTAAACTTTGAGAACATTTGGAGAAGAAATGTTATCTATGTACAAGGGGCGATTTCTGGTGGGTTGGGATCAGTGGCTTTTGAGGGCTTGGGGAGAGAAGATGTGAAGGCAGAGATTGGCCTCAGCTCTGTTTTGAAGAGCGCTAAGACCTGCTTGTGCTTTAAGAGACTCAGTGTGGAGACAGGTAAGGCTTGCTCAAGTCACAGGGCAAAGCCCAAGGGTGCAGGAGACACGTGTCCAGGCAGGGGCGTGGCTGGCTGTGGCAGACACTGGGATCAAGGCCAAGAGCACAAACTAATGGAACCAACCCCCTGAGCCCCCACTCTTGGCCAGAAGCTGTGCTAGGGTTTGGGGGATAGAGAATGGAGAAATAAAAGACATCACTCAAGCTGAATGGAGACTGATCTTGGGTGAGCCATCTCTAGGGGACCGTCAGACTTTTATTACAGCCGCTTAGCGGGAAGCCGAGTGCCATCTTTTCACTGTAGAGGCCGGGGATCAACTCTAAACGATCCTTAAAGCCCAGGAAGATTAGATGATTGACTCAATCACTGAGTATTGATTTAGTGCTGCAGTAATTAAGGTGAGTGAGATTAACTGAAGGTTGCTGTGGTGAGGAAAGAGGCCTCGCTGAACGGGAGGACTCCTAATGAAGAGGACAGAGTAGGGTGCTGGGGTTCCTACAGGCACACGGGGCGGGCAGTGCAGGCCCTCGGCCTCTTCAGGCAGCTGAGCACGTGTGAGTGCCCCCAGAGAGCCCAGCGCTGCCACTGCCCACAGCCTCACAAAGGCCTGCCGTGGGCTTCTGGGACACACACTGACCTCCTCTAGGATATGGAGGCTGTTTGGGGCGGCCTCAGGCCACATGGCTGATCTGATCACCTGTGTTGACTCTGCTATATGGCTTGACCAGGTCCCCAGGCCTGTGCCCAAACCTCATGAGACTTGGCTCAGGAGCAGCCATGCATCAGGCCCAACTTCAAGTGCTGGCCACGGAATAAACTATTTGTAGAGGAGAGAGCCCAGGGACACATGCTTCCCATTTCACCCCTGCACATTCCCAGGCAGGGTGAAAGTGTGCCTGTATTCTGATAAATAAAAGAAGGGAGAGGAGGGACAGGTGGGAGAAGTATTCATGGGTGACTTGAGGGGTGGACAGAGGGGTGGACAGAGGGTGGACGGAGGGTGGGTAGAAGATGGATGAATGGGTAGATGGAGAATGGATGGATGGGGGAATGGGTCCTGATGGATGAGTGGATGAGGACAGATGGATTGATCTGTGGGTGGATGAATGGGTGGGTAGATGGACAGATTGATTAATGGATGAATGAGTGTGTGGGTGAGAGTATGGAGGGAGGGAAGAATAGGTGAGTGGGTGGAGGCAGGGAGGGGTCAGCAGCTGCCTGAAGAGATGGATGGATGGATGAATCAATTGATGGATGAGTAGATGACTGGATGGATGGATGGTTGGATAGATGAATGGGTAGGTGAATGAGTAGATGGGTGGACAAATGGATGAGTAGATGGATGAGTGTGTGGGTGGGTGGAAGTATGGCTGGATGGATGGGTGTAGGGTGGGTGGGTGGAGGTATGGGTGGTTGAGTGGATGGATGGATGAGTAGATGGGTGGATGAATGGATGGATGGATGGATGAGTGGGTGGGTGGAGGAATGGATGGATGGATAGATGGGTATAGGGTGGGTGGGTGGAGGTATGGATTGATGGGTGGATGGATGGATGAGTGTGTGGGTGAGTGAATGAGTAGATGGGTGGATGAATGGATGGATGGATGGATGAGTGTGTGGGTGGAGGTATGGATGGATGGATGGATGGATGGGTGGGTGGGAGTAAGGACGAAGGTAAGAGTAGGTGGTGGCTGGAGGCAGGGAAGGTACACTGGCTGTATGGATCGATGGCCCAATGGATGGATGAACAGATGGATAGATAGGCTGGAGATGGGTGGACTAGAGTAGCCAAAGGCCACACTTGTTACTCTCCAGTAGTGGCAGTGAGAAGGAATAAACCCAAGAGCAGAGCACAGAGCAGAGGGGTTGTGGAGGCGTCACTGGATCGTAGACGTGGAAGAGGCTTCAAGGGCGTGTTGGTTCTCACTTTCCATTTTATAAGTTAGTAATAAATGTTCCCTCTCACTTAGATCAAACTGCATGTGAATTCTATGCCAGAGTGGATTTCAGAGCAGAGCAGAGCAACTGGCTGTCCACCACAGCAGGGCCAGCATGACCCCATGGCTGGAGACCCACCCATCTCCCAGAAGACCCAGTTTCAGGGATGTTTGCCTGGGGGCTTTCTTTACCTGTCTGAGTGATCCTAACAAGCACTATGTCCACTGATGCAATGCCTGCAGCTATGCAACCGTGACCGTGACCGATGCCCCTGCCAAGCTGACCTGTCCCTCACAACACGCCCCTTGTGTAACCACATGGGCTGCATTGCTGAGTCCACCCCATTTTTCAAATACTCCAGGATCATGGAGAGGACAGAAAATCATGGCATTGTATAAACAGGGGGTGGGGACACTCGATCCCTCAGGAACTTCTTTCCCACTGACCCCAGCTCATTCCCTGCTCAGCCCTACGTGAGCCAACCTGATGGCATTTACTTTTTAGTCATTTGAAGAAGGACAGTCCCCAGGAGACAAGGAGGGGCACAGCTTCAGGTCTCTGGCATAGGGCCTGAGTGCAGAGGCGATGGAACCACGCCCACCCTCCCCCCACTGCCATCCCCTCCTGCCTCTTGCTCTGTCTCTGTTTCCTCGAGTGAGCTCATTCTCCAGCAGCCCCAGGGCCCCCTCAGCAGCACAGCAAACAGACCTCGGGCAGAATTCCGGGGCATTGTAAAAAGGATCGTAAACAGCACAGATCGTCTGACCCACAGTCTCTGCTCAGCGAGTGTGTGCATGTGTGTGCCTGAGGGCAACATGGTGTGCAAGTGTACCAGCACATGAGGGTTCACACGGGCCATACAGCCTTACAATCCACCCTGATGCAGACCATGAAGCGCAGCATCGGTGCTGTTTCTGCAGGTGGCCGCAGCCCGGGGAACGGGTGCAATGTGTGCATGGTGAGCACAGAGCCACTCTCTTCTGCCACTTGGTGCCTTTCTCCCTGGTGTGTCCCTCAGGCCACCTTCCCATTCACAAACTTGGCCTGCAGAGCTGCCACTGTGGAGCCATCAAACTAGGGTCAAGGGTCAGCCTCAGGACTGCCTCAGAGACCTCCAGGTACCCTCTGTCTCTGCCCCCAGCAGAGACTGTGTCCCCCAGCTGTCCTGTGTCCCCCAGATGCATAATGACTGGGATTTGCTATAAAATGGCTCCTCAGGAAGGCTAGGGAAGGGGCAGAGCATCTCACTTTAATACCTGAGGCCATGCCATGAGGAATGAGAGATTTTGGGGAACAGGAAACATTTTCCCTGAGACAAACTAACAAATGACAGCATCCTCCTGGCGCTCCAACGATCGTGTGCTCAGGGAGGGGATGGCTGGTCTGGATTCACAGCCCAGCTCCTTGGCTCGGGTGGCTCTCCTGGGCTGGAAATCCTCACTGGTTCCTCAGACTCAGCTGGAGAAAACACTAACATATGCTCTGCCATGGTTAAATATGTGGTGTCCCCAGAAGCTCACATGTGCAAACTGGAGGAAGAGACAAGCCTTCCCTGGTGATGAGTGTCTTAACCTAATTAGTGCATCAGTCCCCTAATGTGATTCTGTGGGTGTCAGTGGGGTGTGGCTGGAGGAAGCGGGTTCCTGAGGGCGTGCCTTTGGGGATTACAGTTTGTCATTGGTGACAGAGCTCTCTCTCTGCTTTCTGGGTGCCAAGTCCTGAGCTGCTTTTCTCCTCCACAATCTTCTGCCTGATGTTCTACCTCACCTTGGACCTGCAGCAATGAAGTTGGCCAACCACGAACTGAGACCTCTGAAACTGTGAGACAACTTTTCTCCTCTAAAATTGCTCCTCAGGGCTTTTGGTTACAGCAATGCAAAAGCTGACTCAAAAAGCCTCTTGATTTTCTTTTCAAATATTCAGAAAATAGTGGGAGCAGGGCTTTCCCTCAACCCACTTAAACCAGTGCATGTAAGTCACTCTCTAAGGGCTGCTGGGGCAGGAAGACTGACAGAGGAGGTTTCCAGGGAGCCAGGGAGCCATCTGAAGCCCCAGCACTGAGGTGTGGACATCACACTGGTCCCCACTGGCCCACCAAGGTGCCCCTAGGGAGCACAGAGGCAAGCAGTGGTGTTGAAGGACTTTAGGTGGCTGATAGTGGGCATCTTCCCTGGGAAATAACAGCATCTTCTCTGCACAGCTCTGTGATAGTCCCTGCACCTGGACCACCACCCTGGAATTCTCATGAGTGGGACTCCAATTCCAGGGTGTTTTGAGTACACAGAGAAGCCAGGCACTGTGCTAGTCGAGATCTAAGATGCCAGAATGAAATATGCCTCACAGAGAGTTAGGGAAGTCAGCATCTTCCCAAAATCAAACCAGAGAAGGATGAACTTACTGAATGTTGGAGAGATAAGGCTGGGCCAGAGGCTTATAACTTTGACCAAGAAAATATCGAGGACTTAATATACAGGGCTTGATAAATCCTGCCTCTGTCAGAACTGCTCTGTCTTAGAACACCAGGTTAATAGGAAGAGATGACAAGGGCTAGACTTGGTGTGACGTTTTTTTGGAACTCTCTGGTCTCCCACTGTGGCAGGCACGTCAGCACCCTGGAGAGCTCCACAGACACCTCCCACTTGATTTAGCAGGTCCTGCCACCCAGAAATACAATGCAGACATTCTCAATATTCCAGAGAGAATGGGGGTTCCGGGACTTAGCTACATGACAGAAACTCCCAGCAGGAATGAATCCTTGAAACCAACAGGGAGACGAACACTTCCAGACAGTGCCTCAAACTTGAGAACGAGATCTGAATATTGAGGACGGGAGGCCCAGCTGGATATACTGCAAAATCTCCATCATGAAGCCCTTGCAACAGATGCCAGATTCACCGGGCAGTGGTCCTCCCCCTTCACGGGTCACTTGCTCACAAACCAATGGCCCCAGACCCAACCCCAACCCTACGTGTGCCTGCGTGTGTGTGCTTGCGTGTGTGCACCTGCGTGTGTGTGCCTGCATGCACGTTTGTGTATGGAGATGTGTGTCCGTGGTTTGCAGCTCACTTTTAGACCTTTTCTTTTTTGGCTCTTTCTCTGGCTGGTAATTTCAAATGACTTGTGCTTGAGAAAACCTATACAGTGGAACATGTGGATTTTGTAGGGTGAGAACAAATAATGAATACTGTTATATTTTGGTTTATTATTTTGACAGTTTCAAATTCCCATAGCACCCTTAAAGCCAAATCTTGCAAAAGTGTTTCTTCTATTGTACTGGCCGGAATGAACACAAGCCTGAGAAGCGCTTTTGCCTTGTACATTCTGTATTCCTCTGCTCAGACTCTTGGGCCACCAAGAGCTGTCCTGAGCCATTCTGTGCCTGGCTGTCCTTAGTACCTGGAGGTTATTTGGGGTGTACTGGACAGAGCCTCTGAACACTGAAGAGGGGTTTGTTCTCCCATAACGTTGTGATGAGCTGGATTTTCTCATCATTTGAGCAGATATGAGAATAATATTGAACAATTAATGTTTTGTGAAAGCCCAGGTGACGAATGGACCCTGGTTGTTGTGCTACCCTGGCACTAGGCAGCCCTTGACGGGTGCTGTGGTCATTTTCACCCTTATCAAGGGGTGGTAGAGAAAGTCTGGGATCTTTACGAGGGGCTTCACGAACTGCCGTGTCCATTTGCTTCTGTACACGTGTCAGTGAGAAGGAAGGACAAAGGATGACATTGTGGCTGTAAATCATGGCTGGGAGAGAGTGATAGGGACAGAGAATCATCATGTGCACACACAGGAGGAAAATGGAGGAAATCTGTCCACCAGTTGATAAAAATGTGTCATGAGGCAAGAAGTCCCCAAATCACTCAGTGTCTCAGGTCTCAGAACTGCCTGACGGATTACTGGTTGGAAAATTTAGGTCAGGCAGGGCTCCATTCATCACCCACAGCCACAGCAACGAAGGGGAAGAACCAAACACGGATCCCTCCTGGATGGGACAGTGTCCCTTGACCCCACCTGACCCCACACTGCCTCGGCAGGCACACCCAGGGGCAGTGCCTGCTGCCTTTTCAGCTGGCCACCATTTTGCCCACGAAGTCTGATGCTGTAACTCCCAGAGTCCCCTGGGCATCTGTGTTGGTCAGCTGTGCATCACTGTAAAAAAAAGACCAGAGAGAAAATACTTAGGGGGAAAGGTTTACCTGGGCTCGGAATTCAGATTTCAGAGGTTCTGGTCATGGTGGCTGTGCCCATTGCTTCTGGGCTGTGGTGCGGCAGACAGCCATGGCAGGGAGGGTGTGTTGGAGCAGAGCTGCTCCCCTCATGGTGGCCAGCAAGCCAAAGAGAAGGGAAAGGGGCTGGGAAAAATGTCCCCTTCCAGGGCACACCCCAGGCTCTGCTTCCCTAATGAGGTCCTAAGCCTCCATTGCCCCTGAAGCACCAGCAGCTGGGGACCATACCTGCCCACGGGGGTCTGGGGGGACATTCCAGGTCCTCAATGGCCTCTGACTGAGTGAGGACTGGACAAGCAGCCTGCGAGAACCACAGAGGCCATGAGTGTCATCCCCCCGAGGCTGAGGGTCAGAGAGGTGAACTACAGCAGTGTGGAGCCCCTGGGTCAGCTGCTGGCCGGCCAAGTGTGCCCACCACTGACATCTCCTTGCCTCAAAAGGTGGCTGTGAGTCCCAGTTGGAATATTGAGAAGAACAGGCCACACTTGTCCTCCCCACTCATTTATTAAATCAGGGTCCCTCTGTTCCAGGCATTGGCCTCAGCTTCATGCACCAGTCCCCAGCACCCAGCCACATCCTCCAATGGTATGACATTGACATTGACATGCAAAATATACAGCATGTTAGAAGCTGGTAAAATTGCAGATAAAAATAAAGCTGAGGCACGGTGAGGCTGGATTGCGGCTTTAAACAGGACCATCAGGGAAGGTCTGACTGAGGAGGTGAAATTGAGAAGAGACCTGAGGAGATGAGGAGCGCAGTTGCCAGCCCTCTGGTCAAAGTCGTTGGATATGATGGTCCATTTTAAACCCCTGCACTGCTCATCAAATTTTATCCTTGCAGAAACTTTTCAGGAAATTTCCAAGAACTTTTCCTTCAAAAGAGAACGCAATAGCCTCTCTGTGTTAAAAGCAGTAAGGAATGAGCAGATCGGGCTGTAAACCCTGCAATTTATTATGCACCAGCTCAGGTAGGGACATAAATACGCCCTGTTGCCTGCACACAGACGAAGCTCTGTGCACCAAAGTGTAGCGTGCGGAAGCCCGGGTCTCAGGAAGAAAGTCAAGGTGTCCACAATCTGCCTAGGAGCTGTGTGATCACAGCAGTCACTTAGAATGCCAGAGTCTCAGGCTCTCAGCACGATAGAGAACCTCTTCAGCTATTCTGCCTGCAGAGCAGCTACGGGCAAAGGAAGAGGACAGGCTCATACTCTGAAATCAGGCCCCCAAGCAGGAGGCTCTGGGCTGGGAAAGCTGTGGTCTCTGCACTTCAGAAGCATGTGAGAGGATCCCAGCAAAGGAGTGAGTGATGCAAAGAGGGACTTCTGGCTTGGACAGTGGTGGGTAACCCCACTGGAAGCCTCCTGCATGCCAACAGGCGGGGCTGGACTTCACGTCCGCCTTCCCAGAGTCCCATGAAGCCTTAAGAAGAGGACAGGAGAGTCTCACAGCACAAGGCCAGTGAGCAGAAGTGGAGGACCCTCTGGTCTCCAAGGTGTGCTATGTCCCAGGAGCTCTGGAGACTGGACCATAAGGGCTGCAGGTGACCTGTCACTTGAACCCTTGTGAAATTGGCACCCCTCAGGGAACAGTGAGCTAGGAGAGAAAATCCCACCCACCTCCAACCTCAGAGAACCAGGAAGTTGTCCTCCCAGTTCCTGGGAATAAAATGACAGGAGTCATGGAGAATGGGAAGCCCCTCGCCAAGTCGGGGTCACCGCCAGGCACACTGTGGGGCAAACACACATCCCCCGGGGACTCAGTCCTCCCCAGCCCCCCCCTGTGACCTCCACAGGTTCTAAGAAACCCAAGGAATCCTGGAAGTAGTGAAGTCAAATAAAATACAGCAAGGGGGAGAGGAGCCAGCAAAACAACCAGCAGATAGAAGCAGCCCAGGCCCAGACCCTGCCTGTGAAGGGACACGGCTTGTGTTCCCTTCTACGGAAGCCGCTGCCTGTGTAGAGCAGGAAGGAGGTAACTCCAGCAGAAGACAGGCGGCCCTCACTCAGCACCCAGGGTGGAGCCGCTCGCCGACCAGACCTCGCTGTCAATGGGTGCCTTGAGTGGAGGTCGTCAATGAGGATTGGGGCCAGCAAGAGTGGACGAGAAGTCCCAGTTAATGGTCCACAGTACGCAGTGTGACTCAGACATGGGAAATAGGAAGAGAAGATTCAGAGGAGCAGGGGAGTGACATGAAGAGTCGCTGTGGTGACTTCTAGAAGAGCGTGGAGGAGGGGAGGAGGGAGAGTGGAGACAGAACACAGGCAGGATGGCCGAGGAGGGCGTCTTGGAGCTCAGGACCGCAAGGGGTTACCAGACACCTAGGCCATGAATCCCAATCAAGATAAATAAAAACAAGTATCAAGGTGCCTCAGGGAACAGCCCTAAAATTCAAGGGAAGAGAAGATTGTAAACACATCCAGATTACTTAGGAGAAAATGTCTCAGAGCAGCAGCGTGTGAACATGGTGAGAACGGAAACCAGAGGAAAGTGGTTCTGTCTTCAAAGAGACACACATGGTGACTCCAACTGTGGCACATCCTCCAGATCAGAGGGTCACACCTGGCAGGACTTACCTCCTGAGAAAGCTGCACCCCCCGCCCCAGATATAGGTACCTGTTCCAGGAGCGAGGGGAACCACAGGACAGAGACATCCTGGGCTGGCCAGTGACCCTCAGCAAAGTGCTGTCCACACAAAATAGTAAGGAACATTTAGTTCCAGAGCTCAGACATCTACAGTGCTCTTAATTAATCACCACACAGGTGTTAAGAATGAAGGGACAATTCCAGGCAGCTGCGTCAGGTCAAGAGCAGGTGGTGGGGACAGCCTTGGGCCAGGCACAGGGCTTTGGAAGGTGAGGGATACCAGCCCCTTCCCTGGAGGACCAGGCCTCAGATGGCTGCAGGGGTGCAGCCCTCGCAGCCTCTGTGTGCATGATCCCAGCCCTCACCCAGCCCCAGTCTGCTCTCCAGCGCACCCAGGGACCGCCCTCCTGGCTTCCCGCCTGCACAACTCCACATCCAACCACAGTCTCCTAAGATCACCTGCAGCAAGGACCGCCACCTTCAAGGCCAACCCCCAGCTCCTCTGCCTGGCCTGTCGGTGGCTCTTCTATTCCCGCCTCCTCTTTCCAACCCCAACTTCAGCTTGTAGGGTTGGTCCCCAGCTGAGCGCCCCTCCCTACCTGTGCCTGAGCACACACAAGCACACGCATGCCCACACCTGCACACTCCACATCCACATGCACACACGTGCTGCTGCTGTCCAGTGTCCTCCGTCACGACCTCTCCCTGCCACCCAGACCTTACGGGAGTTTGTTGCCCCATGAAGCTGGGTCCTCTGGGAAGCCTCCCTGCCCACCTTTTCCCTCTGCCTGTCTGGGTTGCTATGGACCGAAGAACTATGTTCCCAAGTCCCTGTGTCAAACCCTTTTTCTGGCTTCAAGAAATGTACCCTTGGCTGATTTGGCCCGTCATACGCATTAGGAGTTCTCATGAAGACATCCTGGGTGGTCCTCTCAGTGACCACACATAATTGAGAAATTGACTTTTTTTGTAACTTGCAGAGGAAAGGAACTCGCATTCCAGGAGGATTTTTAAATATATAGAAACAACTTTGGAAGCATGTTCCATTCCCTTACAGTAGAATGGCGGGTGGGGGACGTATTTGAAGTCCAGGTTCTGTGGTGATTTTCAAGTTCAGAGTTGGGTTGTTCTGCTCTCATTAATGAAGTTCCCCAGCCCCGGGCTCTGCGGTGGCTGCTGTGCCCCATTAGGACAGATGCACCTGCTCCTGACTAAGGCATGGTCTGCCAGCCCCCTTCACTCAGGCGAGTCGATTAATGTGGCAGTGATGATTAAGACCACAGTGGCTCCAGTCACTGTCCCCTGCTCCCAGAGCGAAGCAAGCTGGGGAAGGAGGCGGGGAGGGAGTGACATTCGACTGTCCCTGTAACTCATGGGACTAGGTAGCCAGTCCCTCCAGAACCTCAAGTCACATTCTATATCACAATCTACCCTTTTCCAAGTAAGCCCCCATCTGGAGTGAAAAAGGAAGGTCCAAATCGTTTCTCCTGCACACAGGGGTAGGGATCCTCATCAGAGTACATGGATGGTGGCCCAGAAATTGTCATGGCTGTGTCCTGCGTCCAGGTGCTTCATGGAAGATTCCTTCTGCACAGTGAAGACTCCGGAGCCCTCCTCCTGTCTGGAGACACCAGCTCCCGGGGCAGGCACCAGGCACCGAGTGCACATTCCAGGCTGGGGCTCTGGAGAGGCCTCTCTGTGCTCAGGGATGTGCCTGGTCCCTCTGGTCTCCTCAGGGAGTCCAGGGGTGATGGTGGAACTGAAATCCTCTCTGGCCACAAACTCCACTGCAGCCAGCCAGGCTGGCTCCATGGCCTCTCCCTGTTACCTCCGTGGCCTCTCCCTGCTGCCTCCTGTAGCATGCCCCTCCCTCCCCGTGGCCATGGCTTGCAGACCCCACCACTCCTCCCCCAAGCCCCCAGCCCTGCACCTGGGCACCTGCTAGTGAACATCCAGACCCAGCTGGTGCCCCCGGAGCCCCCAGGAGAGCTGGCCTCTTAGAATGGGTGGCCTCTGGGATGCCCACACTGCCCCTGAGGGGCTGTGGTCCACAGCTCTGCCTCCAGGGTCCTCTTCCTTCACCCTTCCTGATCGGCTTGCAGGTCTCTTTTCAGAAAGCTGTCAATACTCACATCCATGAGACTGGCCACCGCCTTGGGGCCTCCTGTCTCATGCTCTGGAGGCTAAAGTCTAGGGTCAGGCCAGCAGGGTGGCCCCGGCAAGTCCCTGTCCTGGCTTTCAGAGGGTACCTTTCTGCTGTGTCCCACAGGAAGGGGAGGGAGCGAGCTGCTGGAGTCTTCCTAGGAATGCTGATCTCGTCACATGGGCCTTACCCCCATGGCCTCGGCTAACCCTCATCTCCTCCAGAAGCCTATCTCCTAGGAGCTCAACATGGGGGGCCAGGGCTCCTGCAAAGGACATGAAAGGACACAGATGAAAGTCTACAGCACCCTGCGCACCCGGTGGCCCCTGGGGACAGATGCCACCCTCCCAGGACTTTCCTGTTCTGACTCTGCAGCCCCGTCCTGCTGACATAGCTCACAGCCCTCCCCTCTTCCTCTGTTGTCTACTGTAACCTTAGCCACAGATGGTGGCATCCGAAGGCCCACCACTCATTCTGAGGTCTGTAGTGAGCAGCAACATCTTGAGCTGTGACAGGGAAGGGGGCACATAGTCCATTCATGTCCCCACTTGGACCTGGTGACTCTCACATCCAAGTGAGGACAACCCAGGCTGGCAGTTGTAGGCAGCCTGTGTGACTCCAGCCCCAGCCCTGTGCCCTTCTCCTGGGGAGGAGCCCTTTGCCCCTGTCATCAGGGTGCCTGAGCACGCCCCATGGTGGCCACAGCACAGGGTGCTCAGGCCAGCCCTGCACCACCATCAGCCCCAGTGACACCAGCATCCTTGGGGAGAAACCTAAACATCCAGTAGGGAAGTTCCTGTCACTGAAGGGCATCCTGGCCTGGGCAGGGGGCACAGTCCAGCTGCCTGCCCATGCCCTCTTGGAGGACACACTGTCCCTCATGGCAACTCCTGTCAGGACACAGAAACTCAAGTTCACAGATGCAAAGACCAGGGCTAGGGGTGGCTGCTGGGGCCTGGTCTGTCCACTTCCAGCAGGGCCACTGCACTGCGTGCTGTGTGGGGACTCGCTGTGGCTGAAGCACACGTCTGTGTGTCTGCAATGGAAGAGGTCTTCACTCCAGCCCCGCTTGATCCCCCCACTGGAACCCCTAATGCACCTGCGGCTCCCTCTCTCCTGGACACGTGGGCTTTCCTACATTGGCTTCCATTCATTTAAAATCTAGGAAGTGGTGTAGGGAGGCAGGGTTGGGTTTTCAAGCCTGCAATGGCCTGAGAGCCTTTCACTGCAACCCAGTGACCAGGAGCAATGGCAGGAGGGCCACCAAGGCCTCAGGTAGAGCCCATGGATGCTGCCTGAAGCTCTGCTCTGGTGCCAGCTCATGCGCCCTCCCCTCCTGCCTTTCTGGGGGTGGGAGGCATTTTAGGCTGGCTTTCTACCCCTGTCCTTCTGTGACCTTGGTGGGGAGGGGCTTCTGAATGACATGCTTCCTGGGAGGATATGCCACCTTCAGTCTGAGATAGGGGCTTCGGTTGTCCTGCGAGAGAAGAAGAATGCAGAGGGTTCATCTGACTCAGTGTCTTTGAAACTCGGAGCCCAGCAGCAACATCCACTCTGAATAATGCAGGGCTTCTAATTAATGCTGTTAATCTCGGAAATTCATGTGGCACCTTCCCAAGGAGACTGCTCAGTGTCCCACCTGGGGCTCAGATGGCCCGAGTCTGCATTCTGGCTCTGCTGTGCCCCGGTTGCGTGACCAGTAGCCACTTGAACTGTCAGACTCCAGCATCCCTGGCTGGCACTTCCTGGTACTGATGAGGTAAAGGTCACCGGGAAACTCTGGCTCCTCCCAGGTGTCCAGGGAGCCCTGGTGTGGCCTGCCATCTTACAGCTCCTGCCTGGGTGGCTCGGAGCCCATAGAGCAAGGGTGTGTGGTGGCCTCAGCCTGGACCCTCCTGCATGTGTCTGTTCCCAGTTAGGAGAGACCACGGGCATTGAGAATGGAGCTGGGTCCCCAGTGTCCCCTTCCAGCACCTCATCCCAATAAGCAGGTGGGGTGGAGAGGGGACAAGATTCCCATGGCCTGTTCTGCTCCATCACTGTCTGGGTCTGAGCCATGTGTCCACTGGCCCCACTCTTCCCTCTCCTTGCTGAACCAGTCTGTCTGGGAGACTCGGGTGGCGTGCCCGGGGCCTTCAAGCCCTCTTCCCCAACGTGCAGTGTCCTCCCTCATACTCAGAGCTCAGAAGCCAGTCCAGCTGGTGTCTGCCACCAGGCCAGGGCAGCCCAGGTCAGGCACCTACTGAATCCCCCCTGAGCCCCTCAGCTTACAATGCCCCCACCCCCTGGCCCTGGGTGGCTGCCGACCACTCACCCTCCCCCTGTGCCTTCTAAACACCCTCCTCTCTGCCCAGGGGCAGCACCTATAAAATGGGGGAGGAGTCCAGCCTCTCAGGCCTGGGAGGGGCCAGGATTCCTGCCACTGTGGTGGGAATCAGGGGACTCTCAGGACAGCTGGTCTCCCAGGGAGCGTGGGGCTGGAGATGGTGGTGTCTGAAGAATTCAGGGACCAAGGCTGGTCTATTTGGCAGTGAAGTCAGAAGTGGCTCCCAGGACAGTAGCAAGGAGGAGGGGTCACTCCGGGGTGGCGAGGGACAGTTATGGGAGACAGGAGGTTTCCCTCTTACCCAAGAAGGGTCCCCGGCTCCCTTCCCAGGACTGCAGATGGCAGGTTCTCCAGGCAGATGGACTTAGGGGAGGGCCATTTTGAAACCTTGTGAAGAGAGGGGACGACCCATGGGGGGAGCCACCCTGCACGCTCCTGGCAGTTGCAGAAGAGGGGACGTGGGAGGGCCAGAGAGGCACCTACATAGTCACTCATTTTCTGTGACTCTGAGCTGCCATGTCACTTTTCTTTTCCTCAGTCCTTGTGCAGGGGGACTCATGTCCTGGCCAACTAGGAAGACGAAAGACCTGCCTTCTCCAGGGCTTGATGGCCACACAGCTCGCTACCTGTCCCCCTCTGTCCCTGGACAAGCTAGCTCGGTCTCTGGCTCTGAGGCTCTCTGTCCAGCGGAGGGTGGTGTGGACAGGAGGTCCCAGGGCTTCCTCCAGTCCTGACATCCCAGGACCCTCCCACTGGCCTTTCTGCCGTCAGTGCTCACAGGAGCGCTGGACCTCCCCAACATGAACTACAGGAGGCTGGGCCTACCTCAGCCTCCTCCTCAGCAAAATGGACTGTGGTCTGTTGCCACCATGTGCAGGTGGCTCTGTGTTCTCTGTGACAGGCCACCCCTCCCACAACAGCTGTCTCCCCTCCTCCTGATCACTGGAGCAGTGTTCCTGGGAAGGAGGGGAGCCTGGATGCAGCTGCCCTGACCAACCCCTTCACTGTCACCTCTGTCCTGAAGGGGCCCGGGCTCTCCCCCTCTGTACTATTGTACCCCTGTGACTCCTGTGACCCTAGGAATAGAACCCAGTGCAGTGGCCTGGCCCCTCTGAAGTACTGGCCATGAGGCTGGAAAGGAACCCAGGTGCTGGGCCCCAGCGGTGGCTTTGGGCCCTCAGGGCCTGTGTCGAGGTGGAGCCCCTACCTGAGTTGACTCCCATACGTTGGCTTCCCTGTGTCCCTGGGTGTGCTGGCTCTTGTCTCCCCACAGATGCTGGTGAGGGGCACGATCCCCCTGTGGCTCTTCCTGCTGCAGCTGGAGCAACCATCAGCCAACAGGTCCTCACTGGACATAGCCCAGTGTCAGCGTCTGGACTAGGGACACAGCCACTCCTGCTGCCGCAAGCCCAGGGCCTGTCAGTCCTTAGAAGCAGCCACAGCTGGGGGACTGTTGGCCTAGCCGCTGCTAGCCAGAGGCAGGAGCACCCTGAAGGTCGAGATGGTGCTCAGTGACTTGGTGATTCTTGTGTTTTGCTTTTTAAATTGAAGTTTGAAGGAGTGAGAGTTTGATGTTTTTCTGTGATTATTTTTTATTTAATTCTTTCTCTGGATCATAAAGTGAAAGTATTTAAATTCATATTTTAGGAGATAAAAGAAGCTTAACATCTTTCATCCACTTTCAGCATTTTTGCTAATTTTTTTAAAAAACAAAACATTTTGTTCTGGCATCCCGAAGGGTGCAATTTCATGACTCAGGAGAATAAATAACAGATAAAAATAAACCTACTTCTCAGCAAAGGTGAGGTGAGGAGGATGGAGACGTCAGGCACAGATGCGACCCACAGCCTCAGCACAGCCCCACAGAGCTGGAGGGGCTGTCCCGGACCCTCAGGGATACCCCAGTGCCTGCCACCCACCAGGGACCTGCTGCCCTGTGCCATCCCACCTGAAGGCCTCAGGTGCTCAGCTTGTGTGTGAGCGTCTTCCTTTGGAAGTTCAGGCACCCAGGGCCCCCGAGCCCCAGTCATGGAGATGACATGGCGAAGCCAGTGATCTTGATGATGACAACTTCTTGATTGTCACTATGGATGTGTCAGCACTTTGCACGCATTACCTGATCCCATCCTCCTCCCCGGCTTTATGGAGTTATGATTGACAAAAATTATATACACTTAGGCTGCACACGGGGTGTTGGGGTGCATGTATACGTTGAGGAGTTAACTGCACCATCAAGCTAATTAGCATATCCATCACCTCACTCTGGGTCTTTTTCCTTGTTTATGAGAACACCCAACGACCTACTCCCTTGGCAACTTTGGGGTGCAGGATGCAGGTGAACTGCAGTCCCCACGCATGCGTTGGAGCCCAGAACTTACTCATGCGCTTAACAGAAGCTTCATGCCCTCTGATCCAGGTCTCCCGTGCTTTCGAGGTTAGCTTGCCTCTTTGATAGAGAAAAGTGACATCTCTGCTGTGTGTCACTGGGACAGCCGAGGAGGTGCTCACAAACCTTCCTCAGGAGCGAAGGTGCAGTCAGCGGCAGCAGTCACCCTGGGAGCACTGGGTCACACCCTCTGCAGGTGTCCTGGAAAGATTGCTTGAGCATGAGCAGCCTGATTGTCAGGAGACAGCCCAGGAGGCGGCTCTGGAGGCCACCTGAAAGGGACAGAGGGAGGTCACAGTAACTCTAGTCCCCCAGGAGCCCCAGAAGCACATGTTGTCCTTCCCACATCCAAGTCCAAGGCATCTGTATTCAAAATTAGGACAAGCTCACAACCTTCCAGACTTCCACAGGCAGGACTCTGATTTAAGGCTGAGCAGTGATCAGGAGAGGGCACTTCTAGGGTCCAGATTAGTGGATCAATTGCTGACGGTGGCCGGCAACTATCCAGGCTGCACCCCTGCCCAGTGCCATCCTCAGGCGTGTGGCAGGAAGGGGGTTTTCCACACTCATGTCACATTTCTGAGGTCGTCACAGGTCTGGGTGCCTTGGACCAACCCTAACCCTAACCCTAATCCTCCCAGCATAAAAGTGCTGCAATGCAGGTCAGACCTGGGGCTACTTGGGCCTCTGCCCAGGGCGGATGGTGCCCTGGGATAGGGTTCAGTCCTGATAGCTCCTCACCCTCTTCCTGCAGAGAACACATGGCCCAGTCCCACCTCCCTGGGTCCTGCCTCCTTGGGTGACCTGCTTAGGTCAGCCTTGCCCACAGGGCAGAGGCCAGGCCTAACAGATGCCCAGCACTTGGCTGCACCTCCCCTACAGGGCTGCCACCCTTCTGCTGCCCCTGGCTGGCTGGGAGGGGGTGTGTGCCCCTGGCTGGCTGGGAGGGGGTGTGTGCCTCTCTCGGGCTGCTTGCTGGGGTGTTTGTCCTCCCCTGGGTATTGATTGAGATTCTAAAGAGCCTGAGGTTGGCCCACAGTGGGGTGATCACAGTAATGGACAGGAAACCCTGCTGGCACAGGGTGTTAGGCTGACGTGGTCACAGACAAGTCCATGGGAGACTTTCTGAACAGGTGCCAGCCTGTCTTTGGGCACTTTAATTACAGCTCCAAGTTTGGCAGGGGAGTTGTTACTACTGACTTAGTCCCTCTCTGGTAGCTCTGGATGGGCTGAGGCTGCCCTGGACAGGAGGTGGATTTTGTGGAGTCATTTGAGCTGGGTCCTGGGTCTGTGACTGGGTGACACCATCTCATTCTGTTGCCTGGCTTGGGCCCAGTTTTCTAATGACAAAGAGGGAGATCTCATCTTGTTTATCCACTTAGCAATTCCCAAACCTCTGGGGACTTGTATGTGTCTAAAGGTGGGGACCCCGGGCCTCCAGGGCTTCAGGATTCCAGGGGAACTCGGGGCGAGGAGGAGGCTGCGGAGGGAGGGCACGCAGGCTGACTAGGGGCGTGGGAGGGTTGAGGCGGGGGGGGGGTGAGGCAGGTTCTTAGAGGTTCAGGCCCCACAGCCCCCGTCAGGGCAGCCCACACCTGGCAGCACCTGAGCCGAGTAAGCCCCAAATAGAAAGAACCAAATAAGGTAAAGCGCGCCTCACCTTAGAACTGCCTACAGATCAGCCGCTCGTGCAGCCTGCGCTACTGTCAAGTGACAGCGGGCAGATGTCCACTGAGGAGCCCCGAGCAGGTGGTCCACTCAGCCCAGCCCACCCCAGGGCCAGCTGGGGCATCTGCACACGTGAAGGGATCCAGCATGGCCAGGCAATGGTCTGGGCCCTGTGATGAGCACTGGGGACTGCAGAGTGCTGGGTGGAGTTGTAGGGTCCCCAGATCCGATCAGGGACTGGGAGGGGTCAGCTCTGGAGACCCAGGGAGCAGAGCGTGCAGGCCAGCATTGAGGGCCCACATGAGATTGATCTGGAAGGCAGAGATTTGAGGACCCTCAGGATGAATTCCACAGCACCGTCTGTGACTGTGATGGACACCTGGCCCCAAGAGAGGCCATGTCTGACAGGGCCTCGGGCACTGCGGGGCTGTGTCCCCACCGCCTGACAAGTGCTTGGTCCCCACACCCTCCCCAGACCACATCCCAAGTCAGTTCTGCTGAGACCAGAGGCTTCACTTTCCCCCTGTGGGAGATGGAGGAGCTGCATCTCCTCCTGACCCAGCTGTGGAAAATCACAGGGAAACAGGGAAGGGTGGGGTCAAACCCATGCGTCCCTCGGAACGTACCTCAGGCCACATCGGGAGGCCGTCAGACTCAGATTGTGCTCAAGCCAAACAGGTAAGCCCTGGTACAGGTCAGTCCTGACACAGGTAAGCCATGGCAGAGGTAAGCCATGGCAGAGGTAAGCCATGGCACAGGTAAACCCTGATACAGATAAGCTGTGGTACAGGTAAGCTGTGGCAAAGGTTAAGCCATGGCACAGGTAAGCCCTGGCATAGGTAAGCCCTGGCACAGGTAAGTTTCAGCACAGGAAAGCCCCAGCACAGGTAAGCCCTGGTACAGGTAAGCCCCACTGTTGTCCGAAGAGGAAGGGAGGAAGTTGGACCAAATGCTCAGCCCTGATGTCAGACCTGGGGTGGGAGGAGTTGGGAAGCCACATGGCTGGGTGTCAGCTGGGGCTGAATTTGGCCTGGAGGGGGCCCCTCCTCTCTGAGGAAAGCCCACCACCCTGCAGACCCCAGGGCCAGGTGGGGCAGTTGCTGTTTGGGGTGGAGGTGCCTGAAGGAGGCACCCCCACAGAGCTTCAGCCTTCCTGATGGCCGACCTGGTGACCGGGGCTGCAGCACATGATCTATGTGCCAAGCTCTGAGCAGGCCTGTCCCTCTCAATGGTGTCCACAGCCTCTTCATTACCCATGGGGCCTGTGACGCCAGCAAGCAGAGAGGCCGTGTGTGGCTCCGGGGCCTGTGGTTCCTCCACACCGGGCCACTCTTCCCCACCTTTTCCTCTCCCCTCCCTTCTCCCCCACTGACCCAGCTCCTGGTCCAGCCTCCTCTTGTCCCATCTCCTCCCTTGCCCTCACCTCTCTGTCCCTCCCCTGCCCCTCACCCAGCCCTCAGCCCCTGTATCCTCCCTTTCTGGCCCTCCCTCACCTTCTCTCCTGTCCACTTGGGATGTGACCACTGCAGGGGGCCTGGAGCCCTGGGCCCAGTGTCAGCTGCATCCCCCCTTTTGTCTCTGTTGGAAACAGGACCATCACTCCCTTCCACACCCAGAGCTGGCCAGTGAGCACGGGCATCACCTGTGGACCTCACGGCAAGGCCTCAGGATGGTCACAGAGCAGGGACCAAGCCATCATCCTCATCCTGCCTTGGTCACCAACCCATCCATCTGCCACACACCAGGACCCCTGAAGCACGGGGCAGTGGGCCAGGTGCCTGGCACCACATGCAGGCAGAACCATCCCATTCTCATCCTCTGGTCAGGGACGGGGCACTCCCAGAAGCCGTGTCCACCAGCCCTGGCAGAGACGGGGCAGCTGAGCAGATGCAGAGTGTCAAGTAATAGCAGGTCACTCAGAGCCCTGGGGGCCAGGACCCTCGCTGCACCGCCCCCGACAGGCCTGGGCTCTTCCTCCTCTGCCATGGCTGCTCCCCTAGCCAGCTGCCCTGCCCTGCCCTGCACATCAGTGTCAGCTTCCTCCAGACAGTGCCAGGCCACGAGAGCACCTGCTAGAGCGGCTACCCAGGGAATCAGGATGGTGTCGTTAGCAGCCACAGGGCTCCCTCCTGACTCCAGGATGGACAGTGCCCGCCACCAGCCAGCTAAACACAGGCCAGAACAAGCAGAGCTCTGGGCAGCTTGTTTTCCACCTATTAACACTAATCTGTTTTTCTTCTGCATTTCCAAATTCCTCCTTTCAGGTCCCAGTCGCAGCATGCACAGCCAGATGAGATTGGCTTAGTCCCGGCTTTGCCGCTTATGAACAGTGTGACCCTGGGACGCGCTGACAACCCTCCTGACCATGACTGCTTCATTTGTGAAATGGAGAATATGCTCACTTCTCAAGTCAGACGCAGACAGGAGAGGCTCACATTAGATGGTCTCAGGGATGTGTTCTGTGGGAACTAGTTAGGAATTGCTTTCAGTTGTCAATAACAGGCTCTCATAAAATGATGTCTTAAACAATATAGAGGTTTATTTAATACTATTTAAGGAGAAATCCAACTTGCTAACTGGTGCAGTGGACCAAAGTCAAGGTCTTTAGCTTTCTGGGTCTTTTCTTCCTTGCCCACAAATGGCTGCTGTTGCTCCAGGGTTCACACCCATTTGCCCAACAGCATGACAGAGGAAACATTGGCATTAATATCAGGAAATCAAATCTTTCAAGAGCTCAGAAGAAATATATGGACATCTTGTTGGACAGAATTATGTTGCTCGCCACCCCTACCTGTAAGGGTGCATTCTTTGTTAGATACATTATTTCCCCTGAAGAAAAAAACAAGATTCTTTTGCCTATAAACAAAGGAAAATGGGTAACAGGGGCTCAGAGGATTAAGTGCATGATGGTCTGGGTGTGCCTAGGAGTGGAGGCCTTTCATAACCAAGTAACTAGGAAGATGCTGGGCAAATCCGAGGGAGCAGGGTCTTTGGTCCTGCGTCTGCTCCTCTGAACTTGCAGTGTTCACCCAGGAGGCTCCGTGTGCAGGGCAAGGCCTTGCTGCCCAAGCTGACCCTTGGCTGGAGCACCTTCTAAACGGGGTCTTGCTGTGTTGCCCAGGCTGGCCTTGAATTCCTAGCTGGAAGGATCCTCCCGCCTCAGCTTCCTGAGTAAGTGGGTGTTAAGGTGGAGATGTGAGGTGACCCAGAGCTCCTGTGTGGGGCAGGGCACGAAGGCTCAGAGGTGAAGGGACTGGCTACTACGAGAGCCTTCACCAATCAGTGCTTTGCTCACTGCTGGGGATTAACTGGGTGGTGGTGTGGCAGGGTGGCCTGGAGGAGCTGGTCATGGGCAGTGGCTTAGGGTCTTATTTTCTGAGCTGACCTTAGTCTCTCTCTGCTTTCCCATTGCTGGGTCCTGAGCGGCCTTCCTTAGCCATGCCCTTCCACATGATGCTGGGCCTCACCTAGGGTCCAGACAATGGGGTAGGCAGTGGTGGGCTGGGACGTCTGAATCCCAGAGATCCAAATAAACCTTTTCTTCTTGAAATCATTCTTGTCAGGCCTTTTGTTCACAGTGGTGACAAACTGGCTGAAACACTGGGACTGCAGGCAGGCACCACCACGCCTGGACGGAGCACTTTCTAAGGACAGCCCACTCCTCTCCTGCAGGGGGGCGGCTGGGAAAGCTTGCTGAGCACAACCCTCAGTGTGATTTGGGGTGAGGGGTCTCTCTGCACCTGTCTCTGCCCCAAGAGAGCCTTGTTGAGAGCAGGGTAAGGTCCCTGGTGCCAGCCTGAAAGCCCTGCCTAGCAGGTTGGAGGTTAAACGACGCCCAGGAGATGCGGGGCCATTAGGTGAGGTTTGCCGCCACCAGCTGTGGTTCCCCCCTTACCACCCCTAAGCCCATCCCCAGCATCTGGAGCTGAGCCAGGGGCCATGTGGTTGGGTCACAAAGACCTGCGGGTTCCAGGGGCAGAGCTTTGCAGGCCCTTCCACTGTGCACATAGCCAAGCATGGCCTCCACGCTGCCTGTCCTTCTCCAGCCATGGGAGCCCCAGGAGGACCATTCTGCACCATTAGGAAAGTCACAGAGGAAACCAGGCCCGCTGTGCTGGCCGGAGACCAAGTGAGCAATGTCTGTCCGCCCTTGGTCACCTGACAGGCTCTGAGTGGGGACAAACAGAGGCACGATGCCAGCTATGCCAAGCTGCCCAGGGGAGGACAGTGTTAAGCTCCCCATGGATAGAGCCCAAGTTGTGCCCAGGGCCAGCGCCTGGGAAAGGAGGCCGAGTTTCCTGAAAGGGCCTTGTCCCACAACCTGATGCTGTGACAGATGAGCCTCCGCAGACACGGGAGAGTATGGGATGAACCTTCTTCCAGGAGAAGCAGCTAGGTGAACAGGCATGTCGGGCAGCTCCACAGAGGCCAGGGGCGTGCCCGCATCCTGGCTGCCTGAGGCCATCCTGCCACCAGCTCCAGGCTGGGTGGTCACAGTGGTGACAAACTGGCGGAAACACTGGGGCTGCTTGTCTGTCCATCTGCTGCACACTGAGGGCCTCCCTCCTCCTGTGCTTTGTGCCTGAACAGATGGGTGGTCCCCATCCTCAGGTGTCACCTGTAGGAGTGGCTCCTGAGGATGAGATGACCAAGAGGGGTCCCAGGGGCCAGGAGGGCCTGGAGCCTGACCCTGAAACACCCTGTTGTGACCGAGACTGTCACCCTCTCTGCAGGCAGGACCTCCCTGATGATGCTATGCTCACCTCCAGTGGTGTGAAGCCACCCTGAGAGAGGGTCCTCACACCAGTGTGAGAGCAGCTGGCTCCTGGGGAAGGCATGAGCCCCCGCCTGTGTCCCCACCCCGTCCTTGGTGGCTCCCAGAACTGCCAGCTCAGCAGAGGTGAGGGGACCTGGGAGCAGCTGTGAGGCCCCTCCCCTGATGCCAGACCTGGCCACAGCTTTGCCACCAAGGGTCTCCTCTAGGAGGGTGGAGGCAGAATACACGTAGCTGGCCGGCGACTCCTGGGCTTTCCTGGGTGCAACCAGTAGGCGCAGGGTGCACGGGAGCAGGCCGTCCATCGTGATGTGGAGCAGCTGCTGGCTCTGGCAAGCCTGGGCCCGCATGGGCCAGGGTAAGTCCTGTCTCTGCAGTGGGCTTGAGCAAGGTCCAACCTTGGCCTTCCTTTGCCGTTCCTGAGCGCAGCGTGGACGGGTTTCAGGTGAATGCAGCGAGGCGAGAGCAGGAGCAGGCTGTCCTCCCAGGCAGCTCTGTCAGCCGCCATGACAATTCCAGAGTACACCTGCCTGGAAAGGAGACCGCCAAGGACACAGCCAGACACTGGCCAGGAGCCACCTTCCACCAGTGGCGTGGGGGAGGATGACTTGAGGGAATGTTTTGTGGAGACCCGACTTCAAAGCATGTTGGACAAGCATCCTCAGTTTAGTCCTGCCAGCATGACAAGGAGCCGTCCTGGCAGACACACATTTACTCTGAAAGCTGACCAACTTGGACGTGCCAGCGTGCTAGGACAGATGGAAGATGCTTGGTTGAAAATTCAGGCCATTGACTTTACAGGTGGCCACTGCTGTCCAGGGGAGGAAGTCTGGTCTCCAGTCAGAGCCCTCTCCCAGAAGGCAACCAGGGAGCCCTGAGCGCCCACCCGCAGCTGATGCCTGCCTTGGTGCCAGCAGAGCTGGGGGCAAGGGGCAGGTGGGCTCCCTGCTCTGGGTACAGCCTTATCAAGCCTTATGAGCACAACAGGGAAATGGATTCCCAGGTCCCCTCAGCTGCCCATCAGCCCTGCTGAAGCTCAGATGCAGCCTCTGAGGAGGCCCAGACCTCGCCCCTGCCTCAGGCTGGTGCAAGGCCCCGACTGCCCTTCTTCAGGAGCTCTCCCGGCTGCTGGTTCAGGTTGGCGAGGCTGTCGGGAAAACAACTCCCTTGTAAGCCAGGCCTCTGCCGATGGCCAGGTCCACTGCTGACGGGGGACCAAGGCCCCCAGAGCCCCCGCTGTGGCTCTGTTGGCAGGAGCTGGCTCAAGACAGCTGTGGAGAGGGCCTCACTCATGAAGCTTGGTGTGCAGGCTCCGGGGGAGCCTTGGGTCATAGGTGCTTGGCTCCGTGGGGCAGCTGGCCTGCCACTAGGTGAAGTCCAAGGGGCTGAGGAGCAGGAAGAGCCTGCTCCTCCCACCTCCCCAAGTCACCTAAGCTGAGCTCTTCCCAGCTGCAGCCGCAGCCTCAGCCTCCAGGAGACCCTCCCTGCCCAAAGGTCTGGTCTCCCTCCCCTGTCCTGTCCCATGTTCCCAGCCCCTATCTCTGTCCACTAAGGGTGAACGTCAGGTCTCCCAAGATGCATGGCTGCCTGAGCATGGGAAACCCGTCATCTTTGACACTTCAGCCCCATCTTGGGCCATAAACCCATTGAAGGGTCAACTGGCCAATGTCCCACCATGGACCTCCCCATCCCTATAGCCAGGAGGGAATGCGGACACCTGGACAAGAGTGTGTGTGACGCATGTGGGGACCTTGGACAACCAGGTGGATTGTTCTGGGGTTGTGTGCCCTGGTCACTGGACACTATGGCTTCCCTGGTCTGAACCTTCATGGAAACACCCAGAGCCAAGGGCAGCTCCTGGGGTGGCCATGCAGCCTTGACTGCTGTCCCCAATGCCCACTCGCTCTCTCCAGTCCATGGCCAGCAAGGCCAAAGGTGGGGCAGAAGGGACAGTAAGCCATGCAGGCCTGCTCTGTCAGCACCTGACCCTTGCCTTCCCCGCCAACCTCTTCCCTCTGAGAGGCAGGTTCTGTCCATCCCTGCCCAGGTCCACTCTTTGCTGGGTAAATGAGAGACCCTGGCCACCTGGCCGGGTCCTTGCTTTTCTCTGGGCTGTGGGTTCTCCTCACAGTACAATGTGGTCTTTTTTGGGGGGTTTAACCACTTACCACAGCCCTTTTTATTTTTTATTGAGACAGAGTCCCACTGATTGCTCAGGACCTCACTGAGTTGCCTCTCCCTCCCGTCCTGTCTGGCCTTGAACTTGCCACCCCCTGCTCAGCCCCTTCAGCTGTGGGTGTTTGTTTTTGGGTCAGCTCTGAGACACCTCCTGGCCTGGAACCATGGTGGGGACTGACTATAAAAATGAGGCAGTGGCCACCTGCCCCACAGGCTGGAGGTGGAAAGGCCCTCATGGCCCAGGGCGCTGCTGACCCCAGTCTGAGGGGCCATCTCTGTGGCTTGGCTCCATGCTGAGCCCCAGGAAGACCTGGCTGGGACCAGTTAGCCTGTGTTCAGGCCAGTGGCTTTGGGCTTCGTTGTCTTATGCGTGCAGTGGGCTGGAGACATGAGGATGGTGGCAGTAAACCACATTTGAGAGCCTGGTGACAGTCATTGCTCTCAGAATGTGTCATTGTCTCATCAGAGGAGGTTGGGCAGGGGACAGCAGTTCACAGGATCTGTAGAGAAGAAGGGAGAGAGGGGACCTGGGGAGACTGAGTGGGTAGTGGATAAAGAACCCCCCAGCGTGGTGCAGCCGAGGCCGCCTGCCTCTGTGGGGAGAGAGGACATGGTCCCATAAGCCCCCCCAGGCAGAGGACCCTGTGGAAGCCGAGCTCTTCCTGTGCCTGCCGTCCCACTTCACTCAATCCCGTGGTCTTCACATGGGACTGCAGGTGACAGCAGCTTCATGTTCCCAGCAGGGCAGGGTTCCACCGTGTCCACATGCCCCTTTCCTTGATCTGCTGTCTGTCCACGGGCCCTTGGGTGGATTCCCTACCTGGCTGTGTGACCAGTGCTGCAGTGAACGGGGGGCGTGCAGGGGTCCCTGGGACCTGAATCTGTTTGTTTGGATACATGTGCCCAGAAGTGGGGCCGGTGGGTCATACAGGAGGTCCAGGAGGAGGGCGAAGAGAACCCAGGGAATGGGCGCAAAGGCCCTGGGGCAGGAGGAGGAGGTTGCCAAGTCCACCCCACAGCCAGGGACTGTATGTGATGCATGTGTCCACAGAGCTGGAGGAGCGGATGGGGGGATAGGAAGGACATAGAATGAAACCGACATCATCGTGACTGTGTGTATATTCATGACTGCAGGACCAATGTGATCCTGCAACCTATATACTCAGAAAAATGAGAAATTATCACACATTTGAATGAGATGGGGTATATGTCAAGGTCATTGTACTGTCATGTGTAACTAAGTAAAACAAATAAAAAGTTAAAAAAAAAGAGCTGGAAGAGAGAATCGTGAACCACAAAATTGATAATTGATATTTAAAGCAATGGATATGCTGATTATTCTGATTTCATCATCACATAATTTACAAATATCAAAATATCACATTGTACCCCATAAATACATTCTATTATTTGTATACATACAATTGAAACTTCCTGGAGATTACTTCCCTTCCAATAAATATGGTGCTCTTTAAAAAGTTAAACTGCAGCCAGGTACATTGGCATACACCTGTAATCCCAGTGGCTTGGGAGGCTGAGGCAGGAGGATTGCAAGTTTGAGGCCAGCCTGAGCAACTCAGTGGGGGGTTAAGCAACTTAGCAAGAGTGTCTCAAAATAAAATACATGTATATAGAAAGGAGCAGGGGGGATGTGCTCAGGGATTAAGTGCCCTGGGTTCACGCTCTGATGCAAAAACAAACAAACAAACAAAAATCCTGACTGCCTGGCATTTCACCCGTACACCACATGCCGTTCTCATTCGCTCAGCAGGTCCTACTCTAGTCACGGCCTGGGCCTGATGACACTCTTCTTTCCCATGGTCTTCCCAGGGGACTGGGAGCCTTTCCTTGGTTCGTTCCTGTTTTATGGGTGCTCTTCCTTCAAGCCCTTCCACTGCCTTTCTCTTGGGCGGTCCCGCTTTTCTTAATGATTTTGTACTATCTTTCAATTCACACGACCCATGTAGACATGTGGTGCCTCATGTTTGCTGCTGACTTAGGTCCTGCTGTTTAGGAGTCACTGTCTGCCTTTTCTCCTTGGTTGTGATATCCATCTTGGAAAGTCTTCCTGCTCTGAGGTCACTGAACACAGCTCCCCTGCTTTCCCCTGTGACCTGTAGGGAGCCACATCAACCCGAGCAGAGCTGGATATGGGTGTGCCCTCCCTGGGGGGCTGAGACTGGAGTCAGAGCATGAGGGACCAGGACAGAACAGGGGATGCCAGGCAGCAGGGACCTGGCTTGGGACTCCCAGGTCCTGCTGGCCCCGCAGGGGCTCCAAGGGCACATTGTGTTAGTCAGCGTTTTGCGGCTATGACTGAAGGACCCGACCAGAACAATTTTAGAGGAGGGCTCACAGTTTCAGAGGTCTTTGTCCACAGAGACTAGCTCCGCTCCTCTGGGCTGCAGGTGAGGCAGAACATCATGGCGGAAGAGTGTGGCGGAGGGAAGCAGCTCACATGGTGATCAGGAAGCTGAGAGACTCTCCACTGTGCAGATGAGCCACATCCTCCAGCCACACCCACCTGCCTCCAGTGACCACCCAGGTAATCCCATCAGGGACCAAGTCACTGACTAGGTCAAGGTGTGGCCCAGTCACCACTCCTGCAGCCCTTCCTGTGTGTCTCACACCTGAGCTTCTGGAGGACACCTCATCTAAACCACAACCACAGCTTTGGCCCCACCAACAGCAAGTAGATGCACTTTCCTCTTAGCATGTCCAACTGTGGGTCCCTCCCAGGTGCTGCTGGGCTCCACAAGGAGGGGACCCTCCAAGGAGGTACCTGTGAGCCTGGGCCCCATGTCAGCAGCCGGGGGAGGGCTGGGGGAGGGGGAGGCAGGAAAGGACAGAGCTGCCATGGGGCTCTGGCCACGTCTCCTCCTCGCCTTTTGGCCTGGGTCCTCACTGGTCTGGAGAGCTGTGCTGATGTAAAGAGCGGGGGCCCTGGCATTTCACAGAGAGCAGCACTGAGGTTCATCCACCTTCCATCCCCTCCCCATGTTGGAAAGGATGCTGTTTCACCTGCTCATCTCCCATGTGCACCACTGTCCATTTCCCTCCTGCATTGCTTGTGCCCTGGATGGACTGATCCATTTGTAATCCCACCCTGCTCCAGGGAGTGGCTGGCCTTGGACTGCCTTCTGGGCACTCAGGAAGTGATGTGAACCTCTCCATGGCCTTCCATAACCCGTGTCCTGTGGGTGGATTTGCTAGTTCAGGAGCCTCTCACACACTCAGGGGGCCCGGAGAGGAGGGTAGCACACGTTAAGATCTCTGCACCCTCATCCCTCAGGGAAGTGTGACATCTGGTGCACACAAGCTGCCCCCGGAAGGCTGCTCAGGATCTCCCCCTTGTCCCAAGCTCTGGGAGAGGGGTTTCTTAGCACAGTTTATTGTTCATCTTCAGGTAACGTTGGGCATTTCAATTCCAGTTGGTTCTCACACACCTGTATGGTATTATGTTACTCGTGTAAGTAGCATGTGGTTTTCATGTTATCTGTTTTAGCCTTTTTGCTGCTGTGACCAAAAGACCTGGAAAGAACAACTTTAGAGGAGGAAGTTGGGGGTCACAGTTTAAGAGGTCTTAGTTCTTAGATGGAGGACTCCATTCCTTGGGACCTGGTGGGAAGCAGAGCATTACTGCAGGAGAGTTTGGAGAAGGAGGAGAGCAGCTGGGAACAGGGCACCAGGAGGAGAAAGAGGGAGGAGGAGCAGAAAGAGGGAGGAGGAGGAGAGATGGGGGAGGGAGAGAGAGGGAAGGAGAGGGAGAGAAAGCAATCAGTTTAATGTTCTTCAGGTGTCGTTGGGCATTTCAATTCTGGTGTGTTCTCACACACCTGTATGGTAGTATGTTCCTCATACAAGCAGCATATACATTTTTTTGTGTTATCTGTTTTACGGAGAAGGAGACTGATTAGATTAAGACTCATAATCTGATCATTTCACTTCTGAACTTTCTTGCAGGGTCTCATGTGAGTTTGGGGGACACTCACATCTAAACCATAACAATACCTTTCTATACTGTTTAAATAGGATTTATTGACCTCCCCAAATGACATACGGTATGTGACATATGATAAACGTCAAGTGCTGGTGGTGACTCAGGGCTTGGTCTCCCTCCTTCATAGGGACCTTCTAAGAGGCTTCTTTCTGCCCTCTGCAGGGCGGCCTGACCTGGTGGATCCCCTCTGGCCCTTCCCACTTTACTGAGTCGGCCTGTATCTTCATGCAGCAGACTGGCTGTCTGTGCTTTATTCAAAGGCACCAGCCCCTGTCACCTCTGCCATTGGCTTTGTCGCTCAGTGTGAAGGTGGAAGGTGGTGGTCAGGTGGAGGGGCTGTGCCCCACGCCTCGTCCCTGCTCACCAAGGGCTGTCCTCCTGGCCCTGCCCTGCCCTGTTGTAGATGCCAGGCTGGGAGCATCCTGCACATGTGTCCCTGCTGTTTACACAGATCTCAGGTGTTTGATTTTTGTCATTGTTTAAAGGCACATAGTTAGAAATGGATTTGCTGGGTCATAGGTTATGAATATATTCAGTTTTTACAGATGAAGTCAAATAATTTTTCACTATCAGAATGTTTGTAAGAAATAATATTTAAGCAGTCCAATTGCTTCACATATTTGTCTATAAATGTCAGAATTTAAAAAAAAAATCCCTCACTCTCCTTGGCTGGAAGCATGAATTCTGCTCTTCATTCTTAGGGCAGGTCATTAACACAAGCGGGAGTTTCCTGTGCTGCATTCTGTGAAATGCTCACCCACCTATTTGCCTGTGGGCTGCTGTTAACCATGATTATTGAGAAGATGTTTTCATTCCGCATTATGGACATCAGCCCCGTGACTAGTAAGTTCGATTGCGGCTTGCACTCGGCACTTTTATGACGACTCCATGAAGAGTCCTTTTCTTTTACGGTTTGCTCTGTGGCTGTGTAAATCAGCCTTCGCGGCAGTCACTGCTATCTTTGACAATGTCTCAAGATCTTCATCTCCTTTCTGTGCCTACGCCGCCCGCACCCCGGGCCAGGTAGAGGTCTGATGCCGCACCTTCTCCTGCAGCCCGCAGGACAGGTCATCTCAAGGGTATCCTTCACCCACCACACCGCATGTCTGCTCAAGGTCAGGGGTGGGCACCTCTTGCTTTTTCACTAATGAGGACACAGGTTTCCTGGTCTTGCTCTTTCCTTGCCAAGTCTTTATAGAGGACTTCCCTAGTCTGCAGTGTCAGGTGGTAGATTTTCAGTTTCTCCTGGACTCTGCAGGGCCCAGGCTCTGTGGTGCCTGGAGCAAGGCTGCAACCTCCTCTGACCCCTTCCAGGCATCCTGCTGCTCCTGGGCTGGTGCACCCTGCTGCTCGCCCTCCTGCGGGGCTTGAGCTCCTGGCTCTTCCACTCATGGTGCCTCTCCTCCCCACGGCCCTGGACTATTCTGTGGTAGTTCGGGTTCCTTTAGTGAAGGATTCTTGCTTGTTTCTTTTGGTGTGGATCCTGTTCTGTCACCGAGGGCAGGAGGGAGCAACCCTGACCTGATGGTTCCCTGACCTTATGGAGCTTGGTCTATGAGGAAGGCAGGAAAGGAGTAATAGAGATGAGCTCTTAGGTCAGTGGACGGTTCTGTTAAGGCAAACGCAACAGGGGGCAGGCACCGAGGGAGGGATGGAATCTTAGGGGTGTCACCAGGGCTTCCCGAGACACAGTGCCATGGCTCTGGGAGCGAAGCTGGAGATCTGGAGGAGGACATATGCCAGGCATGGAGGAGGCCAAGGCAAGTGTACTGGCCTGGGGAAGGCTCAGCCACAGGCCAGGTGGCTACAGGGGGACACCGGGAAGATGGCAGTGACAACCCTGAGGATACAGAGTGCTGTGGGTCCTTCCTGTTGAGACAACCAACTGAGGGTCCAAATCATTTGAGAAAAAAAAAAGTCTGTCCTGAACATGTGCAAACTGCCTAGTCCCTGTGGCAGTGCCATGTGACAGTGTTCTGTGACAACTTCCTATTCCGCACGGACGCTTGCTGAGTACGTAAGTCGTCCAGAGGTGACTGACACTCCCTGGGAGGGTGTGCGCAGGCTGTGAGCGGCACACTTGAGGTGGTAAGGGTCCCGGCTTAGGTGGTGGGCATCCTGGACAGAGCCTGCCGACATGGAGGGTCAACCTGCTTACTTTAAGAAGGGCCCAACGGCAGACGTTCAGTTTGAAGGGTCAACAATCTGATAAAACATGCAACTCAATCATATATTTCTAATGAAACTGACAAATATAGATGCCCCTCAACTGAAACACAAATGCTTAAAGGTATAGAAATCAAGTACACGCTGCGTCTTATGAATTGTTGGGAGGAAAATGGACGTGAGGGTCCTACTTTACAAAGAACGCTGCCCACGGTGAGACCAACATCACGAGGCACCCACTTCTATAAAACGCAGTCCTCAGGAGCAGCAGTCTTCATTGGTTCCAGGATTAACTCCCGCGTTCATTGCTGTGCAAATGTTTCCATTGATCAAAAGCCTCCCTGATGGAGGACGATCAACGTGGGGAGATACATGGTGCTTCTGGATTCTACTCCACTGCTCCTCCCTCTCAGACCATCCTGCACCCCCTTCCACGTTCCGAGGTGATTTTCAAGGACTGGGCCTCCCATCAGGGCCTGGCACCTCCAGTTCTTTTGTGTCCTTGTTTTGGTCCCTTGTCAATGGGGACCCTGCCATTGCCTGCTCTCATTTTACCCGTGTCCTTTGTGTCCCGAGTTGTGTGAAAACCTTTAGCCACACGGTGGCCAGGAGGAGCCCACCCAGTCAGGAAGACCCTGCCTGTGTGTGACCTTAGAGCCTGCTCACGGCCCTATGTCCTGCGCTGCAGGTACAAGTAGCTCAACCTGCATTTTGTCATTTGGACCAGGACCCTGGAATGTCAGCCCAGCAGAACAGAAGTGCTGTATTTGGATCGCGAACAGGAGCACGCCTGGACCCCCAGAGGTCTCCAAGGCTGAGACCCTGCAGGGCAATCTGAAGAACTGAGGTAGAGGCAGAGAGTCCTGGGCTTCACAGGGCAAGCTGGGGACTCACACAACACCCCTGGACACCATGGCTGCTGTAGGCCTGTGAGCCCCTCCTGGAATGGGCACACAGACCTGAGGGCCAGAGAGCGTCTGAATAGTCACCTCCAAAAGCTAATGCTAGCTGCTCTCACGGGGGATCCACAATTTTCTCTCCCACCCGAAACAAAAAGAGCACCTTGGGCACTCCCATCCTCCAGTTGTTATTTAGCAAACTTGTCAATCAAATGTGTGTAGAAAGGGACCCATTTACTAACAAGCCTGAGGTCTCTTCTACATCTTCTGGCCCTGTATGCGTTTGCCTGTATACAACATTTAAATAAAAACAAATTAAATACACTCATCTATTTATTTCTAGTTTTTATTAGTGCATTGAATAAATCTTTCCCTATTCTGAATTCCAAAAGAAACTCAGTTATTTTTTTCCATGAGAAGATTGGCAGTTTTGTTTTTGCCATCATTAAATAAATACATTTGGAGCTGGTTGTGTCTATGGAGTGAGGTAGGGGTTCATTTTATTTTCCATTCTGCTTAACAACAGCCCCATTTTCTCCTATTTATTAAGGTGCTCCTCCTATCATAATCTGAAGCTTCATTTATATCATGAGTTTGCTTCTGGGATCCATATCTTATGTTCCCTCCCCCTCACCCCCGTGACCCCTTACCAGAATATTAGGACTTTCTGTAAAAGTGGAGGAAAACAAGTCTGTTTCCTTTCCTCGTCCATCTCATTCAGAATCATCCTGGATTTCCTATACCTTGACTTTTCTGTATGAATCTTAGAATCATCTTAAAGTTCTGTTAATATCCTTTTTAGGTATTTGTGAAAAGTTATTTGGATCTAAAGATCATATCACACTAGGAATGATTGACAGCTTTATGCTGGTAGATCTTCTTATCCACCAGATGGCATTTTTAAAAATAAGCCTTTATTTGAAAGCAGTGTTTTTTAAAGAGAGAGGTAGAGAGATAGAGAGATCGGTGGGCACAACATCTTTGTATGTGGTGCTGAGGATCGAACCCGGGCTGCATGCATTCCAGGAGAGCGTGCTACCACTTGAGCCATATCCCCAGCCCCAGCAGTTTTAAAATTTATAGAAAAATTGTGATTTTAACATAGCTTTCCTTATTGCTAACATCTTATATGAGTGAGGCACGTTGATGACCATTAATAAACAAATATCAATGCTTGATTATTAAATCTTTCAACTCAGATTTCTTGAATTTTGCTGCTAAACCCTTCTATCATTTCTAAAAGTTCTTCCATGTATTAAATTGATTTTTTATAGACAATTATTGACTCTACAAATAATGGTAATTTTAGCATATCCATTGAAATCCTGCATCTCTATTTTTTTATTGTTTTTCATTGTTTTTGTGCTGGTTGGTATTTTCAATATAACACTGAACAGAAGTGTTGGCAGCTGACTTTTATATCTCATTTTATTCCTACTTCAAGGGACTGTTTCTAAGCTGCTCCACCTTAGATTCATTTTTTTCTGGGTATTTCTAGTTTTTTTTGTTGTTGTTTAATAAACATTCTTGTTTGGTAAAGATGCCCAGTTATCTTCTGAATTTAGGAAATGCTTTCCGACATAAAGAGGGGTTAACTTGTCCATGAACTTTTGAAGTCCGGCACCCACACAGAAGGGGGAGTGGGACCTAGATGCACTGCTGCGTGACCCTCCACCAGGTGGACGCCCTCCTGCAGGAGTCAGCACTGAGGTCAGGATGATGCGGGTCCCTGCCTCCTGGGGAAGCCCACTGCTGCCCACTCCGTGGGAGTTCTGCCTCTCTGTCCTTTGTGCCCTGAGGTTTCATCCAGCACGAGCAGCTGAGGTGCTTCGGGCATCGTAGGTGAGGGCTCTCCTGCTCCAAGCACTTCATTGTGCAATACACGGAGCGTGATGTTTCCTTTCCATTATTCATGGACATCTGGGATATTTCTAGCTCGAACATAGTGAATAATGCTGGTACAAGCTTTTGATGTGTCTTTTGAAGAATCTACGTGTGCACGTCTTTGAGGTGCCAACGGAGGGATGAAATTGCTTGTGTAAGATGTGGACTTGTTGACCTGTGGAGAACTTCAGCAAAGATTCTCCTAAACAGGCTGTTCCCAGCGCATGCTCACCAGCAGCGCATGAGCCTCATCCACTCCGCGGCTGGGTCAAGGCTTGCTCCTGCCCATCATCCACATTTGGACCTCCTGGTGGAGGTGCACTGGCTTTGAATGATGGCGTCATTTCATCCCTCTGATGACCAACGGAGTGTAGCAGACCCCCGTGTGAGTTTTCGACCATTTGGATGTTGGCTTTCATGAAGGGTCCCAGGTCGAGGGCGTTCTGAGCCACCTGCACCTCTGACTGACTTGCACACACTCCACCTAAGACCTGGGCACATGTGCCACATTGATTCCACCCTTTCCTGCCTCACTGTGTGTGTGTCTTCCACTGCATGACTGCGTCTTCTTGGGAATGGATGCTCTTAGCCGGGAAGTGGTCCGACCCGGCTCTTCTCTGTCCTTCATGCTTCACGATTTTAGCACCAAGTATAAGGTTTTAGTTACTCAGAGCCCATGAAGATGTACCTTCTAGGTTCTGGGTACCAGTGCATTGTTAACCTGGGATATTAATGGTAACGTCCCTCTTTGGCTGCCATTTGCATGTGGAGGGATGCACCACAGGAGCCACTTAGGGCTGCTACTAGACCATGCCGTTTGCTCCCACTCTGCGTGTGCGGTGTGTCTTTTGCTGTAGTCAGGTGGTTGCACAGGTGTGGGCTTGTCTGGGGAAGCTCGGTTGTGGTCCTACTGCATCTGTCCAAGCTGGCAGCCATGTCCTGTACAGCCTTTGATAAAGAGCTGCGCCTCCGTGGTGCAGGGAGGCCGCTGCGGCTTCCCCCTGCCTAGGCTCTTCCCTGGGGTCTGCATTTCCACATGACCTTCAGACACAGGTCTGAATTTCTACACACTCAAATATGCTCTTGGAATTTTAACTTAAATTAAATCTTATTAAATTTAACTTACATTAAATCTATTTATTAATTAAAGAAGGACTGTCATTTTTATATTAACAAATATGGATGTTTCCTTTTGTAAGTAGGACTTTTCTAAAAAAAAATCAATTATTTTCAAACTGTCTGTGAAGGACCCACTATGGTTTGGGTTTTTGTATTTCTAATCTAATGTGTTCGTGAAAGAAAATAAAACATGTGGGAATGTTGAAATTTCCATAAAAGTTTCTATGTGCCTCATCATAACAGTTAACATTTTACCACCTGTGCTTTGTGTTGCACTATCATAAAGGTCATATACATCTTTCATTACATTAATTTCTAGGTATTTGTTTATTTGATGCTATCAGAAAATACATCAATTTAGTATTTTTGTTCTGCATATTTTGTTTCTGATACGCCAAGACATATTGAATTTTATTATTTGTTTTATATTATTCTTGCAATATTTATTTACTAATTCTGACTATTTGGACTCCTTTGGATTTCTAAACCCATAAATTATATCATCTGAAACAAAAATTTTGTATTCTCTTTTTAAGCTCCTTTGGGCCTTGTCACTTGTTTTCCTTGCCATATTGCACTGGCTGTGATCCACTTTGCATTGAGGTTGCATTGAGTTTGCTGCATGGTTGTAGATAGGTGTATTCTTGCTGTTGCCAAGGACAACATTTCTCAGAGATCTCCTTGTCTATGTTAGGCTGTCTGCTCTGCTCTGACCCATGTTGATGCACAAAGTTTGAGTTTCAGAGGTCTCAGCTTATGGGAAGCCAGCTCCATTGCTCTGGTCATGAGGTGAGAAAAACTATCATGGAAGAAGGGTAGTTTGCAAGAAGCCTCTAAACTCATAGCTTCTATGAAGCAGAAAGAAAGGAGGACAAAGTGACAAAATATAATCTCCAAGGACATGCCCGCAGTGACCTCCTTCTTCCAGACACGCACATTCTCCATTTACCAACCAATGCAGCACTTCTTCCAAATTATGAATCCACCCAATAGATTCATTCATGGATTATGGCACCAAACTCATAATGTGATAATTTCACCTCTGATTATTCCCACATTGACTCACTTCAGCTTTTGAGGTACACTGAACTCCAAAATTTTACATGCCACCCATCATCCCCCAAAGCTATTAACATCTCACCCTGGAAAATGTGTGCAGTATATTTACAGTAGATGCCCAAATCTAAATAGTTTCAGCATTGCCCCAAACTGCAAGTTCAGAGTCTCTTCTGGGACTCAAATTAGACTTTTGGTTTTCAGACCTTGTAGGAATCAAAATCAACTCATGTATAACTAAGGTACAGTGGCACAGAGTAGGTATTTGCATTCCAAAGGGAGAAATAGGCACACAGAAAGTAAAGCTGGCTATGATCAAAACCTAAATGTAGTTGGGCTCACAAGTCCTCTTTCCCCATGCTCAGCATCTGGGCACATGTTGTGGACAGTGGGCTCCAAAGGACTTGGGCAGCCCTGACCCATGTCCTCTCACATAGGCTAACTGCATCCTTAGCCAGAAATCTCCTGACATATAGTCCACATTGCCAGCATCTCTTAGTCCCAGGGGTCACTACTGAAGCTTCAACTTCCTTCTAACAACTACACACATGACCCTCCTAGCGCCTACTTACATGAATTCTCACTTTGTTACACTTTGACCTTCCAGGCCGACCTTTGCAATCCTACGGAAGCCTTTATGACCATCTAACTCCAGGATTCTGTATTCCTGCAGAACCAGCACCACATGCTTGAAGCCAGTGTCTGTCCCCATGTCAAGCAGTAGCCAAGCCTCTGAGGAACATGGAAGGGGCGAGTTTTGTGTGGCTGAGTGAGCATGGAGAACAAACTTCCTAGTAGTTTCTCTTCTCAGTAGAATTTGTATATTCATACCTTGTGAACATGATTTGTGAATCTGGCCAATTCCTGAAATGACCTTAAGCTACTTCTCTACTGTGTCTGTGTAATTTTTTAGAATCTCTTTGGTGACTGTAATGCATTAACAACCACAATTCCTGAGGCCCAGAATTACTCCCCCTTTTCTGACCAAAATGCAAGCTTACACTCTTCCTTGTGCTCCACTTTCTCCATGAATAAAAGCTGCTAGAGACATCCATATCATTGCTTGAATGCTGTGCTTCCTTGACATTTCTTCCATCAGAGTAATGAGTATATCACCTCTAAATTTAACCACAGGAATGTGATAGGGCATAAGCATAAAGTAGACAACATCTTTGCCAGAATGTAACATAAATGTCTTCTACTCCCTTTTCCAGCAGAATCCTCCTCCTGTGCAAACTCATGAGCACAGTGTTTCCTACCAACAATCCTATCAGCATTGTTGTTTAGAGCTTCCACCAGAATCACATGATAAGTTCACTAACAATGTTCAGAGCTTTTCCAGCTTCCATCTCTAAACTATTCAAAGTATCTATCCCAATTACCAAAGTCCCCACAAGTTTCTGAACCAAATATTTAGGCAAGTCACTGCAAACAACTCACCTGTTGACACCTATTTCTATTCTAGGTGGCTTTTTTTTGTCTGTATGAAAGAGATGACTAGAATAATTAGAGGAGGAAAAATTTATCTTTCTTGGATTCAAAGGTAATTCATAGTCAGCTGTGTTCCTTACTCTGGGCACAATATGAGGCCAAACATCCTGTCAGAAGAGTGTTGTTTAAGAAAGCAGCTCAGGCATGGCCACTTGGAAGCACAGAGGCGGCAATTCACCAGGCACAAAATGAAAACCACCAGGCATGTTCACATGGAACTACTTCTTCTAGCCAATACCTACCAGCTTATACTGGTCTCTCATTTAATCCTATGCATGCATTAAAGCTCCTGTAACTCTATCCTTTCACCTCAAATATTTCTTGCATTGTCTCACACAGGAGCTTGTGTGGGACACCTCATATTGAAAACTGTAACACTTTATAGTGTCCTGTTCAAATACGATTTGTCCTGTGATGCAAAAAGTCCATTGAAACCATGCTGAGAGCAATAAGAATGGTCCCTTGAGTGAAACTATAGGAGGCCAGACTAATGGAAAGATTTTGAATAAAATGTGTCCTTTCACAAGTTTTTGCTTTTTGCTGGAATCTTGTGTCACTCTATATCCAAAAGCAAAGAGAGTTCAGCACCCCTGTGTTTGCCAACTAAGATAAATGGAAAAGACAAAGTTCTGACCTGACACTCAATATGGGTTATTTCTACTATGGAGCAGTACAGGGACATGCTCCATGGGCCCTATTGCATGGTGTCTGTTGTCCCTGCTGCATGCTACATCACTGACACCCCCTCACAGCTCTGATCTCTACTGGGACTGCACTACAGTGACCTACATATTCTGCCCTCAGGGAGCATGAATGAGAGAAGGCAGGCTGAGGACCTTGAACTATACTACAGAGCAATAGTGACCCAAACAGCATGGTATTGGCATCAAAATCACCTCATAGACCAATGGTACAGAATAGAGGAGACAGGGAGTAACCCACATAATTACAGTTATTTTATATGAGACAAAGGCACCAAAAACATACATTGCAGACAAGATAGCCTCTTTGACAAATGGTGCTGTGAAAATTGGAAATCCATATGCCACAAAATGACATTGAACCCTTATCTCTCACCATGCAGAAAACTCAATGCAAAGTGGATCAAAATTAAACAGAGACTGCATCTACTAGAAGAAAAAGTAGGCAGAGATCTCCATCATGTTGGATTAAGCACCAGCTTTCCTCACAAGAAACTTATAGTGAAACAATTAAAATCATATAAAAGGGATCTATTGAGCTAAAAATCTTCTCAGCAAAAGAAAAAAAAATCAGCAAGGTGAATAGAGAGCCTACATCTTGGGATCAAATTTTTACCAGTCACACATCAGATATACCCCTAAACTCTACAGTATATAGAGAACCCAAAAAATGAAACACCAAAAAACCAAATAGCCCAATCAACAAATGGGCTAAGGAACTGAGGAGACACCTCTAAGAAGATGATATACAATCAATCAACACATGTATTTTAAAAAGTTCTACATCTTGACCAATTAGAGAAATGTAAGATTTATACTCACTCTAGTCAGAATGGCAGCTATTAAGAATACAAACAACAATAGGTGTTGGCAAGGATGTGGGAAAAAGGCACATTCATACATTGTTCATGGGACTCCCAATTGGTGTAGCCAATATGGAAAGCAATATGGAGAATCCTTGGGAAAATGGGAATGAAATCACCATTTGATCCAGCTCTCCCACTCCTTGGTCTATGCCCAAAGGACTTAAAAGCATCATACTATAGGGACAGAGCCACATCAGATATTGTGAATTCTGCTGTTTCTAGCAGCAGAATTCACAATAGCTAAACTATGGAACAAACTCACATGCCTGTCAGGAGATGAATGGGTAAAGAAAATATGGTATTTGTACACAATGGAATACTACTCAACAACAAAAGAGAACAAAATCATGGCATTTTCAGGTGAATGGGTGGAGTTGGAGAATATAATGGTAAGTGAAGTTAGAAAATCCCCCCAAAACCAAATGCAAAATATATTCTGATATAAGGAGGCTGATTCATAGTGGGATTTGGAGGGGGAGCATGGGAGGATTAGATGAACTCAAGATTGGGCAGAGGGGTGGGAGGGGAAGAGAGGGAGCCTAAGAGTAAAAAAGATGGCATAACGAGATGGATATCATTACCCTAAGTACATGTATGAAGACACGAATGGTGTGGATATACTTTGTATACAACCAGAGATATGAAAAAATGTGCTCTCTATATATGTGTGATATGAGCTGTAATGCATTCTGCTGTCATGTATAAAAATTAGAATAAAAATAAAATAAAACCTGAAAAATAATCAAACAAAAAATACCTTCAATTGACCCCAAGTTTATTCAGAACAAGGTCAATGGCATTATGGCAAGCATTTACAGAGTGGCCTCTTTCTACTCCTTGTTTATGTTTCTACCTCTAGTTTTGCATTTTCTCCTCCTCTAACATATGTTATCAAATAGTATTTTGTTATCTTTTAAGCAATCTGAAATATTAGGGGGATGAGATGAGAGATAAATGTAATGTTTTTGAGAAATAGAAAGCTGCTCTACTCCAGGTTCTTCAATATAAAGAATGTGAAGCAAAGCAAAGCATAGTGTACAGAGTCATGGAAACCGGCACCTCAGGGTTCTCATGAGGACACACATCATGGAACAGTTTCATGGTCAAAATCATGGTGCTATCAAACTGTTGACAACTTACATAACTTCATTGCTGCCCTGTTTCTGGCCTGGTCACGTTTCCTCCTGCAAAGCCCAATTCTGCTTTCTATGTAAACACAACATGCACTCATTCTTCATCAGTTCCAATCCACTGTGATTTATGCTTTATAGTCATTTTAGATGTTTTCTTTTCATTCTGCAGGATTTTCAAACTTTAGAATTCCATCAGACTGTGGAATTGATATAACCAATCTTATTGAACCAATCTTGTTGAGCAACAGCTTTTAAAGATTATCATTAATGAGGGAGACAGGTCTATATTATAATAGTTGGAAGATTCATCTATACATGTGAATTATTGAAGTCACTGTATTTGAAAATGAATGCCAAACTTTTCTTCCTAGTGGGGGAGGGAAGACCCCTGAAACTTCCTGGACGAACTTTATTTCCTGTCTCTCTATGAGAGTTATTTGGAATTTCTAGGAGGAGTCACAGACTTTTCACATTTTTCCACATGTACTTTATCTTGCTTCTTTCCCTAATTACACTTTTCCCAACAGTTTGAGAAGAGTATGTGTGTCTCATACCCCTGTACACTTAATGCTTTACTCTGCTGTGAATTCTCCAGGACAGCACATTCTCTCCCATAACCCTGGAAAATTCCTACATTCAGGAAACTAACATTGACACAATACTTTCCTCTAGTCTACAGCCCAATATCTTAGTTGTCCTGTTGTCATCCTCCATGCTTGGTTTAAGTCCAGGCTCCCACAGTTCATACACTTATCACATCTCTTTAGTCTCCTTTATGGTTTTAGAAAATTTTCAAGTTTGCCTACTTCTGAAACTTAGAGGCAAAGACTGTGGCATTTCTGTGTGTGTGTGTGTGTGTGTGTGTGTGTGTGTGTGCGCGTGCACGCATGTACACACATGCGCTGCTTCGTTGGTAATTATGCCTTCAGCTATTATGTCAAAAGCCAACATTTGCAAAGCACATTTTACCTCAAAACTAACATTGGGAAGAAATAGCAAGCAGAAATCAAATCTCAAATATGTGGCACCAGGCCTACAATATAGAAACAGCTGTCGACGTGTCTGCCATGCTTACCAAATTGAATCAGTCTAAGAACTTGGCAGGCAGAAGGTGACTAGAACATGACAGCCTTCGAAAAACGAGTCGTATCCATGGGCTCTTCACTGGCAGCCTGGGGGGTTGGTGGTGCAGAGGCCCTCTGTGTCAGGGTGGAGGCCGGTGAGTGGACCTTCACTGGCAGCATGGTAACCATGGGGGCATTGGGAAGAGAGGCTCTTTGCTGTCCAGGAGGGTTTCCAGATGCAGGCTGAGGGGTGGATGGTGGGACAAAGGAATGGGACAGATTGGGGTTGGGTTGGGAGAACTGAAGGGTTGGGGGGCCTGGGAGGACTGGTCCCTTTGCTGGCTGCGTGTGCTGCCTACGGCGATGGACACTGCGGTGTGGGCCAGAGCTGTCACTGGACACAGAAGATTTGAAAATGACCACCATGGAAGGAGGGGGTAGTGTCCATGGCCGTATCTTCAGGCAGCACAGCGGGATTCTGGGAAAGGTTAGCCGATGTCATGGCAATGAGGGTTGGAGGGGCGGAGTGTTGGCCCTGGGTATTGGGGTTGTGGGTGGAAGGGACAGGAGTGGGTCTTAGGAAGGAATGAGGAGAAGAAGGAAGAGGGGCAGGAGGAGGACCAGCCAAAGGAAAGGGAACATTAGGAGGAGGAAGAGGAAGAGGAGGAGGAAAAGGAGATGGAGGAGGAGAAGGAGGAAGAGGGCGAGGATGAGAAGAAGAGTAGGAGGAAAAGGAGGAGGTGGAGGAGGAGGGGAAGGAGGGAGAGGATGAGAAGAAAAAAAAGGTTGAAAAGGGCGATTGGGAGGGGGAGGAGACGGAATAGGAGGAGGAGGGGGAGGAGGAGAAGAAGTAAGAGTAGCAGGAAAAGGAGAAGAAGGGGAGGGGGCGGAGAACGAAGGGGAGAAGGGGAAGGGGGAAGAGGAGGATAAAAAGGAGGAGGAGGGGGAGCAGGAGAAAAAGGAGGAGGAGGAGGAGGAGAAAGAGGAGGAGTGGGAGGAGGAGGAGGAAAAAAGGAGGAGGAGGGGTAGGAGGAGGAGAAAGGGGAGGAGGAGGAGAAAGAGGAGAGGAGGAGGGAGAGGAGGAGGAGGAGGAGAGGAAATAGGGAGAGGGTAAGGAGGGAGAGGAGGAGGAGGAGGATAAAAAGAAGAAAGGAGGAGAATCAATACACATGGGGTTTGGGGATTCAGTTCTGGAAGAGGTAGGATTGGAGGGGAAAGGGACCTGGGTATGAGGTATGGGGAGGTGGAAACTGGGAGGTATCACAGGTCTTGACACATTAGGTGAAACACATTAGGGGTAACTTCGACTTGGGGACTGGGGCTGAAGGGAGAAGGAGGTTTAGTGGGAGGAGGCAGAGGAATGGAAGTTGGGATTTCCCCCTCATCTTTATTACATGAGGGGGAAGGTGGAGGGATGGGTAGGTTCAGGGGCCCAGCAGGCTGGAATTCCAACTGCCTGCTGGCAAGGATGGTTGCTATGGGAAAGGGGTCAGTGGGTGGGGGGAGGGGGGCTGCATTCCAGGAAGGGCCTGCAGGTGGGGAGGATGAATGGACAGTGGTGGTGCAGTCCTCCAGAGCCTCTCTTCCGCCCTGGGCGACCTGTGTCTCAGGCTTCACGTGGTTACTTCTGGCACTCTGAACCCTTCTCAGGGTGCCTTTTGAACATAAAAGTGGCCGCTTTGCAGGTGGGGGCAGCCCATCCTGATGCCAGGCAATCAGTGATGGCAGGGCCACTGGCATGAGCAGCTTTCTTTTATGCTGCCTCCTGGAAGCAGCAGTTAGTGAGGGCCAACTCTGGGATAGAACACAGGTCGGCTTTAGGCCCTGCTCTCCCTGGATGGATGCTTGGGAGGCTGGAGAGGTGTGCGGATCCAGTTCACCTACAAGCTCCTGGGCCCACTTGTACAGTGTTAAGAAGCCCTCAGCTTTAAGCAGGACAAGCACTCCTTGAGCAGGGCGGTGGGAGCTGCAGGTGACAGGGCTCCCATATGTCAAGTTCTTGGGAGACACTTGGGCCCTCTCTGGAATACTGTTTCTCTCTGTGGGCCAAGAACTGGGCTCCAGGGCACTGAGGTCTCCCTGAGTGTGGTACTCCTCCTCCTCCTCCTCCTCCTCCCCCTCCCCTCCTCCTCCTCCCCCTCCCCTCCTCCTCCAGCTTCTCCTCCTCCCCCTCCTCCAGCTTCTCCTCCTCCCCCTCCTCCAGCTTCTCCTCCTCCCCCTCCTCCAGCTTCTCCTCCTCCCCCTCCTCCTCCCCCTCCTCCTCCCCCCCCTCCTCCTCCCCCTCCTCCTCCTCCTGGTGGATCTTGCCTTCTTCGAGCTGTTCCTGGGCCCTGAGCTCAGCATCCTTAGACACACCAACAGGGCATCGAGCAGCTGTCATGGGCCCTTCAGCTTGGTGGATGAGCTGAGGAACTGAAGGCAGGAGTGGTGGTCTGCGCCCAGGAGGGGGCATCCTTACTGCTATTTAGGGTCAGAACATCTGAGAGTTCTTCCAGGATAGCACTGTTGTTTTGCGGAAGGACCCCCAGAACACGGGCAGCAGGATCCCCCAAGAGAGGAGCGGGCCTCTGTCCCTGCCAGCAGCAGGAGGCCCCTGAGGTCGGGGATCCTGGAAGAAACTCCTGCTGGCAGGGCTGAGGGGAGAGGCAGGTGCAGCGGGGTGGTCCCTGTGAGGAGAGGGAGCCTCACAGGCAAGGCGGAGGGGAGTCTGACGGCCCAAGAGAGCCCTGTAGCGTGGCCTGCAACCGCACTTGGTCAAAAGACTGCCAATTGAGGGCACCTTTGGCTCGTCACTAGGCAGAAGTCCACACTAGTCCAACGCTAGTCAGCACAGAGCAGCTTGGCTGAGAAGCCAGCTACTCCTTCGACCAAAGGCTGAACTGGAGTTTAGCCTTTGTGACATGTGGCTGGAACACATGACGCAGGAAGGACTTGAGCCAAGACAGTTGGTCAAAGGAAGGCTCCAGGGTGAAGAGACCCCCACCGCCAATTGGTCTGAGCTCAGGCTTCTCCGGACTCTGTGCTGCTTCTTCTCCCACACCCATCACACATTTATCCTCACCCTCCAGAGGGTCATTCTGAGGCTGCTTTCCTTTGGGTTACTTAGGCAGTCATTCCACTTGGCTCCAAAAATATCTCCATGGTTCTACTGGACATGACTGTAGCCATCCAGAGTCAAACCACCATCAGTTGCCCCCAAATAGCTCTAGTCAATTTTTCCTCTATACTTTCCACCATACTATCAATTTAGAAAACCATTACAGTGGTCCCTGGAACTGTCCCACAGGATCCTTGAGCCAGTAATGGTGCCTGACTCTGGTATTATTTCAGGTAAAATATGTATATTTTGTTTGGGAGGAGTTCCCTCTCATCCTGACCAAAGCACATACATATCCTTCTCTCTACACCACATTGAAAGTGTTCAGTGTTCTTCCTGTTGCTTAGCGTTGCATTTTCCAGAGATCTCAGTCCATGTTTGGCTGACTGCATTGCTCTGGGGCTAAGTTGATGCAGAACATTTCATGTCTCAGAGGTGTCAGTTCATAGGCAGCCAGCTCCATGGCCCTGGGCCAGAGGTGAAGCAGAACAGTAGGATACAAGGACAGTTTGAAAGGCAGCTGCTCACCTCATGGCGGCCACAAAGCAGAGTGTTAAGAAGGAACACCTGGGTTTTAGTCTTGATTTGGTCCCATCTCTTCTATGTACCAATTTCTCCATTTTGGAATTGGAGAGGCAGCACTTCCAAACTCATCCTATTAGGCCAATATTACTCTGTTTCCAAAACCAGGCAAAGACACAACAAAGAAAGAAAACTTTAGATCAATATCTCTAATGAATACAGATGCAAAATTCTCTATAAAATTCTGGCAAATCAAATACAAAAACATCAAAAAGATCCTGTACCATGATCAAGTGGGATTCGTCCCAGGTATGCAAGGTTGGTTCAACATATGGAAATCAATAAACGTAATTCATCACATCAACAGACTCAAAGATATGAATCTTATGAAAAAGCAATTGTCAAAATATTGTCTCCAAGAGCATGCTACTAGTGGCCTCCATCTTCCAGCCACACCCCACCTTTCCACAGTTACAACCCAGTACAGTGGTCCTTGCCAATTATCAATCCACCCAAAGGACTTATCTATTGATTAGGTTACCATGCTTATAATGAAATCATTCACCTCTGAACATTCCTCCATTAACTCAAATGATCTTTTCAGGCACACCTAATCTCAAACCATCACATGCCACGCCTGATCTAGCAAAGGTTATGTCCATCTCACTGTGCATAATACACTCATTGCATCTTAAAGAGTCCTCTTATCCTTAACAGTTCCATCATTGCCCAAGACTTCATGTCAAAAGACTCCTCTTGGTTGTGAGTTCTTGTCTCTCTCTCTCTCTACACACACAGACACACACACACACACACGTATGTAAGTATGATCTCCAGTATACATGGCACAGAATAAATATCCCCATTCCAAAAGGGAGAAATTGGCACATAGAAAGAAGAGATGGGACCAAATTAAGACTAAAACCCAAGTGGGCCAACAAGTCTTATATCTTCATGTCCTGTGTGGGCCACAGGGTTGTATCTTGTGTGCTCTAAAATATTTGGGCAGCCCTGTCCCATGGCCTCTCAGATTTGCTCTATCCTCAGCCAGCAACATTCCTTGGCTCATGATCCTCAGTACTGACATCTCTTAATCCCAGGGTCTCTATGGCAGCTTCAGCTTCCATCTCACAGTTTCCCCACATTACCCACATCAGGGCCTCTTACAGGGATTCTGAACTTGTTATAAGTTGAACTGCCAGGCCTTTATTTTAAATCTTGGTGGAGGCTTCCTTGACCTCATCAATAGACTCAAAGATAAGAATCCTATGAAAAAGCATTTGTCAAAATACAGCACTCCTTGATGTTCAAAACACTAGAAAAACTAGGGATAAGAGGAATCTATGTCAACATCCTAAAGGCTATATATACTAAGCCCCAGGCCAACACCATTCTAAATGGAGAAAATTTGAAGGCATTCCCTTTTAAAACTGAAACAATTCGGGGATGCCCTCTTTTACCACTTCTATTCAACGTAGTCCTTAAAACACTGGCCAGAGCAATTAGACAAAATAAATTAAAGAGATACATGTAGGAAAAGACGAACTTAAATTAGCACTATTTTCTGACAGTATAATTCTACACCTAGAAGACCCAAAACGATCCAGAGTACTTCTAGAACTAATAAACAAATTAAAAAAAGAGGCAGGTTATAAAATCAACACCCAGAAATCAAAGGCATTTCTGTGTATCAGTGATGAATCCTCTGAGAAGGAAATGAGAAAAACTACCCCATTTACAGTAACCTCAAAAAAAAAGAAGATACTTGGTAATCAACTTAATGAAAGAGGTGAAACATCTGTACAATGAAAACTACAGAACCCTAAAGAAAGAAATCAAAGAATACCTTAGAAGATGGAAAGATCTACATTAATATTATCAAAATGAGCATACTTCCAAATGCACTATACAGATTTAATGCAATTCTGATCAAAATCCCAATGGCATTTCTCATAGAAATAGTAAAAGCAATCATGAAATCGATCTGGAAAAATAAGAGACTCAGAATAGATAAAGGAATTCTTAGCCGGAAGAGTGAAGCAGGTGGCATCACTATATCAGACCTTAAACTATTCTACAGAGCAATAGTCACAAAAACAGCATGGTACTGGCACCAAAACAGACTGGTAGACCTGTGGTACAGAATATAGGACACAGAGACCAATGCACAAATTATAATTATATAGACAAAGGCACCAAAAATATGCATTGGAGAAAAGATAGGCTCTTCAACCAATGGTGTTGGGAAAACTGGAAATCCATATGCAACAAAACGAAATTAAACCCCTATCTTTCACCATGCACAAAACTCAACTCAAAATGGATCAAGGATTAGGAATACAACCAGAGACGCTGCTTCTAATAGAAGAAAATTAGGCTCTCGTCTCCAACATGTGGGATTACTCCCCAACATCCTTAATAAGAGTCCTATAGCGCAAGAATTAAAATCAAGTATCAATACATGGAATGGACTCAAACTAAAAAGTTTCTTCTCAGCAAAAGAGACAATCTGTGAGGTGAATTGAGAGCCTACATCCTGGGAGCTAATTTTTACCCCTCACACATATAGATAGATAGAGCATTAATCTCTGGGGTGTATAAAGAACTCAAAAAACTAAGCACCAAAAAAACCTTACAAATATTCCAATCAGCAATGGGCCAAGGACATGAACAGACACTTCTCAAGAAGAGGATAATCCATCAGTCACCAAATATATGAAATAATTTTCACCATCTCTAGCAAATCAAAACTACTCTGAGATACCATCTCAGTTCAGTCAGAATGGCAGCTATTATGAAGACAAACAATAAGTTTTGTGAGGATGTGGGGGAAAAGGCACACTCATACACTGCTTGTGGGACTTCAAATTGGTGCATCCAATATGGAAAGCAGTATGGAGATTCCTAGGAAATCGGGGAATGGAACCACCATTTGATCCAGCTATCCCTCTCAGTCTATACCCAAAGACTTGAAAACAGCATACTCCAGAGACACAGCCACATCAATGTTTATGGCAGCACAATTCACAATAGCTAAACTGTGGAGCCAACTTAGATACCCTTCAGTGGATAATGGATGAAAAACAAATGTGGCAAACATACACAATGGAGTTTTACTCAGCAATAAATGAGAATAAATTCATGGTTTTGCAGTTCAATGGATAGCATTGGAGAAGACAATGCTAAGTGAAGTTAGCCAATCCCCCAAAACCAAATGCCAAATATTTTCTCTGATATAAGGAGGCTGACATGTAGTGTGGTAGGGTGGGGGAACTTGGGAAGATTAGATGAATTCTAGATTGGGCAGAGGGGTAGGAGGGAAGGGGAGGGGACAGGGGATTAGCAAGGATGGTGGAATGTGATAGGCCTCATTATCCAAAGTACATGTATGAAAACATAAAAAAATCAAACTGGGAATTAGATTTGATGGCATCAAATAAAGCAGTAAACAAAAGATGGACGATTGAAACATGATTATTGTATTAGAAAATCTGAAATGAAAGATCACCCTTCCTAGATCCCCAGAAATCCCAAGAACACTCCATAACTTCTATCCAAATTTGGTTCCCTAGAGAGAAAAGAAATGTACATTCTCCATAAGAAGATACTCCACTCTTAATACTGTCAGGACAATACATTATTGGCCAGCCTCCAAGCATGCTTCGGAAATTTTGAGGGTTTATATACATTAGTTTGAAAAATACTTCAAAATCCTTTCATATAAGAGGTAGTCAATAAACCATGTTAAACGAACATGTCACTGAATCTGGGGATGGAAAAGAGGCTTCATTCCATGTCTAAACCCTGAAAGTTGCTATGGAAGCTTCTGGAAAGACCCTGTTAGAGGCCAAATTGCATATAAGTGAAATTGTCTTTGAGAGGAAAGGTTTTATTTTCAAACTCTAGAATTCATGATAGAATCTAAGAATCAAGCCTCTGCTACCTAAATTGCCACATAGAATTAGTGACAACCTAAATTCTTGTGATTATTTCATTTCAACTCTTCAGTTAAAATCCCAGATTATATTGGGATGGCATATTGAGTCCCACAAGCTTTATTTCTCACTTTTCGATATGAATGAAGAATTTTAAACATTTCAAACTTCTTACATGGGAAAACAGTGTTTTTCAGGAATTTTTTAAAGAAATTAAATATGCTGTGCTTGTGGGACTCAATTAAATTAACTTAAATTAATTAAATTAAACATGCTGAGCTTAGGAAACAACACTCTTCCCTCATGGTAAGTATCCTAGGGAAAGCCACCAGCACATCTTTCCCCACTGGGCTACCTGCTTCCAGGCAACATCCCCATTGTACTAGGAATGAGCCCCTTTGAATAAGACTCTCCTACTGACCACCTCCCAATAGCTTTTTGCACTCTTGTAATGCAGGGTGATAACCTATCAGGGTCTTCTCAATGAGCTGTCCTGGAACAATTAGCACGCCCCCCCCCCTTGTTTCTTAATCTTGACCATTCATGTGGCTCCAGCCAAACTTTGTCCTGCTGTTTCCTCAAATGCAAATAAGTCAAGTTAATTCTGTCCTCAGAGAATTTACATTTTCTGTGGCTTCCATTCAGACTGCTCTTACTTCAGAAATAGACTTTTCCCTCAATCTTTTTAGGTCTTGTGTCAAATATCCACCTGAGTTCTCAGCAATGTCACTGACCAACTTATCAAATGCCCTGTCTCTTCCTTTGTCCATACCTTGCTTAACTATTTTTATAGGACTTATTAGTATCTAACATTAAATTATATCTTTGTTCATTTTCAGTCTTCTTCAGCACAAGCAGCTGATTCATAAGAGGAAAGACTGTTTCTCTGTCCCCAAATGAAGGATTTACTCCTGCAGGAAGAATTCAGCCTCTGTGCAAAGACAGCCAACAGTGCAAGGTGTTTCTGGGAAACTGAGACAGCACATAGCTCTAGCCCCTAGGTCCAGGTTTTATAGAATCCTCTTAGAGGAAATAAGTAAATATGGGTTGTTACAGATTGCTTAATGTGAGAAATACATAAATGGGGAAAAGCCAGTTCCTGAAGGAGACCCTTGCTCTTTCACAATGAAAAATCCAGGGGTTTCACTACGAACCTCAAAATGCTTTGATAATACTTTCAATTTGTCATTACTTATTTCTATGCTTTTTACCTTCATAAAAAGCTTTTAAATAGAAAATTAATTTGTGAATATGTGAAAGTTATTGATTATCTCTGGAATGGAAATGGACTTAATGCACTTAAATCCCTTATAAATTTTGAAGTGTCCTACAAAGCTGTGTTTGGCAAGGGGACAGGGTTGGACAACTGAAAATAGGACAACCCAGGGTTGATGTAATGTTCTAAAGGAAACTCTAAGGTCTGTGCTTCTCCTAGCCCATCATTCTAACATATTATTTCTCAAAAAGGTGATCTATGACCACTGAGCATCCTGAAACTTTTCAGAGTCCATAAGATTGCCATGGTAATTTCATGATATCACCAAAGTTTTGTTTACTTCGATCATTTTTTTTTGACATAAGCTTACACTGGCATTCACAAGAGGCTACTTGGTTTGTGAAATGTAGAAGCAGATATGAAAATGTAGGTATCTTCTATTCAGCCAAACGTTAGAGATATTTGCAAATATGAAAAACAATATCACTCTTCTCACTTAATAGTTTTGTCTTGGAAATGCAATTTTGGGGGAGTTTGTGTGACTTGCACTCTAGTAATTGAACCCAGAACCTCTTCTCACTGAATAGTTTTGTCTTGGAAATGCAATTTTGGGGGAGTTTGTGTGGCTTGCACTCTAGTAATTGAACCCAGAACCTCACCCATGCTCAGTATGTGCTCCAAAACTGGGTTTTACCTTTAGCCCCAGAAAATGTACTTGTATTTTAAAAAAAACATTAGTTGATAGACATATAATGAATATGTCATTGTCATTTTTAAATGAATAATTAACAAATTACTTTCATATTTAACAACTTCTGAATTTTAATTTCTAATAAAATAAATATCTATAGATAATCTTCACATAAGCAAAGATTTGAGTGCTGAATAACTTTTAAAAGCAGAAGGAAGGTCACAAGTTTTAAGAACTACTGTTCTAAGACATTAAGCTGTCAGATACACTCTTAGTGAATATTTTATAAATCAAACTTTAAAACAATGAAGACATAGTGATACTTTGATAATTTTCATTAGCTGATTAATTTTAATTAGCTATATTTCTCTGGACTCCAAGATTATTGTGATTCATTTTTGTATTCATTATGTCTTCCTCTTTCAACAAAGGTTTTTACTATTTGACATTTGTTTCAGCTTGTCTGTACATACAGTTAAATAAAGTCTTGCAGATATGAAACCATGGAAATCAGTGGAAATTTTTCTGTCCCTGCATTTTGTCCATGAGTACAGGGCCCTGAACTGAACTGCCTAGATTTATTAAACCCTTGGGTTTCCTTAAAATATGGGTTATATTACTAGTTCATTCAAAGTTCTAGTAATATGATTACATAATTTCATACTTACAAAGAATCCAGAATAGCACTAGACACACTTAACAAGTGTTAGTGTTAGTTACTAATTTAGTAACTTTAGCTATTATTATATTCATTACTGAGAATAATATGAAAATAAAACTTGGAATTCTGGAGGGAAAGGGCTATTAAAACTTAGGAAGTATTGATGAATCAAAGGAATTAGGAATTGAATGGTAAATTAATTCTTCAAATGAGTCAGTTTCTTTTTCTGAGAAATCCTTTATGTTTTCATCCAAGAGTGAAGTTCCCCTTCTGGTACATGAACTAGTAAAAATATAATAAGGCTTCATTATGCAGTTTTAATATAAAAACAAAGAAAATAAAGACTGCATGTTATGAAGACTAGTAACTATTATAAAGGAAATCTATTAGCTCCCAAGTATATCATCTCCTAATGACACTGTTTTCCAAGCCGGGACACCATATTTAAAATGATATTGCTAAAGGATAAAAGTCCTGACATAGCATGCTGAGAATCAATGAAAACCAGCCTTATAAAAGACAGTCTATTGAGACCTGTTTTCATTGTTTGCACTAGGACAACAGTAGGAATCTTTTTAAATAAAATATCCTAGATCTTATAAAATATTCTTATATCGGCATTGTGACTATGATGACCTGTGAAATGATACCTTTTGCAATTTCTTTTTTTCATCATAGAAAATTGAACCCAGGGCCTCATGCATGTTAGGTCAGCAATCTACCAATGAGCTATATCCCTAACACAGGTGATTTTTAATCCTAATCAGTATATGCAGATGTTTATATTGAATCTCTTCATATTAAAATTAGAGTCACTAAATATATTTTTTTGAGTATCGGAATTAGGTCCAATGTAAGAATACACTTTCAAATATCTGGTTTGGCCAATCATGTTTGAGGTGGTGAGTGCCCCACCATTGGCTGCATAGAACAAAAGTCTACATATCTTCATTAGAAAGAAATTTAAAATCTCACAGATTCATTTAATTCTGCTCTTTACTCTTTGCATTAATGTTCAGCAAACAAATCCACTGCCCTTCTTTTGCCCATGTCAGAAATAAACATTTCATATGCTGAACAACTCTCAATAAATTATTAAACAAGTTGGCTCTCTGAAATTACTCTCCCTAGATACCATTTTCATTCTATGATATTCTTCTACTCAAAAAAAGAAAAGAAAAGAAAAGAAAAGGTCACTGAACCATTAAGTTACTATTTTTGACAAAGGTCTACCCTGTTTGGTCAGGCCACTATGATTCTACAAATGTCCAAGGTTGAAATTGAAATATCTTGGTTATTTTGTATCATGAGTTCACCCTCTTTGAAAACTGAAACCACAGATTGTGCCTCTCTCTTCTTTTCTCCTCCTATGCCTCTTTTCTGCACCATGTATTGCTTTTTCTTGTAAGAACATGCTTAAAGCATCACAGTGAACTGTAATTTGTTGATTATTTCCTTATTTGAGTCATCTAATAAAACCTCCTGTTCTGCTCGCTGGATATGACCTCTTGCATTTAAAACTCTCTCAACCTAACTAGATATTTGGACTCGATCCTAAATAGCTGGTTTTGCCTTGATATAGTCATTGTACAACAATGTATCTGTCACTATGTTAGCACATTAAGAATGGAGGATGGATGAAGAGACAGAACAAGAGAACAATGACCAAAAAAGTGACTCATCCTATGTTAAAAACATAGCAAATTACAAGTGCTTATTATTTAAATGAACCTTTGACTTCCAAAAGATGATATAACCATTAAATTTTCAATTATATCTATGGTCTAATAGACATACTGTTATATAAACTATGACACATCTAGCACTATCCCCTACAAAACATTTATATAATAACCACAAATTCCATTTTTAAAATTCAATATTTTAAGTAATGATTTATTTTTTTGTCATTTCTACAAATGTTACTACAGGGGGAAATGAGACCCAAAAAGATAAATTGTAGAAATTAAACTAGAATCATCTCTCCTATGCTAGATGATGCATTTATAAAGCCACATAAAAATATGAATCATCTTTATGACAATCATTACAAGAATTACTACTAGTAGTCTTGCTTTAAGTAAGGAAATAAATTGCTTTGATCAAAATTTAATCCAACTATTTCTTTACATAATCACTAAAGTGAACAGCATTTTAAATGCTAGAGGGCAGTCGAGGACCCTAAACTCTTTGCAGGGAACAATTGACATGTTTATCATTACAAAATTTCTAAATTTTGAAAGTATAATTAGACGAAGTTGCTCTAGAGGCTTGTTTGTTTTGATTTACCTAGTTTACCTTTGTTCTAGTAACTTACAGTTTGTGTGTTTTGAGGAAGATTCAGGAAAAGGAAACAAAACACACACAAAAATTGCCTTTGCTTTTTGATATCTGTAAAATGTTGTTAGAGGAGACATATTTATTTTTAAAATTAAATATTGGGATTATAAGAGTTCATTCACCAATGTTGCGGATTTATCTCAGTAACATATATAATAAACTTGGACTCAAAAAAAAAACCCACAAGGCTTAAAAAAGTATGAAGATGCACTAAAATCATCAGAGGTTGATAATATTTTAACTGTTAAATTTTAAAAATTTAGATATATGCAGCATTTTAAGTCATTAAGTATCATCTAAAAGTAAAACTAATGCTAGTAAGTGACATATGTAAGAGAGGTCTTCCAAGTTTTTCAAGAAAAACCTATGGTTTCATTTTCTACTGAAAAATAAAATCTTAGACTATGCCATTTGTGCATAATTGGCTCTGCTATCAGTCTTTTCCTATTTGACACAAATTCCATAGTATCACTTTATAATCTATTATTAAAACCCATCAATTTGTGTCAATCCTTTGCTTTAAAATACACCAGCTCTTTATGTACAGAATACATTTTTATAATAGCAATAATCCCCTTCTTATCCTGAACTTAACTAAGCTTTAAGCCCCTTGTTTACTTTCCCAATCCTATGGACTTCAATTTCTAGACCTTTTCTTAATTGACAATACTCTTCAATATTATTCTTTCTGTTGGAATGCTCTTAATTTCTAATATGTGTGATATATTCTTAAGCATCTGAGAGAACATTTAAAATGTCTCTCTGTCTCACTCTGTCTCTCTCTCACACATATAGACACACACACATAAAACACACACACACACACACAACTAAAATGAGGTCACACAATTCTTGAGCCTGGGAAATGTGAGGCATGAGACTGCAGTCCTCTTGGTCACTGTGACCTCCAATATAGCAATTTTCTGAGACCATGATTCCACAAGAATAATAAATAATTTCAGTAAAATCCTTTTTCTTATTATTGTAACTCTTACCTGGAATGAATAAGTGACCAGTTAACACTCTATGTCTTGTGTTTTCTTGACACCCAAGGCATATTATAGCAAGGGAGTTGCTGTAACCTCCTTTGTTTTTATTTTGTTAGTTATAAAGCTTCAGACCCCTCAGATGTCATTTCAGAAGCACAAATTCTAGTATGATTAGATGGTTGTCTCCTTGGATGATCATCCTTATGTAGGCCTGAATAAACTCTTTATTCTCATACTCAGCATGCCTCACCTTGCCTTTCAGTTTGACACATCCATCAAACCTGGATGATAGTTAATCTTGGTTGTCAACTTAACTCAATTGAGAGATGCCTAAAGATTGGTAAAGCACAGTTTTGGGTGCTTATCTGAGGGTGTATCCAGAGAAGATTGTCATGGGGAGCAGCGAACTCTGTGCAAAGCCTCCCAACACACACTGTATGGCACTATTCACTGGGCTGGGAGCCTGGATGGAACAAAAAGCAGAAGAGGAGGAAACAGACTAGGGAGCATTTGTTGTGTGTTGCTGCTGCTGTGGTCCATGGATGGACATCAGATTCCAGATTCTTTAGCCTTTGAATGCAGACTTGCCCTAGTGACTTTCCAAGGAGGTTCAAAGTCTTCAGTCTCAAATTGAGGCTGCATCACTTATTCCTCTTGTTTTGAGACTCCAGCTTCTTGGCCTGGAAGCTACTGGGTCCTCTGGCTTTGCAGTCCACAGATGGCCACTGGGGACTATCCACAATCATATGAGGCATCTAATAAATCCCATTTTCTAATACTACAGCTCAATATAAATACAATTTCCTCTGTGAAATCATTACCTACTTCAAGGAGGAGTAGATTATTTCCTCCCTATTTTCTAAACAGATATTTATTCATAAATACTATATCAGGCATCAAATTAGTTTATAAAAATTACACAAAAAATAATGTGGTATATTGATGATAAATTACCATCTAGATTTGGACCCTGTGACCTCACAGGTTTTTAAATCAGATGATGGATATGTAAGTCCCCAGCCAATTATATGTGTATATGAATGTGTTATAAGCCTTCTATGTCTCAATATAAAATGATAACCTAAAGATACACTTAAAATATAAAAAGAATATTAATTATAAATGAAATAAAGAATGTACAAGATGGGTTATACCTATGACTTGATATTATATGCTTAAAGTCAATCTCTATAAACATTCCATATTCCATGGGCTGGGGTTGTAGCTCAGTGGTAGAGTGCTTGCCTAGCACATGTGCAACACTGGGTTTGATCCTCAGCATCACATAAAAATAAATAAATGGAATAAAGGAGTTATGTCAATGTTCATTTTTAGAAATGTATATTTTAAAATACTCCATATATTTTCAATATTGCTGCAGAAATTAAAAATATATCATTCTTAATGACTTTTAAATGGCTTCTTTTATAATTGGTAAGAATGAGCCTTTGTTGACAATTCTAAATCTTTGTTAAAAATATTTCTGTTCATTTTTACATTTTACCTTTTTTATTTTGTACCCAGACTTTTTCAAAACCTATGATTTTCAATAACAGGAAGGGATAAGCTGTAAATCTAATGAAATATGTTTCTAGCTGGAGGAGTTCTGGTAATTTCCAAGATTACACCTCCACAGGTGACATGTTAAAATGAACCATAAAAGAAGTGCAAAAATAGGAATAAAACAGAGAAGATAAAACCCAACCCCTACATTCCCTACCACTAGTAATGAATAAGTCAACAAATTCAAAGTAATCAGGGGAAAAGAAAAACTAAAATAAGCCCTGTCCTCAAACTAAGCAGATTGAAAGGTTACATGCAGAAATTACTGCTAATTTATATATTCAAGATGATTTCTTTCTCAGATCCAGATTGTTGTATACTCTTTGTGCAAGTTATTTGAATGTGTCTTTCCTAAACAGCTTAGGAAATAGCAATCTGCTACTCTTATGGGGATTGCTAACTCGCATGGGCAGCATAAATATATTTTCTGCACAAATTATCTATTTATTAGAGTCACATTATATAAGCCAATTTTACTCAAAATAAATATCAGAAATTAGATTTTGGTTTCTGCAATAATTTTATTCTAACTGAAAAGCTACAGAGTTTGGTTCATAATCACTGAGTAGTCCTGGTTAGAGCAGCTGTACTCATTTATCTAAACACACAGGTCTAGACCAGCGAATCTCAAGTATATTTCTGGCTTTGGTGATTTAGAGGCTGTGTTAAATAGGCAAATTTTCTGAATCATTTATGATAAAATGTCCTTACAAACAGTATTGCAAACAGGGCCAAAATGAATGTGCACTCACGTGTGTCCTCTCCATGTCTGCAGCATTTCAAATTGATGGCTTGTAAACCATTTACAAAACACATCCAATCCCAGATGGCTCCTTAATTTTCTCAAGAAATTACTTTAAATCCTCAAACATTAACCAATGATAAGCTATATTGGCAAAGATATATGTGATGGATTAAAATTGATGTTTATAGCAGGTGGCCAAATTACATAAACCTGCTCTGCTATGAAAAAACACCAATCATAAACATAACCTGCCATCCATTTTAAGAAAATAGTTGGATCCAATCTACTAGCTGTTGCTTTTTAAAATTTTTTTAACATTTATCATACTATGCCCTACCAATATGCTAATATCCATCTGGGACATAATCCATAAAAACAATCCAAAGCTGCCCAATGGAATGATTATCCAACTCTCTCTCACTCCCCCAAAATAGTAGGTGAAAACACTCAAAGTGGTATTTTTCTCCTTTTTGTGTGTTTAATTTTACACTATTTAAGGAACTTTGAGGAAAATGTCACAATGGCCACAAGAAACACCCAAGTTGTCTTTATACTCTACTTGGATCTATTAAGCACTCGGTAAGATGGTGAATAAATAGTTTAAAGGGGAGAAAGCTCATATAGGTCTGGTAACAGGTCCCTATTTTATCAGAAAGGTAGAATATGGGACTTCAGGGAGAATTTGAACTGACTCCAAAATTCAAAGGTCTTATAAGCAACATAGATAGTTGAGCTGACTTTGGACCTCAGGAGATGTCCATGATTAAGTGATGGAGGTTAAAGAAGTCAATGCTTGTTTACAAATATGTCCACCAATAAACTTGTACTACCTTCTGACATTTCAGTTCCACAATGTAATGGCCCTTACAAAGGGCAAGAAAGTAAATCTTCCTAATAGAACTACATTCATTTTCTTTTCTTTTCCTTAAAAGACCTACAAAATGGACAGTAGATAATGATTTTCCCATTTCTCAGAATTTTGAAACAAACAAAAACTGAGACATTGGTAACAAGTTCTGAATAAGAAGCAATGAACTTCTGGAAATGGCAAAAGTCTGAAAGTATTTGTGTTCTAAGTTAGTGCCCAACTGCAAAGCCTTTTCTCAGTAGCAAATTAAAGCTGACAACCTTTTCTGTGAACTTCAGTCAACCTTTTTCCAGTCACTTCAGTTTGAACAATGGGCTCATACACAAGACAGTCAAGGCATCAGATAAAGAAGCTAGACATGTGGGCATAAAGGATAGTCTTCCCTTCAACAAGACTATTCCAGCTTCCACTGTTGTTAAACACATCACATGCCATCAGTGGTGATTGATACTGGCTCCTTGTGGCTCCATTCCCACTGGGATCTGCTCCCATGTTGCCTATTTCCATGATGGAAGAAGGAACATCCTTCACTAGAACAAACACATTATATATAAATTGCCTTCCTTGAGTGCTCTGCTTTTTCAAAAACTACTAACCATAGGCTAATAGTTATTATGGTTCTCTATAATGATACCTACTCAACTTAGTTTCTGGCCAAAGAACACATTACCAGCAAGGAATGAGGGAGAGGTTCACACCCATGGAACATCTTATCCCATACCACATCGCCTCAGGTTGGCTTGCTTGAGATGGCAGTGAAATATCCTATTAAAGAGTTATAGTGCTGGCTAAGTATTAATAATACCTCATTAGGGATGTACTGTCCTACAAAATTTGATGTATTTTCTGAACCAGCAACAAATATGATACTACCTTTTCCCATAGCCAGAATACATGCATCAGGGAACCAAGAGGTGGGGATGCACATGGTTCTTCTCTCCTGCAATCCTTAAGGGCCAGTCACAAAGCTTTGCATACTGTTTTCCCCTTTTGGCTCTGCAGGTTTAGAGGACTGAATTTCTGAAAATTAAATGCTTCCACTAGAAGACCTAACAATGAGTCCATGGAACTTGCCTAGTCACTTTGAATTCTTTATACCATCAAGGAAATAGACAAAGGATTTGCATACTAACTGGAGAGAATTATACTGATTATCAAAGAGAAAAAAGAGTTGTGGCCACTTGATAAAGGCAAGAAGGATTCAAGGAATTCACTGAGTTGCTTCCTAGTACTCATATAGCTAATGAAAATGTTAACAAAGGAGAAAGAAAGCAGTCCAATGAAGGGAAAGCTCTAATAACTCCAGCCCTTAAAAAAAAAGATTTGCATTACATCTTTAGATAAAAAATGATGATGAGACAAGGTATTTACTGAAGACAAAAGGAATGTGTAGTGAGAAAGTGAATTCAAAATACTAAATGTGGGGCTGGCATTGTGGCTCAGCAGTAGAGTGCTTGCCTAGCATGTGCAAGGCCCGGGGTTTGATCCTCAGTCCCATGTGAAAAGAAATAAATAAAATAAAGAAATTGTGTCCAGCTACAACTAAAAACCAAATATTTTAAAAATTACTAAGATGGCTCTTTATTTATTTGTATGAATAAGGCATGTAGTAGTTAAGCATATTTCTTTCTTTATATATGAACCCATCAATCCATTTTTTGCAAACCATTCTCTTCTAATGATGCATAATAGTAAAATTGGCCTTATAATGGAGAATTGGAACCAAGTTCAGAAAAAGAATGAATATCGCTCAGAGATAGATCAGTGGCTCACAGAACTTTGTATCTAGCCCTCTGTGGAGAGGGTAAACTGGATGGCTATATAAAGCAGAGTTATCATATCCTGTGGAAGATGAATTTGGGTGGTTGTTTTTGAAGCTCAAATATGCACAGAAGAGAGTCTATGGATTCTGAGTTGACAATCATTACTTTCCCTCTCACATATTTTTGTGTGCTTCAAAGGAGAGAAACTTGAAAATCCATTTCCCAGAGCTCTTTTAAATGGATGGTTACAGAATTAGTCTTCAAATGACCCACAGGCATTATGATGCAGAAGGAAGTAAAAAAAAAAAAAAAAAAAACATTGCTTTGTGGCAAAATTTTTAAAAATGCAAAGGAAGACAAAAGCTTCAATGTGAGAGGGCTTCCAAATCATTCACTTCAGGAGCTTCAGGCAGCATGAACATTAGAGATTTCTGAGATTCAAAGTAGCATCCTGGTGAACATGAGGATCCTCTTTGGGACCACTGGCCTCTGATATCAGCAGATAGGTTTTCCTGGCCTTTACCCCCACCCTTACTATGGCTACGCCTGTAATTTCTTGATCCTAACCCCTTCTATTTGAATATTCAGAGTGGCTTCTGGCATCTGGACTGAAATCTACTTTTTTCGTCAGCTTTTTTGTTGTTGTGGCCAAAAGATCTGACAAGAACAATTAGAAAAGGAAAAGTTTAATTGGTGCTCAAGGTTTCAGAGCTCTCAGTGCATAGATGGTTGGCTTCATTCCTCAGGGCCTTAGATGAGGCAGAACATCATGGCAGAAGAGGATGAAAGTTTCCACTGCATTGCACCAGGAATTAGAGAGTGAGGGAGGGAGGGAGGGAGGAAGAGAGAGAGCTCCACTCTTCAGATACAAAACATATACCCCCAAAATATATCCCCAATGACCCTTCCTCTCCCAACACACCCTACCTGACTACTTCCACTACTCAGTTAATTCTGTATCACCAGATTAATTTAGTGATTGGTTAAGGCTTTCATAACCCAATCATTTCACCTCTAAACCCTACACTGTCCCACACATGAACTTTTGGTGGACACCTCATATTTAAACCATACATCTACCAATGGAGGTAAAATGCAATAAAATTAAAATGGCCCAAGTCTTCTTTTAGACAATTTTAAATGGAAAACAAACAAAATCAAACACTACATCAATGTTGGGCCTGGTGAAGTCCTAGATCAGGACTTCATGCTATGCAAATTGTCTTCCTCAAGCCTGTGCGTATGATATAGAAAGGCTGTTGAATTTATTCAAAATAACTACTTTTCTCTTGTTACACTTTTTAATAGAAAATGAAGGGAAAACAGTTCACACAAGAATGAACTCAAAATCTTTAGTCCAATGTCTGAACCCCTTCACAGTTCCTATTCATAAGGCAAGATAATCCTCTACAGATATCTCCACAGACTCCAGTGTTAATCTCAGAAAATTCATTATTAGATAGTATTACATTTAGTCTAACAACATATTTAATCTAACAACTGAAATATTTTATGAATTACCCATCATCTGAATTTATTTAAAATATGGCATTTAGTATGAGGTGATATTAAATAATGACTGAGACTGTGGGAAAGGAGAAAAAAATTCCAGTCTCCTGGGCCCCAAAACATTTCATGCCAGTGACCCTAATTAAGGTTTTTATTTTAAAATTAGTCCTAAAATTAATGCTGATTTATAACAGATTCTTATGCCTCCATGATTAAGGATAATACCTCCATGGGCAATCTGAACACGGGCTGATATCTAAGTATTAAAAATTCAATACAAAAGTCCTTTATGTTTGTGATTTTACATTTAGTTTTAAAGAGATTACCCCTGCTTAAAAGAAAATACTTGTGAGTGCCAAAAAGAAATGTTATGTGGTTAAATGCTCCTAGTTAAAGCATTTAGATATTTAATTGTTACAGAGAACCCATCATTCAAATCACTGAGTATTTATTCCCATTACATGTCTTAAAAACAAGACTAAGTTAAAGAAGTTATTCATTAAAGATCTATTTAGTCTATAAGCAGTAGATGAAGGGCTGGGGTTATGGCTCAGCAGTAGATTGCTCGCCACATACATACAAGGCCTTGGGTTTGATCCTTAGCACTACATAATAAAAATGAATAAATAAATTAATCAAAGTTATTGTGTCCAACTACAACTACAAAAAATAAATATTTTTGCTAAAAGAAGAAGTAAATGAAGCTTTTCAAACTAAAAATAATCCTGGTCTCTTGCTATGTTTTCAGCAAGATGGCAAATGACATGTGATATGGGAAGAGCTAGACAGCCAGAGTGAACTCACTGTGTCATTCGGCACAGAGTCAAAAAATCTATCAAAAAATTCTATCAGGCTTCACGACTGTCTGCTATACAATGTGACACCTACATCTATCAGTTACATCATCTTTAGATTCCAGATAAGTTTTACTGTTGACATGTTCTTCTTAGCATCAAGTGACAAGAGAAAGTGTCCAGTAAAAATCCTGAACTGCAAGCACTCCAGAGGCAGGACAACCTAATCTATACCCAAGGAAGCATTTGGGTCAACTGATAAAAATGTAGCCAGTGGCAACCAATCATGGGAGAAGTTGATTCTGAGGCAGTTTCACAGATGGCAGAGTGCCTGAAATGATTCCATAACTCGGCACAGTTCAGCCTGAAACATGCAGGGACAAGGAGAAGAGCCAGAATAACAGCAGAGCAGCCATCACTGTCAGAGATAGTGCAGAGAAGAAAATGTGAGTTTGAGAAAGAACGAATAAAACTGTAATCAGCAAATATCTCCAAGAAGTAGGATTTCCTAAAGGACAGAAAGCAGAGTGGGGAAGAGAAATGCTGAATATTTTTAGGCAATACCCTTAAGTCCTTTAAAAATATAATGTGATTTCATGAGAAAATAATGATAACTGCCATTTGTTGACATTTAACGATATGCCAGGCATTGTATTGGGCCTATTATTTCAAATCTTTTTCCATCCTTGGAAGAGACAACACCTGAAGACACCCGTTATTACCATTTTGTACATGAAGACACTATGGTTTGGAAGCTAAGTGACTTGTCCAAGTCACAACCAGCAAGAGTCAACATTTGATTCCAAATCCACCTGGCTTGCCGTCCAACCTCTCTTCTCATTGAAAACTGTGTGAACCCTATACTTAACAGTGTATATGTACATATGTAAATACACTTAAACATAGACCGGTCATATGTACATATTCTCACAGTATCATTCATACACATATCTTACGGCATTGTGACCACTGTGCTCAGCACTGTGAGGATAAAAACTAGACCATCTCTGTACTCGCTCACTTACTACTTTGAAAATCTGAGAAGGCATTAAAAATCATGAAGAAAGGGGCACATATTTAAGAGATAAGTTGCAATAGGTTAGGTTAGAATATGCAAAACATTTGTAAACCTTTTCAGGGACTTTCATAATATTGCAGCCTTCTCCCTAGAGAAGGCAAATACTACATAAAATTATAAAGTGTAGAAATCAAGAAAGGAATTTGTAAAATTCTTTTATAGGAAAAAGTATCAGTATTCAGTAAAATTGTAGTATCTCAAAGGAAATTTTTAAATTCTTTGATATTATTGCCACATAATAGGTAGCCTTTGGGAGTATTGCAGAGGAGAGATGGGAAAGCACATAGTAACTATCCAAATTATTCATGAACTGAAGTTTGAGTTCCCAGATAAAGAGCTATAATATATGTACATGTTTCCAATAAAGAAACTTCCAGAGGTTGGTAAATACTGTTATTGTGTTTACCTGCAATTTGAAACTATAAATGGAGGCATCTACAATGTATTCAAGATGATAATGAAATCATAAACTACCACTTTATTTGCCCACCTTAGTAGCTCTCCTTTTAAAAATCTCTTCCATGCTCAACTTTAGTTCATGAAATCTAGGATAACTTTCCCTGTTAACGTAAAGAGAAAAATCATGTCGATAAAGGGTTTCTGTGTCTGTAGGTGACATGACAGCAAACCAGGATCTTCTCAGTACCTGCCAAGCTTCAGCAACTCCATAGCCTTCTTTGTATCCCATTGTTCTCTAAACTAAGGGAATTGGATTAGGGGACGTGTACAAATTTTCCAGGCCTTTCTTTTATGATTTGGGGCATTGAGCTGTTAAACAAGGATGACTCCAGGAAGTAGCTTTCCATGGGAATGTCACCATCCATGTCATGTACCTTAATTTCAGTTCTTGGTTATTTTGTTTTGGTATGAACTGCTTCACTTTTGTAACAGAAACATCAATATTTATTTGTTTAAACAGTTATTGTGATAACTGACATGATGGAATTCTGTTACTTTGAAACCTCTCATGGAAACTACCCTCTAGGTGTGTTCTAGAAATAATGCCCTGTCCATACATTTTAAATACCTGGCAATATCCTCTTTTCCTCCTTTAACGGAGGAGATCAGTTTCATTGGTCCTTTTCAATGAGGTAAATACCTCGATCTTTCCAATCTCTCCTTTTATTTCCCAATTTTATTTTATATACTCTAACAAGTGACTTTGCTGAGCCTCTTACACACTATGTGACCAAACTCAGTGTGGCTTGCATGTCTGAAAAGAAAGCTCTTGCATTTCCCTTTTGATCATTTGAAGAGTATTTCAATCTCTTTCTTATTTTACCAAGAATAAGTCTGGTTACCACTGCCAGGTGATTATCATATTGCTCGCTTTTGCAGTAAGTGTTGAGATTTCATCTAACTGAGGGAGGGCTCCCCGAGACTCTCACTGCAGCTGGATTCCCTGAATTATCTTCATCTGGCCCACATCTCAGTACCTCACTTGAGCTAAGGCCTGACAGCTAGATTATAATGTTGCCTTTCTTTGTGTAACATGAAAAAGTTTCATATTTGTCTGTCAAATGTAAATTTACCAAGTCTGGCATCTACCAGAGAATTTTGAGAAAAGAATGCTTTTGGAGGTGGTCTCTTTTGAGTTTTGAAGCAGCAGAGGTTTTTTGTTAGTGTTGTTATTTTCAAGCCAGTAATTTAATCCATTCCTTTAAAAAGAACTGTTTTTCAGGTCTAGAACACTTAGTTTAGAAACTTCCTTTGTAATGGTCTCCATGTTGATAAACTATACCATAAATCCTGTTTACCATAATCCATATTATTTTGAAGAGTAATGCAGAATTTGGATAAATAACGCCACAGACTATGGCCTCAGTTACCACCTAGGACAGTAACCAGAAAACCATCTCATCTGGGTGGTTCAGTGGAATATGACTAAAAGACAGACAGGTACCTAGGGAAGAGCCTCTCCCTCACGTGCTCCCCCATCACTCTCCTCCCCTGTGGCCTTATGATAGCAAGTGCTCTTATCTCCTCTGTTCTGCTGACCTACCACCTCTGCAGACCTGCTCTTTAATACTGATTTTACCTCTCATGCAATTACAAGCACACTGTTTAGAAGGACTTCATCATAGCCAATCACACTGAGGATGTTCTCCAGTATAAGGGTTATTTTAATCACTGTATTCATTTGTCAGGGCTGCCATGAAACAAACTACTTAAAATAATCGAAATTTATTTCCTTACAGTTCAGAAATTAAGACGTCATAAATCAACATGTAACAGACTATAGTCCCCAAGTCCCTGGTGTCCTACTTCACTTCTTCCACCTCTGGTGACTCCCAGCACATCTTGGCTTGGGAGATCATCATTCCAATCTTTGCCTCTATCATCAGACCACTGCCTCCTCTTCTGTTTGGCTTCTTGTTGGTAGGTCTGCATGGAATCTCTCTCTACCTCTATTTTATAAGGACCCTCACAACACTATTGACAGTCCACCCAGGTAATCCAAGGTAATCTTTTCATCTCAAAATTTAGTCCATCTGCAAATGACCCTTTTTTTCCAAATACGGTTCAAATATAAAAATTCCAGAGCTTAGGGCTTTATATTTGGTGCAGCCATTATTCAACCTTACTACTGTCAGAAGTTCAGGGCCATGAAAATTTTAGCTCTTAGGATCCTTAGGAAAAAACAATTGACCTCCATGTTCACATATATCACACTATAAACTGTACTCTTAATATTCCTAAATAACTATGAATATTTGTCCCAAGATGGGACATTTATCCTGTGAAATTCTCTACATCAAAGTGATCTCTGTATTTTATGTCATACCCACATTCTACTTATTATCTGAAACACTCTTTAATATTTTGATTAATACAACTATTTGCTATATTGAAAACTACGTTTATGTTCAGACAGGCAGGGTATCTGACTGGGAATACTAGAGGTAGCATTCTTTTCTGCATCAACTGTTTCTTGAGTTCCCTACACTGTACCAACATCTCTTAGAGAAACTACCTTTAATGCCCAAAACCCTTACTTTGAATTTACCAAGGTGTCCTAGGGATTCTTAGGATAACATTCTGGTAGCCTGTTTTACCAGCAAAGTCCTCAGTGTAGACAGACATATATGTAGTGAGATGGAGCCAAGTCTCTGAGCGATGAGGCCCACTTGATGTACCCCCTTGACATCCCGAAGTTTTGGGACATTAAATATATTACTGGAAAGCCCTAACAGAATTCCTTCAGGAAAGTATAAAGTCAGCCAGGGTGTCAGTGAGCAAATGAAGGTAGAATGGAATGATTTACATCTCCATCCCAGATTATATTCAGATAAGGAGGTTCCATAATCAATAGTTGACTATGGTGGGGGCTGAATTCCTAAGAAGAATTAACTAAAATCTTCTAAGTCTACGAAAAAACCACTCTACTCTGAAGATTCAAAAAGTAGCACAAAGATTTTATTTTCAGACAGGCAGGGTGTCTGACTGACAAGGTAGTTGGGCAGGGAGCCATGTGAAGGAAATCTTCCTGAAGAGAAGTCAGGAATCACATTGAGCCAGAAAAAAACTGAGCTTATCATTGTAATTATAAATTGAATGTATACTTATTGTACATTACTTGGAAATGCATTCTAAAAGACTAAAATGATTCATAATTTCTATCACCCAGATACAATCATAATTAACATTCTGCTCTATTTCCTCTCCTTCTGTAAAAGTATGTTTATTGGTCAGTAATTTGAAGTTGTTTTACATATACTCTTTTGCATTTCATTTTTTTTACTTAACATTGCAAGCAGAATACTTTTCCACTTTATTAGGTATTATTTGCAAACATGATTTCAATAAGTATATATATCCTATTATGTAATTTTACAAACTAAGCAGTTTTCATTGTTAGACATTTGTTTCAAAATTCATGCCATATAAATCATGCTGAATCAAATACCTTATTACTTAATTCTTTTATGGATATTGATTATTACATAGTATATAGTCCTAGATATAGAAATAGTAGAAAAGGAAAATTAACACTTCTAAGACTCCTGACACATCATAAATAATTGTTATAAACAGCATAGTTTGTCATACATAAAATATTAAAGCATATGTAATTTTTATTAATAATTTGCAAGTCAAAAAGATTATACCAATTTATATTGCCATTGCCATATCCTTTAACTATCATTTTATCAGAAATACTTCTCTGGATCCCATTTGAAGTTTGTAATGAATCCCAAGTTCTATCCATCCATCAACACCAATCACCTACTTCTAGTTTCTGTGCTGCTGTCAGCTGTGGCACTAGCTGTATTTCAGTCCGTCTAACTGATCAATCAAAATGATCCAATGTTCCAACAAGCCCTCTCTAAATCTAATCCATTAGGGACATTCAGGACACAGTTAATACTTTCTAAAATGTGGTTTTAAGATAGAAAGATTGACACAGAAACAGACAGACAGCACATATGTCCACATCAAAATGAGGATTGTTCTGCATGGTTTGGTATCCTCTACAAAAAAACTTTCTTTTACATAAATCCTGTCCAACACAAAAGTAGCAAAGTTACCTTTCTATTTCATCAAGCACTTAAGACACTGTTACTATAAACATTTGCTTCTCCATCCCACATGGTAAAAGACACTTTTGATTTAATACAAAGACTTGTGTTGCAGTTGCCTTCCACTTGAAGGTAAGGATGATTTATAACAGCTAACTTACAAATGTGTTCTGCACACAATCCAAAAGGACTGGTCACTATTAAAATTGGGAAGAAATTAGCTCCCTAAAAGGCAATATCATATCCCTTATGCAGCTGTTATGAACTTCCACTTGAAATATAACATATTTTAAGCCTGTGTTCCTATTTTTTCCAAGTCTGGATTTGATATCAAACTCCATACTATTACAGCAGTGGGCAAGTGTGTTTTGTAAAATTGTAAAATTTCACTCCAGTGTTTCTTATTATAACAAGAACTCAATTATCTTGTAAGAAAAATGATCCCTCTTCCTTGAAGTTTCATCATGAATTTCTCTGGTTTTATCACCAAGTCAACATGGGGCTGTTATCGAAGGCTTTTTGCACCACTGTTACAAGTGAACTCTACAAGATCAGTAGCTGTAGACACTACATTGCATAGAACGTTCATTTCAGTTTGAAGGTCAAGGGTGGGGTTTCTGCCCCAAATCCCATAACTTTCCACAACACAGGCCATGTGTTCAGCATTAGATTCATATTTTAGATCGTGAACAAAACCAAAACACTGCAGATGAATATTCAAGATAAATTAAACAAAGACAAATATTAACCTATGGTCTCAACACACATAGTCTGAGAACACTGTGAGGACAGGGAACACACGTATTTATCATTATAATAGACACTTTAAACAGTGCATGTAGGAGAGATGCTTGTTGGAAAAGGAAGAAAATGGAGGAAGGAAGTGGAAAAAACGAAGAGAAAGGAGGAAGGGAAGGAGAGAAACAGGGAAGGAAGAGAATCAGAGTCAACACCCACATGCAACATCTCAATTAGGTTTACCACTCATTTGCTGCTGGTCCACCTGTCCTTAAACTCTGATGCTATTTGTTTTGATTTATAACCTTTGTCAAACCTGACTTTGACCTGGGCTCCTGGCTTTATTTTCTTTTACTACTGATTTTGACTTTGTAATACAATCCCACTAGTTGGTGTTTGGGCCTGTGGTCTATGATTACTATCCTTAGTCTGCCGTTCAAGTGGATTACTTTCTTTTTTACAGGTTCTTTTGTGTACATCATTGATTTAACTTGGAACTCTCTAAAATGGACTTGAGCTAAATTTGCCATTTAAACAGAAACAGTCAAATCTCCTAATGCTGAATATGAACCTCACCATAAGTTCAACTAGCCCAGCTGTTTCAAGAGAATTTATAGTCAGATTTCCCTGGAACTCTAAATTTTTAATTGCTCTGAAGGTAATTCCAAGTGTTCTAATGAATCTTCAATAACAACCAATAGAACTCAAAAAGAAAAAAATTGTTACATGCAATTTAGGAAGCATTTTCCCATCTGCACAAAAAGTAATTACCATGAAGGTTGTCTACATAGAGAACAGCTAAAAGTAAACAGAGGCTCTCTGACAGGTGAGATTGTGTGCTTCCCACCCTTCCCTCTTTCTCTCCCTCCCTCCCTCCCTCTCACTCACAGACACCCAAACACTAACAAAAGTATTTGAAAGATTTCTTAGATTTAGGTAGTCAGTCTTTGATAGTAGTAAAAAGAATATAACCTTACGTTCATATGTTTACAATTATGTTTACAATTATGTGTATATGTATCTATGATTCTAAAACAATATATTGTTTTTTCTTTTCTTCCTTCCTTCTTCCCTTTTGTAGTACTGAAGTTGGAACCAGGGCTTCACAAATGCTAGGCAAGTGTTCTACTCCTGAGCAACATTCCCAGCAAAATATATTGTTGTTGTTAAATAAAACTGAGATCAGAGACTTGGGAAGCCAAAGCAGGAGGATTACAAGTTTGAGGCTAGTCTCAGCAATTTAGCAAGATCCTGTACCTTATCTTTAACAAAACAAAACAGGAAAAGGGCTGGAGATGTACCTGGATTCAATCCCTAGTACTGGCAGGGATTGGAGGGAGGGGTTGAAAGAAAACACCCTGAGAAATAGTCATAGTCAGAAATTTAGAGTAAATAAAAGAATGAAAATAACCTGTATTCTATTACCCTGAAATTAATGCTAAATCAAATTTTAACAGGTTTTTCTATTTTTATGTGATTTACTGTTTTTAAAAGTGATTCTATGAGTCTCTTATGTTTTTAACTTACATTTTAAAAGGTGAACACACATTTAAAAAGTATGCATTTTACCTGTTTTTAATTGCCAATATCTAGTATGTATTTTATATCACCAAATAATAACTTACTATATTTTCTTTGCTTATTTTGTGTTGTGATAGCCTGTGAACTTATTTAAATAAATGACTTTTGACTTGTTTAGAATGTTTCCACCTTAGTTACTTAACTTCTTGGTATTTTTTTTCTTCAAACCCTACAAAATGCCAAAAAAAAGGAGGGAGGGAGGGAGGGAGGGAGGGAGGAAGGAAGGAAGGAAGGAAGGAAGAGAAAGGACTCAGAACCTCAAAAACCTCAAAAGGTAATTGTGAGACTACTTATATAGTGTACATAATAAGCATTAAATAAGCATAGATTCTTATCTTTTATTTTTCCTAAAGTGAGAACGTATTATTAGCTTCCATACTCCTCCAAAGAGAAATTTATCAGCAGTAAAAAGAGATCATAAGTAAATATTTCATCATGCATTTTCAAACAATACTGATAATCTGGATAAACGCATAGTTGACTTTTCCTATTTGTACCGGGAATTGCAAACAAATTTAAGATGGCATATTAAATTCAATCAATTTGAATTGGAAATTGTGAGATTATTTTTAGAGCACATTTAGAGAAAATGAAATTCAGTATTTCTATAAAGTAAAACTTTTTTTATTGGTTGTTCAAAACATTACAAAGCTCTTGACATATCATATTTCATACATTAGATTCAAGTTGGTTATGAACTCCCAATTTTACCCCAAATACAGATTGCAGAATCACATAGGTTACACATCCACATTTTTACATAATGCCCTATTAGTAAATGTTGTATTCTGCTACCTTTCCTATCCTCTACTATCCTCCCTCCCCTCCCCTCCCATCTTCTCTCTCTACCCCACCTACTGTAATAAGAGGTTGTGAGGGGAATGGGAAAATAAACAAGGAGAGAAAGGAATTACAGTGAAATTTATTTCAGAGATATAATTTTGAAATTAATTTCTAAAATTAATTATAAGAACTATTTCAAAATTAGATTAATTTACTTACTCAAATTTTAAAATAAATAAATGTTATGCACATCCTTTCTACTGCACACATATAATGGTTTTTAAATGCATAATTTACTCCTCCTAAAATGTATTTTGAATCTTAATTCAATTCATACATTATTTAATTTTTTTGAAAGCTATGGCTATGGTATAGACTATCTCAGAATATATAAAGTTTATTTTAGGACCACAATATTACCTTCTAGAATATCATCTTTTTAATCTTGATATTCCACGGAAATAAATTTACATGTACTTTGAAATTAATCACATAAAGACTTTTAACTAATTCTGTGAAGTTTTATTTATGTATATTGGAATTTGGAGTAAATGAGTAATTGAAGAAGATAAAATCATATCTTTGAATGTTCTATATTGCACTTGATCTAAGGGATCATTATAGAAATAGAACTGTCCCTAACAAAGACTTCAGAACCACTTAGCACACAAATAGCCATCAGACAAACTAAAGGGGAAGAGCTAGATGACAAAAAAAATTCAAAACTTAATACTGAAAAGTAATCACAGATACTGTCTTCTATACCATGCCCTGGCTCTTCTTTACATTTAATCCAATAAAAAATGCTTAAAATGATCTTACAAAAGAGGATGCCATGGTTGTAAGAGTCAGAGTGAGGAGAGCCAAGAAGAATAATAGACTCAAAACTCAGAGCTGACATTTCTAAAATGGGATCTAAAGTCAGAAGTAAAATTATGTTCATGAGTTGGAAGCACACAAAAGTCAAATATCAGGATGAATTAAATGGTTGATTAAAAGTGCAGAGATAAGATGACCTTGTAGTTGTACCACTTTTGACTTCCACAAAGAAACATTTCATGCTATAGCCAACTGACACATGACCATTGTGAAAATCAACTGTAGGAAGCAAGTGAGTAAGACACAAATACAATAAATAAGCCATGGTGATAAGAGTGGAAAATGAAAAAACATGTGTGGACAAAAGAGAATTCGTCCATCCATAGACTGGCAGGATACCTTCTATTTTAGGCCCATTTGCACACTTCTGATAAACAACATTTTGGCCAAAGTGTCTTCTGTCTGTCCTTTAAAATCCTTTTATACCTGCCTGCTTTTCCTCTCTGTAATTTAATTGAATTAAAAATAAAATATTTGAGCATCAGTTGTCTGTTTATCCATCTATCTGATGTTGGTCTAAGGGGACAAAGAATACATATCTCAACAAGAAACTGTGTTCCTTCTAGGAAGTTGAAAAAGTGTGCGGGCAATGAACAAGTAATACAAATGGATGTCACAAGGTGAGGAGTGAGATTCTTTACAAGGGCAGTGGAAGGAGAGATTACGTTCAGTTGAAGAGATTTAGAAAAGGCTTTATGAAGCAGGTGACATTTCAGAAACAACCTGAAAACATGTAAGATTTCTGTTAAGTGGAGCAAGGGAAGGGTTATTTTCTAGCTAGCATACAACCTATGAATCTGGTTGAATAATAGAGATAGGAGCTAGGTGTCAGAAAGGACTCACCCATATGTGGCCAGGGTTTCACAAGCAGGAGCTAAGAAACTGCCTCAACATCTCTAGTGTCAATTTTATTCATTCCAAACAGAGATTTTGATGTACTTTCTAATACTTTTTAATTTGTTCCCAACAGCTTTTTCACATTTGGAAAACTAGAAATCAATCTTATGAAATAATGTTTTATTATTTCTAATAATAACTAGGATGTTTCTTAGGATCACAGAAATCGAAATACTTTTCCTTTGTTGGCAACCTTTGGCTATCATTGGTTTAATAAACTTTCTAGAGCTATATGCCTCTTTTACAATGTATCTTTTTGCAGTTCTTTTAAAAACTATGTATGCACATCAAGCAAGACATGAAGCCTTTTCTAAATCTCTTCAACTGCATGTAATTTCATGAAGACTTGACAATTTTCCATGTCAGAATTTAATCTTACATTTCCTTATGTCATTTCCTAAATGAAATATACAAATCATGTGTGTCCATGTGCTTATATTTACATGTGCTGTGATTTTCCAAGTCTTAAAGTCATGCATTGTGCTAGATTATTGAAATATTTAGATACACATTCTAATTCATTTCCCAATTGAGAATATTTTAAGTCAATTATAAAGTAAATTACATTTACCAGATATAGCTTCATAGGAGATTTTGGAAAGTTCTCTGCTTATAATTTTCTGAAGTATCTAGAGTGCCTCTCCGACTCTATAGAGAGACACAATCTTCTGTCCCTCCTGATATGAATTAGATAATTCTATTGCTCTGTAGATGTTCTGAAGGCTAAAGACTCTTAATGCTAAATTTATTGAGAGAATAGAAATCCCATTTTAGCTGTCTTGTCTCTGCCCTTTGGGTGAACAGAGACCAAAGAAATAAGAATAGATGTATTTATTCACAAAGGATACCCTCACATAGGAAATGCTATGTATTCTTGGAATCTTCTTTAGTTAATTGAAGAGATTATTTATTGAGGAAATAATTTATTGAGACCTGGGATTAAATACATAATTGATTTAACATCTCCAGAGTTACTAGCCATGCATGTTGTAAATGCTACGTATCTAGGAAGCGTAACTCACACAATCCTGTTTCAGAATGTGGGCAAATCCTGGGAAGCATCTCTTTCCTTCCTAATCCCAAAATGTTACTCCTGCTGCCAGTTTTTTCACCTGTACCCTCTCATCTGATTTTTGTCCTTGGCATACAGTTGAGTGCTTTCTCTGCTCTCCTGTATTGCCAAAGCTATTTTGAGCTTTGTGTTCACATTAATTTGAAATACTTTGTTGACCTGTTGTTTACCAGATATTGTTAGGGAATAGAGGAGAAACTTTATAGTTTCTTTCTCTTTCCTGTCTTCATTGACACCAGATTTGAACTTTGTATATGTTGTCTCCCATGCTTATAAGTTAAACTTGAAGACCTGAATCAAAGAGCAGAATCTCACTCTGGGAATAAATTTTCCTTGATGCTTTTAATTGTTGATTAATTTGGTGAATCACATAAGAGATGCTACAAGGTTTGGTTGCTGTTGCTTTAAAATGAATTAATAGTTTGATGAAAAATTTCAAACTATAACGCCTGTGACATGAATCTAGAATTGTTAATAATATATTAGAAAATAACATTCTGAATTATTCCTTAACATAATAAAGAAAATACAGCTAATGTCCTGAAAAAAAAAGAGATTTGAAAAGGCAGTTTTGTCATTTTTAGTAATATGGATTTACTAAAATCAACAATTCACTGAAATAATGATATGGAAGCGGCAAATAAAATACACCCTTTTCTCTTCCTTTTCATAAAAATGATCAATTGGTCTTGTAACATTTAAAAAATTAAGTAAATGTTTTTGTGATATCTGTATACTTTTGGTTTCGTTCTGTTTTCTCTTTCTAAATGAAATCACTTTTTTAAAAGAAAAAAATTAAAATGCCACCTCATGATGGCCATTATGATTTTTTAACACCAAAATTAAATGGACAATTGTAGAGGTTAACCCCCTTGACTTCTTAGTCACTTTTAACGTTGACTCCTTCTTCTTGAATAATCTTAAAATTATTTTCTCTATCATTTCCCACAATTCTGATAATTTTCATAATTTTCTTTAATTCCTACTACACTGATATTCTGTTTTAGTATCCTTCAGGTTTTATCTTTTCCTCCTCCCTGTAAATATGGGATTTTCTTCTTATAATCCCAGTTAACTTTGTCCTGGAACATTTTAGTCAATCCTATAACTTCAACTACTGTCTGTTCAGCAATGAGCTTCAAATTTACGTTTGCCTATCAGATCTCTCTCTTGAGCTACAGTCAATATGTCCATATACTTTATACATTATCCATCTCTAAATCAATAGATTCCCAGGTACGCTCAGAATTTTTCCTATCTTATTTCTGAACCTAACCCTTCAACACACTGTAATATGGTCACCTTCTACCCAAAAGGCTGAGTCAAAACCTGGGCAGTCAACTTGAACATTTCTATCTTTTCCAATCCACATTGAAACTTTTACCCAGTCCTACTGATCCAACCTCTTTAAGCATCTCCATACCAATCCTGCTCTCTCTGCTCTTACCACTACTATTTCAATTCAGGCATTTATCATTTTTATGTGAAGTACACAATAACCTCTTAACAGATCCCCTAAGTTCATTCTGAAAATTATCTATCCACTGACCACACTGATCCTAAATCTTTTATTTTCAACACAGTGACTGCAAAGAAATCATATAACAATTTCATCTAAGAGTTGGGGGAGGAGTATGGTAAAAGGAGGGTGACATCTTTAATTAAATAAATCATTCACCATAGAGTAACTGGGAAAATATTATCGACGAAATCATAATTGTTTTATAATGTTTATTTAGAATTGTCAAAATCTTTTAAAGGAGGCCATATTCTTTTTGTGAATATTGAACGAGAGTATGTGTTGTAAAGAAAGAAAGAGGAAAGGAAAAAGAAAAGCTAAGAAACAATTCTGAATAAAATCCAGTGGGTTCACGTTATCCTTAGAATAAAGAGTCATTATGGCCCCGGTTTGTCTGCCACAGCATCTCATCAATGATTACTAAACAGAAATGCTATATAGAATGAAAAGTGAGAAACTGCTATATGAAATGTTAATGACTTTTCACATGCTTTGCACACACTTGAAATACCCCAATTATACCCCCCATGAAGACTCTGCACACACACACACACACCCTCTGATTCCTATTTTCTTTTTCTTCAAACAAACAAAGAAACTCTTACAGTTGCCTTACAAAATCTTGTTTGCCAAAGTCAATTTTGACTCTAAATAACATGCCTCTAGCCTTTGTTTGCAATTTTATACCTTGTGTGAATACCTCTATTATATTACTTATCACAGTGTAAAGAAATGCATGGTTTCTGCATCTCTATTTCCAATGTACAATGAACTTCCTGGGGATAAAAATCGATTTTTTTTTTATCTTAGTAACCCCAACATCAAGCCTGACATGTGAATAAATGTTTTCTAAAAACTTGAGGACTTGTAAAAAAGTTTAGTAAATAAGAGGCAAAAACAAATTCCTTAATTCCTTACCTTAGACAGATAAGCTTAGATTTGTTTCTGATGGATATACAATTAAAAGATACTAAGAATTTTGAAGAATTACAATAATGATATATTGATGACCACTCTGAAAATCTGCTTTAGAATGTCTGTTTGTCTGCTTTCCTTATAAACCTTCTATTATGCTAAAGAACTGCACAAAGAGCTGAAGAAATGAAAAGGCTTTATTTAATGCTCACATAGTTTGCACATACTGAAAACCATCCAGTCTGAAAACCAGTCTTTGCACATATAGTAATTGTGTGACAGATAGTCTCTGGCTTGTCACACAATTACTATATACACAGTATGGAACTAGAATCCAAAGTAAGCTAATACCTCGAAGCCAACTACACAATCAGGGAAAGAGTCCCTATCCGATCTTGTGATGAATGCTTCCTATCCTTGATCAGCACCTGAGCACTGTGGGGCACTAGGATCCAACAGGCTGTCAATCAGGGCACATGGTCCAGTCTTCAGTCAACCCCTCCCTCTACAGCATTCTTAAAATTACTTCCTTGACTCTTTAACCTCTAGTTAACCACTCAACTCGTTATTACCTATTTGAAAGAAATTTATTTATATATTCTTTCAAAAAATAAGGAATAGTCACCTTTGGCAAGCTCTATGCCTGGTGTGTGGGAGATTCAATTTGAGAACAAGTGATGTCCTTGTCCCTATGAATTTTTTATCTTTTGGGGGTGGGATAAGCATTTTTCAAAAACTCACTTAAATCTGCACAATGCTGTTGTGGCTGAGTCAGAGAAAGAGGCTGGCAGGATCAGGAGGGCAGTGCAGGAGCTGTTAAGGCAGGGGCATCATCGGAGCGGCTGGGCCCAGGCCTTCAGTCTGCCAGTGCCCTGTGGATGTGAATCACTGCTGCACAAGCACCAGGGGCAGAGCAATTGATTGGCCAGTCAGGCGTGAGCGCTCAGGATGAGGCCTCTGTAGGGCGCTCCTGGCCTGTCAGTTTCTGCTGCACTGCTGCTGCTGCTGCTGCTGCTGCCCAGGGCCCAGTCAGAGGAGCATCAACACATGTTCCCAGCAGAGGCTCCATCTGGTAGTCTCTAACTTAGGCCACTTCTGACCTTAAAGTCTCCAGTTTCCCAGTGGAAGGCCTGGCCCCAAAACAATCTCTTGCATTTGGTCTAAAGTTGATCGGTGGTTTAATTGCATTTTCACATTCAAGATTGGATGTTAAGGACTCTAGGAGTGGCTTTCACTTAGGACTGTATGGTTGTCAGAATGGTGGACTGGAGCAAGGCAGGAAAGTCAGTTTCAAGATACAGAAGAAGTTGTCTTATGGATGAATACTGTTGGGCCCTTCCAAAATCGCCTGGAAACATATAAGTACTTTTCACTTCTAATCTGTGTGGGGTCAAAAAAGTAACAGTCATTACCATGAAGCTCTAGGAGAAATACTTCAAGGAGTTGAAATGGAATTTAGTGGTCTGGATATTAAATTTAAAGATGATGTGATGCCAGCCAGTTACTGTGAAATTGATTTTGATAAAGAGAGATGCCTTTGTTTATGCTATCAAAATTCACTACTGGTACCAGATGTACATAGTTGATTTAGCAATATGGGGTATTATTGGTGAAGCAGATGAAAATGTAGAAGTTTGTTATCTTTGGACCTACAAAAAGCTTGAAATAGATTTTAATGGAAATTTAATTGTTGGAGGAAATGTGAAACTGTTCCCAATACCAAAACACAGGTGTCATATTTGGTAAAATGGAAAATGTCAGATATAAAATTTGAAGAACGATTGCACAAATATCTTGATCCATCCTTTTTATAACAGGGGATTCACTGGTTTTTAATTTTCAACTCCTTCAGGATGGTGATCTTGATAGGCTTAGTTTCAATGATTTTAATGAGAACTTAAGGAAAGATTATGTCTGGTTCAGTAATGAAGAAATGGCTGACATGGATAGACTTAGGAGATGGATATGGATAGAAACAGGTGCATGGAGATGTATTTAGATCATCAAGACACTAGCTAATATTTTCCTCTCTACTTGGTTCTGGATTTCAGATATTTCCTGTGTTTCTCATTGTTATTATTATTGCAATGATAGAAGATTTATATATTTTTCTATGCTGCTACATCACCAATGAATGATTATTTTGGAGGAAGTCTGTATGCTAGACAAGGAGAAAAGAGATGGATAAAACAGATGTTCACTGGGGCATTCCTTATCCCAGCTTCAGTGTGTTGCAGGCCTTCTTCATCAATTTTATATTTATTTATTACCATGCTTCAAGAGCCATTCCTTTTGGAACAAAAATCTAAATCTTATTGGTATAATACTCGGCTGAAATTTGTTAGGTCAGCCCAACTTCCTTTGTTGTGCCAATGCTATGCCTTGTCCTATACTGGAGAAAAAATATTTTATGTAGCCTGCAGTTATTGTTTGCCTGGGACAAACTTTACCTTTTGGCTTATCTTTATTGAAATGTATTTCATTTTCACATCTATTATGTCTAGGGCTTCATAATGCTGGTTCTGGCCATCCTTTGCATTGTTACCATCTATGTGATATTGTGTGCACACACTTCTTGCTAAATGGGATTATAGGTGGCAGTGGACAAGTTTTCTCTCTGCTGAATCAACTTCAATCCCTGTTTACACGTATTCGCTTTACTAATATTTTTTTTTGAAACAAAGATGTATGGCTTACTTCAAACATTTTACTTTGGATACATGGTGGTATTTAGCACAGCCTTGGGGTAATGTGTGGAGCACTTGTTTACATGGGAACAAGGGCCTTTGTCCAAAAAACAAAAAATCTATACTAATGTGAAAATTGATTAGAGGCACAAGAAAACCTGGAACTTTGGATCAATTTCTCTTTTATATGGGTAGAAGTCAGTGCTGTTTTCATCTAAACCCTGAAAGGAACTCAGAAAGGGAAATGGCCTTCCTGATAATAGGTGGCTCTCCATGATCTCCACAAGTCAACAAAAGCACTCCTAATAGAACGAAAACCTCAGGCAGGACCACATGGTGGTCATATCCAAAACTATGTGGAGACTGACTCTGAGGCAACAGAAATTACTGAGCCAACCTTTTTCTTACCAGGCATTACCTACCCCAGGTTTGCCCAGAACAAGGGGAAATGGCCATTTAGGGAACAACCTCTTTCCCAACATGGACTGTGACTCTCCAGTAATCTTCCCACCCCTGAGACAAAAGTACAAAAGTGATTGAAGATGCTCAATCACCAAGCTGACTCACTTCGTGACCCTGTCCTGACTCACATCTTGGAGTCATTGAATAAAAGACAGAATCTTCTAAGGGTCACTCTTCCATGTTTCTTTCTGAAATGCTTCTGTGTGGCTGTGGAGCCACCAGAAATCTAGGTAAACTGACTCTGACCACAGGTGACAGCCTGGTGAGCTTCAATTGGTGGACATTAGCATCATAATCTTGTTTCTAATGTTATTTGACTCAGGTCCCAATATCTACTTTAAAATTCAGAACTTTTTTCAGCATCACAGATTACTCTGAACCGGTCTCTACATCCAGCTGCCATTTTGCAAGAGATATGGAAGAAAGAGAAAGGAAGGTGTGTACAATATTCTAAATATGAATTAGCAAAATCCACATGTGAGGACCTCCATGGGTCCCAGGGCCTGCCACTATAACAAAGAGACCAAGGAAAAGACACACAGGGCGGGGAACCTGCAAACCAAGAACTGCACAAAGACATACCAAGTGGTGCATGGGGTGTCTGTCTTAGCCCTTGAGCATGTGTGCCCTGGGGCTGGTTACTTCTGGAGGGAGGAGGGACTAGGGCTAGGATGCAGCCATGTGGAATGCTGACAAGGTGCTGTTCTTGACTTGGTTCTAGGGTGTTCCACATAATTTTTCACTGTTACACCTTTTTCTCTGTGGTCCCCTCCCCTGCTTTGTACTTGCATTACCTTCCATTACTGTGTCAAATATCTGAGGTAATCAGCTTAGAAAGACAAAGGTATATTCTGGCTGACTTTTGTAGGCTTCACTCCATGGTTGGTTGCCCTGTTGTTCTTGGACCTGGGGTGAAACCACATATCACCCTGGCAGTTCATAGTTGCAAGTGACTCACTTAATGGTGGCTGGGAAGCAGAGAGTGGGAAATTAAGAGACCATGGTTCCTCAGTCCCCTGAAAGGAGGCCCTTAACAGGAAGCTCCCCACTAGCCTCCCCCTTAAAGATCCCACTTCCTCCCAATAGCACCTGTGACTGTGATCAAAGCTTTCTCACCTGGGCCTGTGGGGATCATTCCAGATTCAAACTTTAGTAGTGGCAGTGCTTCATTTAAAAAGGAAAGGATTGGAAGTATACCCTCCACTGCTCTTTTCCTACAGATAGGAATCTAGAGGTGGAGAAGCCAGGAGCCCACTGGGGTCATCCCAGCCACCAGGAGAGGCCACAGCTTGACCAGGGAGGCCAGAGCAATGGAGGCATGGAGTGGAGGCCAGGTTCTGGATGCACTCCAAGTAAGAACCAGCACAGCTGCTGACTACTGAATGGAGCATAAAGAAAGAGAAGATGGCACCAGGGTGGAGCTCAGGGGCACAGCACTTGCCAGGCATGTGTGAGGCCCTGGATTCCATCCCTTGCAGAACAAGAGAATTTTTTTAAAGAAATAAATAGGAGACACAAGGTCAGGCCTGTGTTTCTCCTTCCTTTGTTGCACA